>NW_012026837.1:879679-907967 GCF_000956235.1 Wasmannia auropunctata | reverse complement strand
CGGAATAAATCGGAAAAGGCGCGAGAAAGGGTCGTAGGGCGAGAGAGCCCAGGGCTCTCCCGGTGTTATAAATCGTGATTTAGATCGGTCCAACCGCATAAATTTTAGATCACAAGCCGGCGCACCATCCAGCTGCATTATTTCCACGGGTCGGCCGTTAGTGCTGGTCTCAGGACCTTTATGGATCCTGGGTCGTTAATTTGGTGCCGGCTACCCATCCACGTCCACTTTAGCCGAGTGCACTTTGCGCCACCATCGTCGTCGTCGTCGTCGTCGTCGTCGTCGTCGCCGCCGTCGTCGTCGTCGTCGTCGTCATCGTCGTCGTCGTCGTCGTCGTCGTCGTCGTCGTCGTCGTCGTCGTCGTCGTCGTCGTCGTCGTCGTCGTCGTCGTCGTCGTCGTCGTCGTCGTCGTCGTCGTCGTCGTCGTCGTCCGTTGTCGCCGTTGTCGTCGTCGTCGTCGTCGATGTCGTCAACGTCGTCAACATCGTCGTCGTCGTCGTCGTCGTCGTCATCGTCATTGTCGTTGTCGTTGTCGTGGTCGTCGTTGTCGGCAACCATCGTTACCGGGCGCGTTGTTCTCTTTGTCACCAGTTGTTGTTCACGTCACCGTCATTCGTGTTTACGAGCCTCCAGCACCCGCTGCCTGTCCATCTCTTTGTTACCGAAATTCAGCCTCCGAAGCATCAGTGAATGGATAGTTACAGGATGTCTATTATAGAACCGCGGAATGTAATGACGGAAGTGTAACAATGATTACATTACGCTGTACTGCATACTCATGGTCTATTAAGTGATAATTTCGTACGACAACCTATGAGCTCCTATAATAATAATAATAATAATAATAATATGAATCGCGCATGAAACACAATAAATTAATCAGACTCTTTATCACAATATCATGAGAGATTGTGTAATACAATTTTCTGTGTTAAATTAACAGAAATTGTTATTTATAGCGACATTGAAGGAAAATATTATTTCGATGTATTTCAGCAATTTTATGCGGTTTCTAATAGACTCGTTTTAGTGTACTCGTCTTTAAACATGTAGAAATTTTCGATATCACGTAGCCCGTTAGTAACGATGATGCGGTACTATCGGCTAGAAGCGTTTAAAGATGCCAATACGGTGGCAAAGAATAAGGGCACTCCCTGGCGCCCTTCTTACAACGCTTTATTTCTTCTACGGGGACCGGAGGTACAGTTACCGGTGCAAAACGTGGGAGGCCGTATCGTGGAAACTCCCTTATTCGAAGAAGGCTGGATGAGGGAGAAAGAATGTTGGGGTCTATGAAAAATGATGACGCGGCGCTTGTAAAAGAAATGAAATCGGGCCCGCCGAGAAAAAAGAAAGTGGAGTTTACCGGTGGGGTTGAAAATCGAAGGGTAGCGACGAAAGCAGGATGGATTCAGGGGCTGCCGGGAGGAGAAAAGGGAGCTAATTCCAAGTGTCAGGAATAATAGTGTGCCGTCATCGAAGTGACGAGGATTATCGAAAGGTTGTCGCGTGTCGATTTCAAATTTATTCGCTGATCGACTTTTGCTACATATTTTTAATAATTATCTGAGAGAAAGTAAATTTTGTATTGATTAATTTTAATATTTGTTTTTTATTTAGCTTTTTATTTAATATCATGTTTATTGTAAAAGTTTGTTAAAACAAGAAAGTTTTTTCCGAGGGAAAATATAATACAACTCTTATTTATAAAATTTATAATTTTTTTCTTATTTACAATATTGATGCTTATGTTATATATATATATATATATATATATATATATATATGTATATATATAGATATGTATATAGGTTTCATAAATCATTCATTTCCTCTAAAACGACAAACTCTACAAACGATCAGTAAACGGCCTATGTGGACTCGTAAATACTACGGGCTGCAGCCATAATCCAAACCTTTACAGTTGATCAGAAACCAGCACAAAGAAGCCTTTAATAGGTCAAGTGACTGGTATTTCGGTTCTCACGAGGGTAGTTTAGAAGCTCGTCCTTCGTGATGTCATCAAACTTTAATAACTCTGCTGTCTTTCCCCTTCCTCCTTTTTGCTTCACTCATTCACTTTGCCTTCTTCCTTTGGGCATGCTTTTTACTTACAATTAGTGATATAAGGACATATTTTAAAAATATCGATTTTGATTGCCTGACGCGCACAATTATCTTCACGAACGTTTCACGCACGAGAAATGTATTCTGATTCGAGTTTTAGATTTTATTCAAATTCATTTCCTTTTATGTCTTCCGTATTGGGTCCACTTTTTCGGCCTGGTCACGCCTTTGTCCGTGATGATACTTAGCATAACAATGAGAACGAGAAAGCATGTGGAATCGTGAGGAAAAGTAGACGGAATAGTGAACGCGTGCGGCGATGCGCATTTTGACAAATCGCTTCGTTGCCTCGAGACTCCCTTTTTTGATCTCCTGGCGGGGCTGCATATCTAATTCTTCGAAATGTTTTTTGGCCCGACGTCTCGCTGGGTCTCAGCTTGCCCCCATCCACATCGGATAGTTTTCTTTTCTTCTCGTATTTTAGTCTTCGCGTTATGCTTTTTCGAATCTTTTTATTACATCAAATTTATCAACGCTTCACAGAATACGGATATCTCTATGACGTCTTCTCTATTAAGTAGCTTATTTCCATTGAAGAAAATATCGATATTCTACACACACACACACACACACACACACACACACACACATGCGCATGTATGTTTATACTTATATCGAACAATAAATTAAATAACTTTTTTAAATAAATTTATTATAACACATAAGTAAAATATTTTAAAATATTAAATTATGTTTTTTTATTATAATAATTAAATGGCAAATTAGTTTATAAAAAATTTTGACCTTGGTTACTAAGTTCAAGTTAGCAAAAAATACATCGAAATGGCCAAACATGACCCAGAGCCTGTTCTCTCCCTATTTTCATTTCCCGTAGCAATAGTTCATTAAAAAGGTGTTTTAGGGGCAATTCCATGAGCTATTAGATAGCTTCTATCACTCCTCCGGGTGCCATTTTCCTTCTCCCTTACCATCATCCTGGCCACGAGTTCGTCCCTGCCTGCGGGAACACGGATTCAACATCGACATTACATCGGTTACGGAAGCGGTTGATTTTATAGATTCAAGAAAAAGGAAATACCATCCTAAAGATCATTACGTTTCTAATGTAAGATTTTTAAGATTTACGTATTTCAGTAAAGATTTACAGTCACAATGAGTATTTAAAAGAGATATTAAATTTTAATGTCAATGATATGAAACAAGGAAAGAAAACATGAGTATTGAGTATGTATAAATGTTAATAATGAAAAGATAAGGAAATATGAAATGTTGAAAAATAGATAAAGACGTAATGAATGTGACGATGAGATAATCGAATTTTGATTAAACGGTCGAGTAGTCTCTGTTATTGTCAGATAATGTAGCTGAAAATTTTAAAACAGAATATAAAGCAAACTTTTCAAACAGAAACGAAAGAATCGTTGAGAAGTGGCAGAAGGAGCACGGCGTGTCCGAGTTGATAAAACCTTCTCGAAAGACGAAGGCGAGGGTTCAACGGAACAGCACCATTTATCACGCGGTGGAACCAGGTGTAGAGAAAAGAGAGGTCGATATGAACGAAGGAAGTGAGTGAAGTAATAAACTCACGAAAGAGCGGTTTGGAAGAATCGGAGAGAATGAAGTTCTTTTTGTGAACTTTTGCAATCGCTCGAATATCTCTCGCGTGTGGAAGATACAGAACATTAATAAATAATGTTTTCAATTCATATCTACAAACATATCTTATTACAATAATTAAATACAGTTGCGTCAAATTCTTTGTATGTAAAATACAAGGACAAATACTTTTGTTGCAATAATTGTGACATAAATTAATAAAATACGTGCCAATTGCGCGCTGTTGATATTTTAGGACCGTTTCTCTTTTCCTTTCCTCGCATAGTGTTTGCTACTTAAGGAATATCCTAAAACATGGTGCGAAGCGGGTGTATGATAGTATAACGAGGCGATTACGTGAACCATGGTATCCCTAGGGCCTTCCTTTGAGGAGGGTCTGCAGGATTCTGCCTGAACCGCACGAGGAAGTCGCCCCAGGGTAATAACGCGTCATCTCCGGAAGAGGCGTTCGCGTAATTATACGGTAGCTAGCGGCCACCTTTCTTCCTTGGCTTCTCGTCTGCTCGCCTTCGCTAAATCGTAAACTCGTTGATCCTGTACGCTACTGGTCTTCCGTATAATATGCCCTATTTCTCATAACGTAATAATAGTGCAAGAATTCGAGGCGGATCGCCATAATTCTTCCACTTTCTAACTTTTCATAAATTCGTAGCTTTGCTACGATATAAAATTTTTTTGTTGATTAATTTGCGCAACAGTTATTTTCACGGCTGTGTCCTACGTATGAGATATTAATTAATGTTAGCTATAAATTATAAGACATTTGAAATATTTATATATTTATATTAAACGGAATAAATATAAACTACACCATTTTTACAAAATCGTTAAAGAAATTTATTCGGAGAAATTTGTAATGAATTTGTAATGCGTGATGATTCTGTATTGAGAAGATCGCTTGATTCGTGACAGCGTTGCGTGTTTACGCATATATCAATGGTGGGATTAAGTGAACACACCAGCGCAAGAAAGAAAAAGAGAAACAGTCTAGACTAAACAGATGTATAAATCTCATTTTCTTCGAAATCGGCGTTTACGATGAATCAGGCTAATAGTCTGATGCTTTTTAGTTGCGCTTTTGAACTTATTTGTGAATATTTGCAATTCTACAAAGAACTCGTTTTAAGTAGCTTAGTGCTTTTAGTTGTCACGTATTTCCAGAAAATATTCAAATAATTCGATCTTGTGCGTTGAGAGGTTTCCGACATTTTCCGCTCATCTCAAGTATTTCGTTATTACATTTAGCGGACGTAACAGAATAATGCGGCTATTCGTCTTTCTCGCGTAATCGACTCGCACGAAGCTAGCTTTCTCGACAAACGGTACGTGTGCTCAGCATCTGGTAATTATTCGTGCATTTGGTTTACCAAAGATAACTTAGCACGGTCGATCGATTATCTGTAAGCATATACGTATGCTGATTGTAACATATTGATCTCGGATTTTCGTACAAGACACATTTTTAGCATACAGCCCACTCTCACCAAAGTATCTGTGATACCATTAGTTAAACGCTAAGTCGTTCATTAAAAATCGCGATAAAAAAAAGTGACAATCGATCTTCTTTATAAAATTTAGCAATTGTTCTGCCTTCCAACGACACAATATGAAATATGTATTTTTTTTAAATCAATATATTTTAAGAGAATACATATTTAACACATTGCGATAATTTCACATTTGAGAATAAGTTCATTTGATTTACAGCTACATTTATAAAACTAATTCGCCCAACTTGCTATGAAATATTTTTAAATATTTTATCAATTATTTTAGTTTAGATCATTTTTTATAAAATAAAAAAACTATTATTTTAATTGTTAATTATTGTGAAAATGTTAAAATAATATTTTTACAATAATTAACAATTAATTGGGAAAACATAGAGTGCGTAAGAGAGCGTAAGAGAAAGGTATATCCTTAATCAGCCATTGAATCATGACTGGCTAGTTATCGTGCTTGCCATCCATTTCGCTTTAACGAAGTAGTAGCGCGTAATGCCAGTAGAGCGTTTGACACCTCGTTTAAGCGGGTGAGCGGGCGCAGATGACCGAGTGCGCATACAAAGTGATCGTTGGAAAAGCGCGTGCGGTTCGTTAAATCGACTTGGTCGAGGTGACTTCGCGCATTAGCCACCCGAGACACCCTGAGAGCAGCGTATTGTTGCAGACTATTTCGAGAGCGTGTGATCTCAGCGCAACAGCTGTGCTATCTATCACCAACAATGATTCAGTGATCGTACAACACAGTGCGCCGCTCCTGCTGCTCCGTTTATAGAGTATAAACCGAGGGAAGCTAGGCGGCTGAGAGAAAGTAGGGAATAAACGAGAGAGAGAGAGAGAGAGAGAGAGACAGTAGCCTTTGGCTCGTGCCAGACTCGTGATCTTCAAAGTATGGGCAAACCTTTTTATCCTTCGCGAACAACCTGCCGTCGTTACAAACGCCGCGCGCCGCGCCGTCGTCGCGACGCTACGTTCTCGGCGTCGTTTAAAGGACCGTATCCGGATCCAATTTCATAGTCGGCGATATCCCACACCATTCTCTTTTCTTCTTCTTCTCCCCTCGCGCGTATGCAATGGATCTCCTATTTTTCTCCTACGTAATATTCTCTGTTCCTTTTCATGGCTCGTCACAATTCTCTTTCGATTCTTTGAATTACGCTCTATTATACGCACACGCCTTCTGTTGGGACATGTAACATTACTCAATCTTGTAAAAAATTCCATGATTCTCTTTGCGAGAATTATAGTTTTGTGGATGATGTGGTTTTATCATTAGTAATACGAAATTGTGAATCGGCGTGAAACATTTCCGTATGAGCGCAAAACGGAAATTAATGCAATGGCAAACAAGTGCCGGTAATAGCAGAATGTTTTTGAACCAGGGACATACGTGTGTGTAGATTGAAGCGAGATATTTTGTTGAGAGATTGGATGCAGCATGCCTACGGGGCAGTTTAATTTATACTGTACGACCATTTTGTAAACTGCGGCAGTAATTGCAAATTCTGCGGAACATCACGCGTGCTATTTTGCGTGCTTTCGATTACGCATTTTATCATACCGTCTGGGAGTTATGTCGTATACATATTTGCATTTTCTTTCTTCGCGGAAACATTTAAATAATCAATTACTCTACCGATCGAAGATAAGTCATTCCGACAAGCGTCATTTTTTTTTAAATATATATTCTCGATGAAGTAGGAAAAAACATTTTAAAAGTGTGCACAAATTGTTTTATCGACTATAAAAAAGATGCTTCGTAAAATATTAGTTTGTTGTGAAGTTGCGCGATAACTTATTCTCGCATATATTATCTGTAATCTGAAGTTAGTTTTATTTACTTTTTTTCCTGGAACAAATATAACTAACAATAAGAGAAATAAGAGTGGGAAGGCTGATGGTCTTATTTTCTTCACGAAGGCAAAGGCTATTCTATTCTCCCCTCAGCCCTTCTTCGTTCTGGACTATGCGATCGAGTCCAGATTCAAGTCGCGAGCTCGCTACGAATTCCGAATCTCTTTTTCGCAAGGGTTGAAATACCGCCGGTTCAAGGCGTTTCCTCTTATCGAGTGGAACGGGACCTCGTGCACCAGGAAAGAAAATGTAAATCAGGCCTTGGGGTTAGGGAAGGACGGGTAAAGCCCCTTCGCGCCCCCGGGAGGAACCAGGAGCTATGGTGGAATGGGGGGATGAAGTCGATCGACGCCCGGGAGCTTGTGTATGCGTCTGCCTTTTATATGTGCCCTCGACCGTGTGCGAGCGTCGGTCCGTCGATGCAAATGCAACTCTCGTCGGGGGTTGGTTGTTTCGTCGCCCGGTGATATATCGCCTCTCTTGCGCACAAAACTCTCCCCCTCCTCTCTCTCTCTCTCTCTTTCTCTCTCTTCTTCATCCCCGCCTGTGCTCCAGAGCGAGCAAACTCGACGTATTTTCGAGCCCTGGGGGCCAACGCTGCCGGGTCTCTGCGCTCTGGAGTCGTCTATTTTTTTACTCTTTTCGTCTTTTTATACGTCCCTCTGCTGGGAGCAGGCTTTAGGCGGAGCCGGACCAACGTCGTTTCTGTATTAGTTTTTACGAGGATAATACACAACGTTTAAAGGGATAAGGGATTAAACGGGCCAACCAACTGACCACCAACCCTTCCACGTGTATACGCGATATTATTCAAGCGACGCGTAATATGTAGATTATCGATAAATAATAGCAGGTAAGAGATTTCGTCGGCACTAAATATACAGATCTTAAGAAATAATATAAATTCGCGATACGTCTTGTTTCGCGAAAAAAAATTCGAGGAATCGCAACAACTACGTGATGTTTATGAAATTCTTATAAATATGTTTAATGCTAT
Source organism: Wasmannia auropunctata (assembly GCF_000956235.1). Lineage (NCBI taxonomy): Eukaryota > Metazoa > Arthropoda > Insecta > Hymenoptera > Formicidae > Wasmannia > Wasmannia auropunctata. Next base: position 899,909 of record NW_012026837.1, on the reverse strand, counting down.
CGTGCTTATTTTATACTTATTATTCACAAGTTGTGGTCAGTAATTTTATAATAAGATATAATCATAAATGTGTATGGCGCTAAGAACAATTAAATGAAAATAATTTTAAATAGTTAGACACTGTACTTTTAGTTGTACCAACACGTATTGCGAGTTTGACTTGAGGAATCGCAATGTCGTTTCCATGTTCAATATCACGGGAAGATGCAATACGTAACGTAGCATTCGACGAGGGAACGATTTCCTCGAAAGAAATAAGCGCGACATAAGGTACCGGAAGGGCGATCGTACTCTGGCAAAAGCCGCGGTCGCTTAGCGCGGCCGCTTTGGGAGAAAGCATCATAAATAACGCCCGAACTTCGGATCTACTCTCACTCCCGTCGCCGTCGCCGTCGCCCATCGCCCGTCGCCCGTCGCCCGTTGCCCCTCATCCTCGTTTCTCCGTTTTTCTCTCTTTTTCTCGTCTCGCCTGTGTTTCAGTCCACGGATATCACCGCGGCTTCTCATCCCGCAGTGTTTCGGGCGGGCGCGCTTCGATCTCTCCCGGCAGGGCTTCGCGAAATATGAGTAAAAACTACGAATAAGAGGGTTGCCGCTGTGTTACATCCATAAATAACGGGACACGTGACAACCGAGCCGAGTGGCTGTCGTCGAGGTACTCGTGTATTACTGTATTTTCTGGGTTTGCGCGGGCTGGTGTTTTCACACGCATCGCCGGAATAAAAGGCGGCTTCGCGCGGTGAGCCTTGTCGCGGTTTTCCTCGCGGTAGATACCGCCGAAAACATCAGTCTTATATTTTCACACGAATACTACTTGCGGCCATGCAAATATGTCGTTGTTATGAGTCAATCGCGTATATTATCCAATTATTAATAAACAAATTATTGGCATCGTGTACATTTATGATATATTTGCAATATATCATGTCAGTTTTTGGCAGAGTTGAGCGAGAAATTGTAACAGTTATAAAGAATAACGATAAATTATTGTTATAGCCTGAATATACAAATTATTATACATATAATCTTTTTACAGTAAAGCAATATAAATATAATTGCAAGTAGAGGTAAGCGAGTAATAGGGAGTAACAACAGTAGGTATTACAAATTTACATCAATCAAATATTTTTGTTAATATTTGCGATAATCTCAGGATTTGTATAGTAGCCGCGCAGGTATTAACGCTAATGCATACGTTTAATATGTATAGACGGCGGATTTCTTGAAGCCATAGAATCTCACTTGCAAAACGGTACTTGCACGTGCCACGCATTTTGGCATCACGAGAGCGAAGCACGAATCGTGTGAAAGCCGCGAGTTTCGGATATGCGCAACATGCACGCCAGACTCTCGCGCTATGCAGCGAAATAATATATGCAGACGCTAATACATAGACCGTACTCTCTTACCTTCGTCTTCGTGCCAGCCAGGCAAGAGTAGCTGCTAGCTCGCAGGGTGCAACCCGCGCCGGTATGCATCCTGTCTCTGCGCCTGAGTGCATGCTGCAATATTTACCCTAACCATACGCCGCGGCAGCGCGGCTCCTTACTTCTAAAGTGAAACATAACCAGTATCGCGCGAGCGGTGAAATACTGCTGAGACCCTTTTGACTAGCTGATATCATTCTTGGATATATTCGTATAATTTGCAAATTATAAAACAAGTTCTAAATTATAGAAGAAATAGAAATGTTATTTATTTTAACAAAAACACTAACTTCAATCATGTAGTTAGTAATATTATGACATGTTTAATAAAAAGGTAATATTGATATTGATAATTTCAAGATCAAGATGCCGTAATAAATACTCTAGATAAAAATGCAATACCTAATTACATTAAAAATAAGGATGATACTCGAAGTCTGCAAAAATATTCGAGTATAATTCTAAAGCTAGCATACTTTTCTAAAATTATGTATTTAATTATTTTAAATTATTATAAATGCCAATTTAATTTGACTATTTGCATTTATTGTTTGACTGGGTTTTGGTGTACCCTGCGCTGCGATCAGAGCTGAATAAAACGGAGATTGGTAGAAAGAAGTTTGTGGTGAGCGGGTGATTAGTCTCGTCAGTTTGCCCGCGGTAAATCGCCGCCTGGATAAAGCGCCTTTGCAAGCACTCGCGAATCGCGGGATACGAGCCGAGCGACCGATGGCAAATGCTTATGCTTTGTCTTGCATGTATACTACTGGCGCAGTGTATAATACGAGCGTCGATGTAAGACAATGCCGCGATTATCTATCCGCGCACCATGTAGGTATGGGGAGGATACCGTATTATGCCAGGGAGTATCCGTGGCTTGTTGACATGGCTTCGACCGCCTAAGACATTATATTAACGTGCGGGCTCAAGGCTCTTAAATGTCCCGACACGATCCCGCAGATGTTGTTTTAATCGGACCTCGTGCTCTCGTTGTGAATTCTTTCGAGCAAATCGTCGCCACAGCGCGCGGCGATGGTGAAAGAAGAAGCGGAATGGCAGAACGCGTATCTGAACAGATCACTCCGCCAGCAAGTATTGCGAAATGATGAACTGAATGATAATTATGCGAACGCAAATACGACGTAATATAATTGATGGTCCATGTGTGTCGTACAGGCTGATGGAGAATATATTATTATAGCGTTTATTGGAAGTAGAAAGCAGAGAGAATTTTATTTGGTAATAATTAAAAGTCGCAATTAGATTACTTTCAATGTTTGTTTTTAATCTCCTTTTGTGGTTAAAAGTATATATAAAATATAAAAAAATTACAAATTCTCAAAAACTGAGTTCCGTGTGGCTTACTTTAATTATATTGCTAATCTTACCTTATGCACGCGCTTGACTTTCCGCGCGCGTAAATGGGATGCGTGATAAGAGATCGTGAATAACGAAATGCCAATCAGTAATGAAATATTTACATTCTTACATTTTTACTTGATATTTCATGTGAGATTAAGACTAGATTAACTTATAAATTTGCGGATGATCTTATATCTTTGTATTATGTCATGTCTTTTGCATGAAGGAAATTTTCTAAATAATATTGCAGCAATAAGAGATAAATTCGTTTGGAGATGGTCTAAAGAGTTTGAATATATAAAAGAAAGGCCTATTACTTTTAGAATAGCCTTCTACCCTCCCATTTTCGTGGCTTTCTTCGTCGGCCTTTTGTTAGGCCGTGAATTAGATCGCGTAATTCCGTTTGTATACGAAATGACACCGTCGTCTCGCATAGCTGACGTTTAAGCAGCAAGTCTGCACGACCATTGTCAGTCTGTAATTGACTCTGATTGGAAGATTGGATTTGGATCTCGTCGTAACTCCCGTAGTGAATAAGCGCACTCGCGCGAATCGTTTCGGCGACGAATTCGCTTCCACGGTACCAAGCACTTCGTTAAGCTCAATTATCCGAGGAGAGAGGGGTTATCGATATGAGTACCATTGAGAATCAGGAGGCGGAGATAGCAACTCCGCTATCGAAACGAAATCGAACTTCCGCTTTGGAGCCCTTTCGAAACTTCGCTGTCGAACTCCGAAACTCCGAAACTCCCCCCGAGTATAACGGCAAACTTTAACTTTTAATTAGTTCCGCGTTAATTAAAAATTGGTTTATCTTCAATCTTCTATTACAGGTAGAAGTAACGAATATATATTTTGTTACAACGACACACTTTTTTATTAAAATTTATTTAGCCATTCTATCTGATACTATTACGAAAATTCTATGATTTTACGTGATATGACGTGCGCTCTATAAAATTTAATTCAATTTTACTATTTCAGAATTGCGTAATCAACATGTGAAACTGTATACTGACGAGAAAAGTCAGTAAGTTCGATAAATATCAAGACCTATCGCGATTGTGTTTCATAAGACGTAAAACGCTATCATTAGGCGCGTGTGCGGTTACCAGTGTTGCTTGCGGTTAGCCTTTCTTTTCTCGTGTGCACTTCGTTCTTTCAAGCCGTCACGAAGCGCGCATGTACATTGCAAAGTTTTTTGCGTGCAAAGTGCGTGCGGTTTATTCCAGCAACGAGGATACATTTATGCCTCTCTCCCGAATGCTCGCTTTGCGGTCTCGCCGCAAAATGTCGTCCGTTTTAACGAATCTTCCACGCTTGCGTGTATACCACGCAGCATAATACATTCATATGCGAGAACAAGTCTCCCTGATTAGTGATTATGTTATAGCGTATTCCGCATGAAATTTTGCGAATTAGTAGACTAACAAAATGTTTGTGCTTTGGTTTCCGATTAATATTCGGTTTCGAGCTATTATTTGAGTATATTTGATGATTTCTTTCGTTAAATATTGTAATCTTGATGTATTGTTATTACAATATTCAAATTATATGTTGTGTAAATGCACACTGAGAATTATTTTTATAACTAACTGTAAAATCAATAACAACTTACGATGGCTATGTAATATATTCTTGAAATTAAAATAATAATTTTTGTAGATTTAAACAATGTTAGCTCGATGAGCTGCTATCTCTTCCTTTGTGATCAGCTTAATGCGAGAGCTTAGCCGTGCTTTTGTATGCGGTCTGTCGGCTTGAACAGAGAATTTTGTCATGTCATGGTCTGATGACGCTGGTACATCGTTTCTGTCGCGTCACATAGAGCTAAAGAGCCGCGCTGCATCCATTGTGAAAATTGATGTGTGACCCAGTGACCACGAATGAAAATATAATGCAATCGCTAATTGAATTACTATAGCTCACGGAACATTAAAGAGATTGCTAAACTTAAAAGAGTTATTTAAAAAGTTTTTATTCATTAATATATATACCTAGGTATAGTATAAGTGGAATTAAAATGTAAAATGTTATCTCACTTTCGCTCATCATTCAAACTCATGAGTCTTTTAATGGTCGATAAAGATGGAAAGTGATGTCAGAATTTTTTTACACGAAATCTCATTATAAATAATAAAACTAGTGAATATATAAGGTTGAAAAAATATGTCTCTATGATTTTTTCTTTCTCGAAAAATCGGTGTTAACAATTCTAACGAGGATACATCCAATGACACGCGAAAAGATTATAAACCACAGCTCGTTCGGCTCGTTCGAGTGTCGATTCGTTTTTTTAATAGGCGCCTCTTTCGGCTTCTTACGCGCGACTCGGTGCATTTCCATCCGACATTGAATGCCTGCGAGAGATCGTAGGGAGCAAAAAGGAAGCACCCACTCGCCAGTCGTCCCGTGGTGAATCAAGTTGTGTGTGTCGGTCGTACGGCGGGGGGTCGGTGCCCGACACTCCCGACAGTATCGCTCCTAAAGCATCGCTTCCATAACACAGGCATACCACGGGCCGATATCTTAAAGAAAGACCTGTTCAAGATCCGCAGAAAAAGAGGTACAAAAATATTGGTAGAGTGCGCAAGCGCGCGGAGAAAAGTCCAGGCGAGACTAGAAGAAGCACGAGAGCAATCAATAACCATTAGGTTCATGTGCAATTACATTCACATTTGTTAGGCGTAAAAGCAAAAATAGCCATAGCCGAAAAAGACTAACTTGCAACGAATGCAAGCCGCGTTTGAACAAGCCGCGACGGTCGGTCGATCGTCGAGAATTATCGGCCGCGACGATTTAATACAAGTCGGATATCGGACGTTGGACTGCGTTGTAGTTATCAGCCACATTTATCTCGTCAGCGGATATGCGCGCTGAGCATATCACGAAATGAAAATTGATGGAAACCGGATAATCGTGAGCGGAAGTAAAAGTTGTCGCTGTCATTCCTGATAATTCGTGCCGCTGCATGACAGAAGGATGCTTCCTTGACTGGAACTAGTCTTTCTCGTTAAAATATTACTATTCCGGTTATCGATTTTTCACACGTCACACATTTTGCGATATTTATTTATATAAACTGACCGAATGATGGCAGAGAAGATAGGGAAGAATATCTTAACCATGTTCATCAGTTACCGCATTCACATCTCTTCTACCTAACGAGCAATAAACGCTCGCACCGTTCCTTTCGTCTGCCTTTCGCAGAGCTGCTCGCCGAGTTATGCGTCGTCCGATAACGAACGTTCGTCCCACGAATATCAAAGATCTTCTTCTGACTTTCTCTCTCTCTCTCTCTCTCGCCCTCTTCCTCTCGCGTTTGATCTCGAATCTACCTGCGGCTCGGTCCTTTCGAGCTCTCCCCGTCTGCAGGCTGCATGGCTGTAGCCACTCGGACGGGCTCTGTCTCGGCATCGAGTGGATTTTTTGGTACGCGGACGATCCTGGGAATGGTGGTGCATCGTTAATAAAGAATACGCCGTGGGCACGCATGCCATTGGCGCTCGCGAGCTACAACCAGTGCGGCATCTCGTTATTCGATATTAATAACAAGCGGGACTTAACGGAGCGCGGGGAAGAGTGAACGCTCCGTTGGCCGCGTCTCTCTCTCTCTCTCTCTCTCTCTCTCTCTCTCCCTCTCCCTCTCCCTCTCCCTCTCTTGGTAGATTCGAATCGTTATAATGATCCCGCTCGCTACCGGTTAAAACATTTCTCGTCCTCGGTGCGCAATGCGGAGCAAAGAGGATACTTCGGTCGGTACCTCGCGTCGCTGACGCTGCTGCTGATGCTGTTTCTGCCGCCGTTGTTGGCACGCGGTCATTTGGTACTTCTAATCACGTGCCACTCCACCCGAGTTATAAATGACTTCGCGCTTTCATCTCGTGCTCCGTCTTACCTCGTCTCGCGCCATTTGCCCCTGCTTTTTTTACCATTGTTATTATTTCACGGCCGATCCCTCTCTCTCACTTGTAAAATTGTATAGCCGATGACAAGGAAGATGAATATCCGCCGCGGGGATGAGCAAAATTTGTTTCTCGTTCTGCGACCGCAAAAATGACGGTTCTGAGTTTCCGATTCGCGCGGGAACGCATATTTATTTTGATTAATAGCAATAATCGCATCAATAAAATCACGATAAATTTATCGATAAAATCGTGCTAGAAAAAAATATTTAACGTGAATAGAAAAGTATAAATTATAGCTGTGCTGTGAAAACTTATTTTATGGTTGTACATTACTTATCTTTTTTGTCAAGATCTCAACGATCCTTATCACGTCGATCTAATTATCCTGTTTTAAAATCGTGTGATAGTGATGTTGACGACTCGTTGATGCGTTTCGATGTGCTTCGTTTACACGTGCGCGTGAAATATTGTCGACGAGACGCGACGCTGTAGAGATATAATTTTTTGCCGTTTATAAACAGATACACTCTCATAGTGACAATACATACGGATGTCGAGCGGATTGCGTTCTACGAGCGCTGTGACTCGTGACCGAGGATCGAGCGAGCGTCGAGCCTCACATGCGTAGATTCTGATACGCGCGAGAGGTGCACGGGTCACATTCCACGGGGCATTATTTCCTCGCTCACATCGAAGACCAACAAAAGGCAGCTTCTCTCAAAAGGCACCCTCGTCCCCTTCTCGGCGTCCCCCCCGTATCACCATCTTTTCTCCACGCTTGCCTTCCACGCTTCTTCGTTCCTGGACGGCGCGGCGGCCCTCATTAATAGTATTCACCGGAGAAGATTCTTGCTTGATCGCGCCGGAGCGCGCGTTATGCTCGCTTCTCGGCTGCAAGACGATCTCCACTCTGCTCCGCCTCTCACCCGCCGCAGCACTTTCACCGTTGAATTCTCCAGGTAGCATATTTAAAGTTTCTAACGAACTTCAGATGATACATGGGTTTACGGGATTAGTTTGCCGACTGGAGGCGCAATCTTCGGAATCTTCACGAATTCGATTTATCATTTGTTCATCTATAAGAATGTTTTCAAGAATCTTGAATTCTTTCTCTGCAACATTTTACGCATAGAAACAAAATCTTTTTTTTTTTTTTACGTTATCTGTTATGATCATTGTCTTTTTAATATTTTATATGCAATTATATCAACGGCTGATTAAGAATAATGATTAAGTTCTATGATCGACACGTTGTGTCGATTGTGTACTCATTTTTTAACATATGGTATAAAACTATGGTATCAAACGCTATGATTTACGTGTAATTGATTTTTATTTGAAAACTTGAGGGGAAATTTGTTTTATAGCTTGCCAGAATCTCGCCAACATCTCGCGCGATCGGCTCTTTGATCGTTACTCGCGGATGCACCCGGGAAAGGTGCACAGCGGCATCGCCGCGTGTGCAGAACAGACATCAGGGTACACCCACATCGCGTGGCGGGTAGCAGCGGGGGTCCGCGTGATTTGTGGCTGCACCGCGAAGTCACACAGCGGTTGATATATTTTACGGTCGACGGTCTTCCACTCCTCCTTCCTCATCTCTTCTACCAATGCGCTCTTCCTCTCTTCCTCTCAGTCGCGTCGCTTTGACCTGCGAAAGGCCCAGCAGCCGACATTGTGCCGCATACACGAGCGGTCAGCCGTCTTTACACGCGGCTACATCGTATTTACATGAAAAAGGAGTTGCCTTCTTTCCGCTCTGCTGCAGCCTCTCCACCTCCGGAGAAGATCTCTCGCACTCTCGCCCCCGTAAAGCTTGACGAGGTGCCTCTCCCTTGCCCCCGTACTTCGCCCAAGATGCCTTCAGTGTAAACACGGTTCATCATTATCGCCGGGGGAGCCTATATATTTCAAAAACTACAGTGCTGGGTTCTTTACGACACTGTACAGTACCGGGTCTCTTTGAACAACGCTTCCTCGTCAAGTTGCTGTTTTACAAGCGCTATATTAGAGACCAATATCAATCTTGTGCCTGTCAATTTTGCACGAATAAGATGACAATCAGCGGAGAAACGATCGCGTAAATGCCCGAAATATTAAAAAGTTTTTATAGATAATCAGTCAAAGATTTTTAGGAAAGAAATAGAAACGCATATTGCAATTGGAGTACTCGTTGCACAATGTAAACAAAATGGTTATGTCGGAACAGTTATCTCAGATATCACACTTAATTGCGGTTATCACGTACCATTCGGATATGCCATCCTCTATCCCTTCATCGCTATCTTCCCAATGAGACGCGTACGAAAGAATTTAGACGCGCCCCGAGTATTATCGGGATATCCACAGCGAGATAGCCGGGGAGACGGTGTTGGAAAGACAGGTTGGTCGCCGCGGGGGTCTACCGCGAAGAACGCATGCAAGCGAGAAAGGTGCAGGAAAGGAATGGAAGAAGAGGAATAAGACGACCCCGCGAGTACGTGGCATGGTATATACCTATATAGCCATACCAAGACCACGTCGAACGATTCACATACGTACATGTGTGTGCGTGCGTGCGTGCGTGCGTGCGTGCGTGCGAGCGAGTACGTATGCACTTGCGTTTTTGCCTCGGCTGCTTTTTAATGCTTTTATGCCCACCGCGGAGGAGCTATCGGGGATCTCGCGTCGTAAGTCTGGAACTTTATGTTTGCGTCGGCTAACCTTCCTCCTTTACCACCCCACCTTAACTTACGATTCGCCGGCATGCCCGTAGCTGCTCTCTCGCCTGGTCGCCTTGCTTGAGACGTCTTACGTCGTCGTTCTCGTTGTCCTCCTTCTCCTCGTCTTCGTCGTCATCCTCCCCATCGTCTTTCCTATCTTCATCGTCCTCGTCGTCGTTCTTGTTGTTGTTGTTGTTGTCGTTGTTGTTGTCATCGGTGGCGGCCATGGTGTACCTACATGGTATGGTACCTTATCCGCCATTCTTCGGCAGCAAAATTTTCTTCGGTGCATAAATTGTTCACTCTCTCACAGATCCGCCGTCACCAACGTGAAACTGCTTTTACCTCTCTTGCTAGAGGTACGTCTTAAAAAACTTTCACGATTGACGAGCGTCTGTCGAGTTGGTTTCGAAACATCCCTTGCATTAAAATTATCTCAAGGTTTATATGTCAAGCGTCTCTACGTGTAAACAGCAATTAAACTGTTATTTTTTGTAAATTTTCCAATAAAGCACAACAGTTAACTTAACGCGTGTGGAAAGATATCTGAATTTTATTAATAATGAGAAACACTTTATAACAGTAGTAATTTGATTGCGTTATATCCGAATTTAATATAATTTAATATCTACATTTATTACAATATAAAAGAGTAGACAGTTAAAATCTAGTTTTTATTTATGCTTCATTAGCGATGCTACTCGTAGATATCGATATCTCGAGTCGAGAATAAAGCAGATACGCAGATAACGAGAGGAAGAGGGAAAGCAGAGGAGGAAGGGGGAGGGGAGGGGGAGAGAGAGAGAGAGAGATGGAGGAGGCAGGCTTACAGACACCCTCAGCCATTCTCGAAGCCACTAATGTATGTAATTGATCTATTGTGCGATGCATTAGCCCTACGGGCACCAGATAGGTTATAGCGGTGCCAAGGGTGGAGGTGCGGATGGTAGAGGACGAGGAGTGGAAGGAACTTGATGGAAAAGGGAATAGAGCGAGAGAGGGAGAAATCTGTGAATGGGAAACGGATTTCAGCAGCTTCTCTTATTAGTTCTTTGCGTCATTAGATTAGGCTAATGCACTCTAGTCTCTCCATCACCTCTGTCTACTCCTACCACTCCATTGCTATACCTATCAGATTCTCTTCCCTTCTCACGCTGCTGCGTGCTACTGAACGGCATTGTCAACGATTCCTTTCCTCTAATTTTCAAGAACCGCATTTGTGTAACGATGCCAAATGGATTTTGTCGTATCGCTCCGAATTTAAATATATTGCATCGATGTAATACTTGTTAAAAAAGCTAGAATACTTGTTAAAAAAGAAAGGTTGTTTCATCGAATTAATAGTAAAGAATGCACATGATACAATGCTTGTCCGAGTTTCGCTTCGTTGATGCCCTTAATTTGTGTGGTGCATTAGAGCGGCGCGATTTGAGGTTTCACGATTTTCGACCTCGTCAACGAGCTACCACCGTATTCATTTATGCAACGCATCACGGGCACACGTTGGTATATGTATATCCGTCTGAAAAAAAAAAAAAAAAAAAAAAATTATTCCCTTATTAATTCTATGCGAATGGTGCGGTCAGCGATGCAATACCGCGCGCACAATTAGGCTTGTCGACACGTCATTTCGCATGACTCAAAGCAACCCTCGACTCTTGTTCTTCGCGACGTAATAGTTTATGCGGTCTACCACAGTCGGGGGCTATTGACATATTTTGACTTTATCGCTCGTCCTCAGAAATATGCCCGCACCTTTCTTTTGGTTTCTTTCCCCTTTCATAACAGCAACGTTCGTTCGTTACTTTGCGGTCGTGTTGTTTCGGTGTGGTACGTCCGTTGTGTCCTTCGCAATTACCCAAACAGATTTCGTACGCGTGGGGTCTTCGGGGCCAGTCCCGGATGAACGGTAAAAAAGTGGAAATGGAGTCGGTAACAAGGAGGAAGTAAAAAAACGTGTGCGGGTGAGGGTAACAGATGGGTATAATTGGAAGAGGATGCCGGGAATTACGCGATTGCCGCAAGATGGACGAGCGATCCCGAGATATCGCAATGACTTCACGGCCGAAACGTTTCTCGAAGCCCGCTGCAACTCTTCCTTTCTGTGGACCCTTTCCATTTCCCTTCTTCGATGTATGCTTGTCGTTAGCCAAAAGATTTCAACCGTACTAACGCTGCGAATCACCCGTCGTGTGACTAATCGGTCTCATGCAACCAACCGGATTGTCTAATTATTCAGTCGATTTCGATCTTGACTCTCTCTCGAGGTTCGACCTTTCGCGTGATACGGCATGCTCGTATTGTGAAACGTAAATTGCAGTCTGATTTAATATGACGATAATAACAACGAGATGAAAGTTAGTCTTCTATGTTACCTATATACATTAGTTAAACTCGTAGATTATACCGACAAACTTTTGGATTATCGTGGAGGAATGCCTCCGAGTGCATTGGAGAATTTCATAACGCTGGAAAACCACCGCTGGGAATTTTTTCGTAAAAGGGGTTGGTCGGCTTTTTTCAAGCGCGAAACACGTCGTAGTACGATTCGTTTGCTATTTGCAGAGAAACTCGGTATGCCCGGTCGAGAAAACTATTATCTCGAGTTGATTATGATTGCATGACTATGAAATTGCTCGCTACGAACAGTGAACGACTAGAAGCGCGCGCGCGCGCGAGGGTGGAGGCGGATAGCGGTGGCGGGCTTGCATGACTCCGAGTTTCTCAACAACAATCGTAACTAGCTTTCGGTAGTGGCGGAGCTTCTGGGGTGGAACCAGGCGGCGTCTTCCCACGTCAGCGTGACGGACAGACAGCAGCCCCGGGCGGACTGACAGACAGCGCGACCGGTAGCTCGTATTTTATTCAGTGGCCCTGGCGACCGAACAATTACGAGCGTTCCGCGGGCTCATACCGAGCCATGCACGCATCGACGATACCGACCAGACGAACCAGACGAACAGGATGCGAACCAACTACGCCGTCGGTCGACTACAGGATACACGACTTCGATTGTGTGCGACGGATAATTATCGTCGAACGATTTGTCGGTCTCTTCAGCGAGCGAGAAAAGCACGAATCCAACGGTGCGCGTCCACCACCGGCGTTTCCGCGATCTTATTGAACGTATACGTAAGCACCGTGTCTAATTTGATAGATAATCTTCTCGGCTTCCACGTCGGAACTCCTGCGGCGGACGTCGCTTCCGTGGCCAGTCAGTCGGCACGATAGATCCTCGAAATTTCTCCCTTCGTGCTACTCAAAGTATTATATTAAAGTTTTATAGGATAAACTCACTTTCTTTCTGCGGAAAATGTAACGTGGAATGAAAAATATATATATATAAGAAGGAACATGTTCTTTTAATAGGATTGTTCGATTTGTTCACGATGAGCGAAGAATATAACGAGTGCACGAATCTCCGTCGGAAACTTCTCCCTTTCTAGTTTCGCGCACAGCAAAAGTGTCATTCATACTTGCGCGCGGGTACACCGACTGCTCTTTTGTTCTCCAAATTAGGATACAGAAGTGGATTCAGAGCTTGCCCGCGTACTTTCCGGCTACCGCGCGAATCCGAGGGCCCAGCGTCAGCCGACTCTGTCTTTTTCCGCGAGACACGTCACAGCGGGACAATGGGATCCTTTCCGTTTCTCGGCGACGTCGGCGAAACCACCGCCGTGAATGGAAATCCGTTCGGCGACATTAACGCGAAATTCTCCATTCAACCACAGCCCCGTGCCTTAATAATAAAGAGCCGAGTTATTGCAATTACAGCAACTGCAGCCGCGACGAGTAAGTGCATGGGTGGGTGAGTCACGCCGTATGTTTGTACGCGGGAAGGCATCTCTCTCTCTCTCTCTCTCTTTTTTTCAAGCCTCTTCAAGGCTTTGTCGCATCGCATTCTTCTATTTCATTGTCGAGAAAACCAATTTCCTGGTACCTAAATTACGCGCGCTTCCGTACTCGGGACTGGCGGGACGAGAGAGATGAGGAGAGAGAACGTTGAGTAGCTTAGGAACAAAATAGAGATAGAGAGATAGATAGATAGACAGTGATAGAGAGAGAGAGAGAGAGAGAGAGAGAGAGAGAGAGAGAGAGAGAGAGAGAGAGAGAAAGATAGGAGGGAAGGAAGAGAGCGGAAAAACCTTACCGTAATATCACAAGTTTCTACCTTGAGTCTAGCGCGAGCTTCAAGCTGGAACGCCGAAGGCAGAGAGAGAAAGAAAGAACAAGGAGAAAGAAGATAGAAAGATAGAGTAAGAGAGAAAATGGAGAGAGCGTGAGGGCGGGCAGACAAAAACGTTAATTTGAAAACGTCACAGTTTAATTTAAAATTACGTAAGTAGGGGGCTGTTCTCTCCCTCTCGTCTCCCCTCGTCTATCCTTTTCGTTTTCTACGCCCTTTCGTTCCTCGCATTCCCTCTTCTTTCCTCGTCTCTGGACTGGCTCACGGCGGACTCGTCGTTCCTTCACTACCTCTGTACGGCAGCTATGGCATTCTTGTGATCGTGGTAATAATAGACGCGAAGTTTTGCCCGCGATTTCACCTTCTCTCGTACCTTCCGTCTACTGCTGCAATTATTCAGAGAACGAACGGAATTCTCTTTTTCGTGGGCGCGAGATCAGCGAAAATTCGAGAAGCAAGAGAAAATTTTGCTGAATTCGAACTTCGTTTGTATTTACCGTACAGCGGGAGATTATGGAAAATTCCTTTCTTTGGTCTCAGCTAAAAAAGTGATATTCATTAAATTATTATAGGTAACTAATGAAAGAATTTATAGCAGATGTTTTAATATCTTATGACTATTGAAAGTACACTTGTATAATTTGTCATGTTCTGCGTTTTCCAGACACACACACACATACACACACACACACACACACACACACACACACACACACACACACACACACACACACACACACACACACACACACACACACATTGTAATTTAAATAATTTAAATGAAATATGTCGAAGATCGTGTGAGAATAGTACCTACCACATCCAGGAATTTGATATGAAGGAAAATCGGTTTGACTGATATCTTGCAAATTTGCCCAAGTACGATTTTGAGAAAACATCTTTTTACCTCTGGTTTCTTCTATTTGGCTATATCGTGCGACTCCGTTCGAAGAGGCACTCGTAAAACTTGTCGGGATTCCATCGAGAGTGCTTCGCGTGTAGAGTTTTCGTCGCGTGGGACTGACAAAGAGATACGAATCGAGAGGTGTATCGGTGTTCTTGACCTTTTCGCACGCTCACATTGTATCGTGATCATTACAAAGATGCTATCTATTTCTTTTTACATCTTCCGCGATTGCCATTTTTTTTTCTTTCTTATCGTGACTTAGATGCTATATTGATGGTATTACCTTATCTTGATGTGTCAATCAGATGCGTATTTTATTAAATAGCAATGAGAGTGATTAGTAGCGTATAAATTATTCTATGAATATTTTAGAATATTTATATGTTTCAGATAAATATCGAATTTATATTTGCATTATTGTGATAAGATAATGAAACAGATATATACTGATTATATTACTTTGCTATTCTGAATTATTAACTGTTTTCTTTTTAGAATGAACAATCATGTATATCATATGATTATAATCTCTTTATTTTTTTGTTTCAGGTGAGTACTTTGCTAACATTACCGAATGAGTGCTGGCATGCGTAAGTAAGACTTTCAACTTGTCAACTCGTTTTCTATTCAGCATTTCGCTCGAATATCGACATTGCATTTTCCTAGTCAGTCGATTCGTATGCTTATCCAACGTAAGCCAACTGGAAGTGAATTTCTGGTCAGTCAGGAATTATCCTCACCGACGAACGCTTCCTGTCGGTTCGGAACTCGCGGCCGATCACGAGCAAGCTGACCGGAAGTTCTTCCGGAGCGCAAATAACGCGATCGATCGTTGCGCTTTCTTCATTTCTGTTATGTTTCTCCTTTCCGACGGACACACGCTGATGTCATGGTTTACTTGTCGTTGCTCTAATAGGGCTGGATACAAGGGAAACCCTAGTGGCATGGGGTTGCGCGTACAACACGTCGTTATGTTGTTTCCACGGGGGTGAGAATAAACCCACTCGTGCCGAATACAAAGGTGGCGCGGAGGAAGACGGGGTACGGTTTTCCGTCGGAAGTGACGTCCCTCTTTTGCCGTCACGGTGGGGAGACTACAGCACCGATTATGCCTTGTTCTTTCTTCACAAAGTGTAGGAACACGATACGCAACCGAGTCACCCTCCGAGTTACCGCGATCATCCCTTCCGCACTTGAAACATAGCCATTGGTTTTTTTTTATTTTTTTAGCATTTATTGTTGTGACTCAAGCTGCAATTTGCCGTGTAAAATCCAGATTATCCAGAGTCATTCATATAAGATGTTTCGTCGTAAGATATGGATTTAGCTACAATATATATTTCTTTTGCAATAACTTGTACGTAATACATATACTTTTGCTTTTCCACATTTTGATAATTAATTGCCCATCATATTTTATAAATTTTTGACATAAATTTGTCAGAAGATGCGCAATGGAAGTTTAAACGCAAACGATTGCACTTGAAACACCGTCACATCCATCTTAAACACGCAAACGATAAGTTATTTACATGCAGTACCTGCAGGTCGAAAATTACAAATTTCGCCGGCATACACCGGAAAACGCGATCGGCGTAGATAGCATCGGTCGGCCGCAGTGAACCGCTGCGCGATTCGCGCGCGTGGAAACGCAATATTCCGCGTTGGTTACTGTCGCGTTCGTCGACGCAACCGACGCGACGCGCTCACATCGCGAAATCGTACAATGATCGTTTAATCGGGCGTGCGCCAAACAATTGGTGTGTCGCTCGCGTTCGCCGAACCGACCACGGTAACAACTCCGCATCGCTTCGTGTCGCTTCGGCGTTCGCTCGTCTTCCGCAGAGACAAATAGCGCGAGACGGTCCGGCGAGCATTTGATTGCCCGTGCTGTTGCGTGCGTGCACATGATGCGTATCCGCAATACGCACTCTGCTCGCGCGCGTATCGTCAGGAAATACGAAATCGGGAAATCGCGCGTCGTACGCGCCGTTACGCTCGCCAACCATTCTGTGTGTTGGAACTTACGGTTAGTTCGGGAGATCGATCTTTCACGTGGCGAAATGGAGAACGAAATGGAGATATATAGCCTACAGGGAGAGTATCTGATCGATTAAATTTAACCGATGAGAATATCGCGATTCGTTTAGAGAGATGATGCTTATAGGCGATCGTTAATTTACGCTATATATCTCTATTTCGAGCGATTATATTGAAAATGTGATTAGTTATTTGTCATAACATTTTATCGTTTTACTTTATTAGCTAAGATATTCCTAAAATGTCACATAGAATTATTATTATTGAGTATAACTCCTGAGACCTGAACGGTCGTTACTGAATATTAATGCTCCTAATCGATTTAGTCGTACAACTGTGAACAATTCCCCTGAATCTCACGATCGGGAAAATCGCGGTCCCATTAAATACCAACCTCGGAGATACAAACGCGCGACGTTACGGGTATACGCTTTAGCCGTGTTCGGATACCTCGACAACTGCGAGTGGGACAACGACGATGATTCAGAGATATTTATGGAGTGCGGAGAGTTGCCGCGCGCGGAAAGAGAAGAGAGCGCATCGCGTACGGTCGAGTAGAATTACACGATGTCGACGATGATATAACGCGCATATCTCTCGCGAATGTTCTTTTTTGTTCCGTGAAATCTCTCATCGCCTGCATCGGGAGACGAGGATCGCGTCGAGGATTCGATGCGACGACCTCGCGTTTCGTTCTTCGAGGTTGAAAACGCTAGCGCGGGGAATCGGAAAAATTCCCGTCGGGTCTTGTGCTCTTTTCTTTTCGGCGCTGCCTATCCGCTTGCTCGAATAAATCTCTTCGGGTTACGGTTCAACGTCCGCAGGTATCCGCCAACATCAGCCCCACCGTGGAATGCTTCGTACGTAGAGCCACTATGTACTACAGGGGGGAACTCCAATAACTTCGGACTAAATTCCTACCGACCTTTACCACGTTCTTCGGGATAGATTTCCATCGTAGCAGATCCGATCTAGAGATTGATCCTTTCTCGCATGAAGCAACATTTGCTGAATTGCGCCGAGAAGCATAGATTAATTTCACACGATAACAATCGGCGTAACATCTTCGGTTAACAAAAATAATTCTGGTGCTGGCACGTGCAGCTCGCCGAACTGTGTACCTTTGACATCGAGCTTCTTTCGTGACACGCAAGTGGTTTTCGTATAAATTACGCTAATAATATTTTAATTATACGTCACAAGTGAGAGAAATAAATAAATTTATTATATAATTTTATCTCTCACAATCAGTGAAATGTCTCGTGAGTGAGACAAATACATTATGATTATACAATTATCGTCGCGCTATCATCGAAACACGTGCGGAGGTACAGCATATATGTACGTCTGTCAGAGATATCAGTCACGGCTGAAGATCCGCAAATGTTCGTGATATCGAATAATTTTACATTCGCTATATGTTCTGGGACATAAATGTGAAAAGAAGTTACCAGCGATTCCAACGGAGTCACGGAGATCACGTCATTCGTCCTGGCACGAAACCCGACGATTAGGCGACGGATCGTAATCAGAGAGATGTATACTATCCGCGTCGTCGGAGACCGAGACCACTGACTTCCTTTATCGACATTTTGATACAAAATGGCTGCGCCCTACGGGGTGCCTCCGCGTAATCTCTCTCGATTCAAATTAACACACGCAGAGCTCGCCGGGGGGCCCAGGTCCGTGCTGCGGGGAGCACCGGGCTTGCGCCGCGGTATAGAGAAGATAATATCGCCGTACATCCAGATCCTCTTTGTTTTCCTTTTGGAGAACGATCGGCCCGCCCTTTTCTTCTTTTCGTTAACGATCGCGCTGTAAAGAGGCGAGTGACAGGCGCCACGCCGGCTTTGACAAATCGCTGCCGCTATCCACGTCGTTTGCGATATGTGCATAATACGAGACTATAGAAACTCTCAATTTATCCTCTTTTTCCTTTCACACGTAACAACAAGAACAGAGATTAATAATAAATAATTTGATGTCGTTTATGAGAAAACTAGCGAAAAATAAAGTAATTTTTATTTCTACTTAAAATATTGTTGCAGAGTTTCCTCAGTTTATAGTAGTTTATAACAGACAACACTGAAAAATAATGTGTAGAACTTTGTGGTAATTTTGCTAAATAAATATTTTTTAAACATTATTAATTTATCCGCGCATATTTTTTGCGAAACATATCAATACATATTTTGTGTCTACGTTACGTCTGTAATCTCTTTGCTTACTTAACTACACATACGAGTGATGGATCGATTTGGCGGGAAGCGAAGTGTTTGGGACAAAGCACCTCGTCACAGTGACTCGGCCAGTCTCAGTAAGCAAGTTTTTTCTGTGCGAGTTTGATCTGATTCACTCGATAAAGAAGTTCGGATGAATCGATTGCGACTGGTCGAACACCCGGTAACTCGCTATCGATTAATTTTGAATATCGACCGCCACTGGAGGCACCCGTTGAGGCAGTTGTCACACAATTCTACACTACAATTCGATTATCCTAACGTGTCTTTCAGAACACGATAAAGACATTTGTGTTCCGGTCAAATATATTAACGGAGCTTAACGTCTTTGTAATTTTTGAGGAGCTAAGAGTTTTGTTAATGACGCCATTGCCTAAGAAAGAAATGCGCGAGATCTAACACAGAAGCTATTTTACATTTAGCGCATCAGATAACGGTTGCCTGATATCTGTTTAATTATCTAAATTGTATTACCTCTTATCCACGGCGCGATAACTCGTCGTCGCTGTGTAGGTCTGTTGTTTCCGAAAGCACGGAGCGTGTACTTCCCATACATCTCTGCGTAAAAAGAGATGAAGGGGACAAGGATGGTTTTCTTACGAGTAACCAGACGATGCCGTTACGTTTCTTCTTGCACGTTAAAATCTCAATTTTTTTGTTTAAAAATTTTTTTCAGTCTTTAGGTTACCTACCTCCATTATTTGTTGCCTTATCCATTATTAGACACAAGCTCATTATTTATTTCATTACTGAGATTAATTTTTATTACTTAATTTTTTTAATGCTGCAATTCAATTTTCTTATCGATTGCACAAAATTTTTTGTTCTAGTTTCCTATATTAAATTTCTTTATTATTTCTATATCAAATTTTCTCATTAGTAAATAATCTGCGATACTTTGAAACAATTTTATTTAATTAGTTCACACACACGCACATACACACCCTATTTGATTTGATATTTATTAATACTTTGTCCGAGCTGTATTCTTAATAGATTGTCTTGTTTTACCGATAAAATCTATTTTGAAAATAGAATTTCGTTGGTCCAACATTGGGCCTGGATAAAAGATTTTCCTTTCCCGTTTTACCGGTGTGTAGCTACTTCACGGTGAAATGAGCGGATTTGCAATAAGAATGTCGGCGTATAAAACTGTCAATAAGCGCGCTGACCCCAAACGTAATTTCACAGCGTCTCTCGCTTGCAGCGGTTACAGCAGGAAGTCGAAAAAGAGAAGAGCGAGGGAAAGGGAAATAGAAGCGGGCTTTAGAGAAATAAAAGAAGGTAAAACAGACGAATCATGCGCGAGGAAGAGAAAGAGGAAATGTGCACGAAGAAGGATAAAACGAATCGGGAAATAGAGAGAATGAGAGGAATCGAAGAACGAGAGAAAATAAGAGCGCGAGCTGGCCGCCCGCGCCGCCGGTGAGTCGAGAGACGAGAGAGAAGAAGGGATGG
>NW_012026837.1:851802-879659 GCF_000956235.1 Wasmannia auropunctata | reverse complement strand
GGGGGGGAACGACGGAGGAAAATGGAGGAAATAGAAGAGGGAAGAGAGAAGGCGAAGAATACGAGAGTAAGAGAGCGGCGTGATACGCGAGAGCGCCTCTGCCGGGGTTATATGGAAATGTTGGTCAAATATATCATTCCGGCTTGACAGTGCAATTCTCTTATCTGCCTCGCGCCGCCTGCCGCTCTACCCCAAACCATCCGCGCGCTTCAGGGGTGGATGGAGGTGGAGGTGGTGGTGAGCGGCGAGAGAGCTGCTGGTGAACGGGGAAAACGGTGGATCGCGGGGGCTGAAGCGCCCGATAGAGGATCTGCAAACACGCTGCTACCCCCTTTCTCCTCTACCTCATCTCTCCACAACCTGCTCTTCCCATCGAACCTTCCCAACCCCGTACCATCCTCTATGTCCTCGTTCATCCTCGTCCTTCTCCTTCCTCGATCTCCGCCAACGTCCCAACTGGTCTTCCACGCCCGACTGCGGATCTAGCGAGATGACGAACTGCAGCCCTGCAAAACAGAGCGAAATGCAAAACTTCGAAAATACGTGGATTAAAGTTTCACTTTGCCATAACCACACGCACGTCTTTTCCCTCCAAAGTCACATTTGCGTTTTGTTTTAGAATCCATTTTAATCTTCTTTATTATAATAAAATTTGATAAATTTGATTTAGTATATTTTGTTTCTTAAAACAAATTTAATTTCGAGCGGGCAATCGATTAAATCCTTTAGGCGCAAAATGCATCTTTCAACATTGATATGTAAATTATAATAGAAGACGATAACATTTCAGTTGTTAATTGTATTTTCGAGTCGTTTAATTTTCAAAGACGTATCAACGGTATTTTTTTCACTGCAGATGATTACAGATCCGATATCTCCAATATAACTAGATAGCAAAAAGAAAACTTACCATATTATTAGTCATTTTGAATCAACATCATTACTTTTGCATCTGCCGCGCATTGCCATCGCTATGATTGATTCTTCGCGTGCACGCACGTGATCATTTTACTCTCCCTTGCAATTCCGCAACGGGACGAGATACGTGTATCGAGAGGCTGTGTATCGAACTATGTGTCTGTCCATACCAAGCGAGCATGTAATTTACACATACACGCGTGTAACGTATGCATAAGGGTGCTCGCACGTGCGGGAGGGAGGGCACGTGGACATTTCGTTCTTGATGTATTGCAGACACTTTATCTTTTTGGTAAACACGGAAAATCCTCAATTCGGCTGGTCAATAAGATCCAAGATGCAAAAATGGTTTTGATGGATTATAAATTTTGGCTCGCTGCCTTTCTGCATTTTCATACATTGGTAGTAACTCGTTCATGATTTCAATTTTCTTTTACATCGGGAAATGTGGAGATCTATGTGCTAACGCGAAAAACTCTGTAATAAGCCGAGCGCGAGGGAAATGAGAGTGATCGATCACCTACTTGCGAAAATTAGCTCTGAAGTAGCGATGGGTTTAGGAATCTACAATAAACGCATCTCTTTTGTCGACGAAGAAATTATATTTTAATGTTTATTAAATACTATCTTGATTTTATTAATTTATTATTATTAATAATAATCCAATAAACACTTGTTTAGGACGGATTAAAAAAATTCATGTGAAACGTAGGTCTATTAAACTAATTCTGTATATTATATTTTATATAAATATCATATGTTTATATATATATACAATATATATATATATATATAATGTTTAAAATGATATATACTTAATATTATATTTTATATTTTTATAATTATATATTAATGTTATTTGTTAGGTATACTTTCTTTTGATATTACGATGAGAGATTTTTTGTGTCTTTCATAACTTAATATCAAAATAAATTTTATGTCTAACGAATAGTGCTAGATTAGGTTTAATGCAGCAAGCAATTGTGGTATAGTAATTTTTCATAACGTGGCGAATACGGTAAATAGCAAAAAATAACTTTACTAGCGCGTAAGCGCGCTTCACGAAGACGTCACTTTCGATTTCCTAAGTAATTACCTTCGAGAAATACTCTACGACAGTCCTGTTACCTCGGACTTGATAGATAGCGCAAATAAACATCTCACGGTTAAACCAGAAGCCACCACGTGTACCTGAAGTGGCTAACGGCAGCCTTAGTCAAGAATAGGAGTGTCTATTATTGCGTGCCCAAGACACAAAGATTGAGAATGAATATGAGATATTCTTTGTTCTTCATTCTCCGTTGTAGTTGGAACTTTTGTTTAATAATTGAACAAGAGTTATTTGAAATTTTATTATTTAAATTTTCCAACATACGATTATTATAATATGTGATTATATATTTCAACAATAGTTATATTATTTTATGTAAAAGAGATTATAAAGATCTAATAGTTACATAATTTTCTATATAAAAAAACTCTGGGAATGTTTTACAAAGTAGAGAAAAAAAGCGATTATTTTTTCTTATCAGTTGTCTCTCTGTTCGTATTTGGCCTATTCTCTCTTTCTCTCTCTCTCTCTCTCTCTCTCTCTCTCTCTCTCTCTCTTTCTCTCTCCCCTTCCCCTCTCCCCCACAAACAAATTGTTTCTTCTAAGACTCTTGAATTTTTTATACGCTTTTGTCTTTCTTTATTTGACTTAAAAACAAGACGGCAAGTTTCGTGTGACAAAGTGGAGGCAACAGCCTACAATGGATCAGTCAGATTCTTAAATTGATTCTTATAATTTTAAATACAGCAAATCAGCTGTGATTTCAAGATTTCTGAATGGAATCAAATCAAAACCGTTATAAAAGTTTTCCTAGTTGCGTTATTCTTCGATCGGTGTTGCTCGTTTTCTTCTCACGATGATTTTACGATGCCGGACTTATGTACATATACGTTCTCTTTGATCATTCCCTTTCTGTCTCTTTTATTTTTATAAAAGTATATCGTAATTTTAATCAACAAACGTTGACCATTATTTATTTTTATTGAAAGTTGAATATTTTCAAAGAGACAATATTTTTTGCTCTGAACATTTCTTTCAACTTTTGCATTCCTTAAAATCTTCGCCTTTATAACTGCGAGATTATATTAAACATTTGCCAATCAATTTCTCTAAATAATTTTTCCATCCCGATTCGGAGTCCGCTTACTTGTTTTGAAAATATTTGGCGCCCAGTACGTGTCCTGCTATTTCCCACTACGATGAATTTTCTTTTTACCAATTTTCTTTCGCCAGTCAGAGTCGATCGAGATGGAGATGCAATTAGAGGGATGCACTCTTGATGCATGATAATTCGATCGAAGGTAGATGGTGCAAGGAAGATGGGAAGAAAAAAGCAGGATGTCAAGACAAAAAACGGAGGACGATGTAAGAAAAAAGGTAGAGAGAGAGAGGAATGAGGCGCGACGAGAGCGAATGAAGCGCTATCCTGCGTTGGAGGAAGGTATATCGGACCATTATTTTCTGCAGTATTTTAACGTAAAATCCTTCGGATTCCTGGAGCTATCGTATCGATTCCTGTAGGAGAAACCAAGCGGTCGTTCGCTTGGGGAGAGGGTGTTCCGGAACAAGAAGAGGAGGAGGAGGACACGGGAGAGAGGGGACGGTAGTTCCGCACGGAGCTTTTCCTGCGATGCAATCTTTGAAAGGAGAGCCGCGTCATTACGCCATGGCGGTGGTTCACGGACCATTGCCCCACCACCCCTTCGATTCCTCCTTCCCTCATTGCTTTTCTTTTCCTCCTTCTAACTTCCTTATCGCCATCTCGCTCTCTCTTCCATCCTGCCCGACTAGCTCTTGCTTTTCTTATTTCATAGGGGAGAAAGCTTCGCCATCGTATATACCTACCCCAACGGCATACGGCACTCTCCGATTCGGAGCCGATCCAATGACACATGACTCAACGTGCGACAACCCCATGCATCACCAACGGGTGCCGTTGCTATCGCCCACTACGCGTTTCCACTTACCGTAATCCTGCCGGTGAACCTAAGTTCCATCTCTCCAAACTTTACTTTATATTCAGAACGAGGTGACAGGTCGAAACCACTAAGAAGCGCGGCGTGTTTTGACTTGAGAAATTTGCTATTTCTTTCCGCGATTTTTATGAGACAAGTATCATGCTTGAAACACAGTTACTGCAGGTTATCGTTAGATTTTGTACTCGATGTACTTACTGGTTGCGCAATGATGCGCTAGAATCATAAAAAATATTTTTTTATTAAATGTTATTACAGTTATTACTTATAATTCGAAAAAAAAAATTGTTTGAGAGGGCAGAGAATGTAATCATCAAGTGGAAAAAATTCGTCGACTCAATTCGTTCCAGTGAATTCTAGTGACTCTAGTCGTTAAAGCATTAGTAAAGATATGCTATCTTTTATTTAGATAATAATAAAGCTACAAAAGAGGTTTCTATTTATTTCTTCCGCACATTCACTTTCTCGCTTGCTCGCGGTCAACCACGTCGCACTTCTTCCTCTCTCGTTACTCTACGCGCTTCAGTATATGCTCCTCCGGTTTCTGGGTGGTGTATCTCTGAGGATATCCGCGCTAACAAGGTCCACTTGGGTGGCGCGACTATGGCTTACCTGGTCGTTTGCTTTGGGTAATATTACCGCGAGACGTTTTGCGAGCCGGCGCGGGCGCGCAGCGCGGCGGAGAAGTCACAGCGACGGTGGGTGGAACGCGGCACTGCCAACGCACGTTCAACAAAGAAAAAGAGAGAAAGAGAAAAAGAGACGGGAGTGAAGCTTCCACGTTCTTGCACAAAGTTGCACCGCGACGTTCGAACTCGTCTTCGGAGAGTTCTTCCTCTCTCCTGCAGCTACGGCCTCGGCATACCGCGACAAAGATATTGCCGGTATTAGCAGGTATGCGATGATGGTTTAAGCTCGGCGCTCACGCGTGTTTGCTAGCGCTATCATCATTTTCTTTTTCTTTCTCTTTTTCTTTTTCTTTCCACGCGAGATGCAGCCGGTCTGCGCGAGTATCCGGCCCGAGTAACGAGCGCATGCAAATCGCTGCCACGACCCTATCAGTTATTTTTAATACCGGTTTGATGGTCGGCACCGCGATGACCACGTCGAATTTATCCCGGCTCTCTTGATCGGCCAGACCTCCTTGGAGCAACGCTGCAAAAATTTGTGAAATATTATTATGGATGTTAGCTCATCGTCGCCACGGCCAAGTCATTACGTGTTTATGCAAACGTAATCATTCTCGCTCGTGCGGCTGCATATGGAAATACATATATTTCGATACTGTAAATTTGTTCGTAAAGCAACCCAAAGCGCTAGTGTACATATATACACGCGTTAAATGTACGATAATCAAGGTCAATATCAGCAGTAAATTTGTACATTCGGATATTGTGAACCATATTCTTACTCATGATTTAAAAAATCGTCGAGATTGTCACCGATGAATTAGATATGTATCTCATTAATTAAGTCCTCTGCGAGTATACATATAGATTTGGCTTTATTACTAAGCTCTAGGACACACCGTTCGAGACACGTTCGCGTTACTTTCCACGAACGTTAACTAATAAGAAATTAGAAAAAAAAAATTAGTTATCTCTTCGATGGACCGTTAAATAATTGGTTGTGACAAATTTGCCGATTAAGTTTTCCGAGAACCGCGGTAGTACCTCGCGTCTTTTAAATTCAATGTTGCGATCGTAAAAGTCATGACAGCGTACAAATGATAGCTGTAAGGTCATAACGAGATCTTCGCATGCGATTAGAAATGAGACGTCTCCGACGTATACCAAACGTTTCGTTTGCGCTCGCGAATTTACGGGTACCGTCCATTATCGATTCTCCGAAAGCAGCGTCGACGTCGACGGCAAGTTCCGCGGTTACCCTACTGACGTCTACCGGAATCAAGGTCAGAGTCGTAAAGGAAAACGACAGCGAGCGACAAGGGTAAACCAGTGGCCGATCGATGCGATCGTCTGCGAAGACGGCAATCCCGTGGAACTCTCGCAGGCCATAAACGCCAGTAGTGGGCCCCGGGTGCAAGCTCCGGGGTTTATTATCGGCCCGGGCTCCCAATTAAGCGGCAGCAGCTGTGAAAATTAATGGAGCACAGCTTTTAAGATGTAATTGGGCACATTCATAACTCAGGATGAAAGGAGAGGGAGGTCAGGCCGGTTCCGAGAGTCGAAGGAAGAGAGCCGATCTTCTCGCGCTTTCCGGGCACGCCTTTTGTAATTGATATACCTATATATACATTCTGAATAAAATCCATAAATAAAATCCAACTGTAAGCGCGAGCATATTTTGTTAGGTAACGAACGGCAATTAATTCACTCGGCAGCTTTCGCCGATCGTGCTTCATTGAGGGATTCTCATAAATAAAAGACAACACATCGTTGGAAGATGGATAATCTCCTTCAGAAATATTTTGTTATCAATGTTATAAGCGGAAAAGCTTTAAATTGCTTGGAAAATTGTTGAGGAATGAAATACAGATATGAATGTGGCACAAAGAGAAGAGAGGTAAACGAGCGAGGCGAAGAGCGAAGGACAGATGAAAAGAGGAAGGATCTCCGTTGCTTCTGCGAGGTGGTGATAACAACGATGTAATAATGGCGAATGACGCGGCATTGTGCGCTCGGAGGGACAACATTCGGGGATGGCAGAGGACCGGGATCGGACGCCCCTTTAGACGGTCGTAAACATTTCGTAAATTTGCTCCACAGGTGTGCCATCGTGGCAACTAAGCCATCCCTGACTAGCCGAACTCGCCTATTTATTCGCGCGATATAAACTATTCACACTTGTGGAGTCCCGGCAAATTTTATAGTTTTCTGCTTGATAACGAAGAGGGAAGCGAGAGCTATAAAAGATTAAAGAATTTATTCACAATATTTATAATTCATAAATTTGTAAATTATTGGACTGTATAATATGACATAATTTTTTGGAAACGGGATTGATATAGAAAACTGATGTATATACTATATTATATTGCAATATAAGTACTATGTTTAAAATATCACTATTTTAAGAGAAAAAAATTTCGTTTCTGTCTAAAATCGAATATTTTAATTTCGAAATATTGACATCACAATTAAATTAAAATAATTATCATCGCTATAGTAGGATTTTACTTTCGCAAAAATAGAATTCGACTTTTCGATTTCATCTATGTATGAAATCTATGTCTGAAATTTAGTGGCGGGATATAAATGTTTAAGTAGTATCACCCGCGACCTTCAATGATATCTTTCTAAATATGTATTCCAGTCCCCAATCGCGGATCTCTCAGATCGCTGAGACTCCCTCTCGGAGAAATTCGAATAACGACTTCCCGCTATCTCATCCAGCAGCGTAATTGCCGGGGCAATCGTTAACCGGGATTATCTCCCGGTCCTGGAACGTAGCCTTTTCCGCTCCGCCGACGTGTGTTTCGTGCTCCCATGTTGGATTCGGTTATAGACGGTAAGGAGAAGGAGTTACGTGCGATGGCAGACGCGGTAGTGCCAGTGGAGAAGCGGGGGAGAAACAGGCGGCGGAGGGCAGGCAGCGTTCCGGAAACTGCGCGCGGATGTTTGCTACGTACAACGTCGTACGAGCAATGGCGGCGGCAACGGTAACCCGCTTCGCATGGAGTGATGGAGGAGGCTCCGTGCCTAGGATACCGGTTTCCCGGTTTGGTTCTTCGCCGATAATCTCGATCTTGAACCCGCCGCACCTGCGTCCTGCCTCCTTTTTACGCTATCGCGCGAAAACCGAGTTTGCTACGAAAGAAATATGTAAAATCCGCATGAACGGCGGGTGCAGCACGTGTGGCTGTTCCGACGCTCGGTTTTTCAAAATGAAATTGCCGGCGAAAACGGCGGTCCGATAGTTATGGGATAATTCCATCGAAATTTGATCTGAGAAAGGTTTTAGGAATATCGTGGATTGCGGTTGTAAATTTCGGTTGTAAGTGCACAAGAGCGCACACGATTTGAATATGAATTCTATTAAACCGACTGCTTATCAATTTGTTTCTTCAAGCTTTATTTTTAACGAAACTGAATTATTGTATATACATTAGAAATTCTTTTTGCGATATGAGCTATAAGTATTAGTTGTACATACATATAAGTATAGCATACAATACATTGTAGGATATATGTATATGTATCAGAATACTTTTTATTTATTTAAATTTTTAGTCCATTTTTTTCTTTACGCTCGCCACAATAAACTTTTCCATGCTCTGCACAGAGCGTAGAAATATAATGTCGAAGTCGATGTACGATATAACGGTTGCGCGCGAAGAGCCATTCGCCTCGTGTGTTCCCTCATGGGCTCTATTAGGAAAGTGTGATGGAGTTTTGCGAGCGCGATTACACCCAAATGAGAATTACCCCTTCGCTATGCGCTTAACATGGCGGCGCGGAATGGAGGGATGAGTGAGTTCGACCCTTTCATAGTCACCCCGCCGTTATGCCGCTCGTCTATGTGTCCGTCCGATGCCTGTTACATGTGAGTAATTCTGCGTCCTCGACGATGCGCGGTAAAGAGGGACGATGGACAGAAAATTGCTTTATGCTCTGCTCCTAATGTACCGGAATGGCGCAGTTGCGTCGTGATGGCGGACCAAATACGTGTCGCGGTTCTTTGTCTCTGCGCATGTATGCTTTTAAACTCCATTTAATTATGATAAGATAATGATTTCTGCATGAAACTGATTCTCAGTCATTAAAAATAAAAATTGATTGCTACCGAAGTATTATTAATTTATATTCGTAATTCGCTAGTTTTATATTTTATGTATAACGACTTTTGGAAAAAATGTTACTTAAAAAAATTTTTTCGCTTTTATGAATAAATTGCTAAAATGGATTGCTACGGTATCTAATGATAAAATTATTTGAAAAGTACTTGTTCCATTTCTATTTTATGATATAAAATTAGAATAGATTATGATATTATAATTTACACCAATATATCAATAATGCCTGATAGTTAAAAAAATTTTTTAAATTATTATATTATTATATCTTCCTCTTTCTTTCTTTCTCTCTTTTCTTTCTCTATCGTGGAGAAGCAGATATCTGCCGGACAATCGTCTTCTCCGAATCTGCAAAGCTTTGGTCCGCATATTGGTCGCGTTCCGCCATATTTCATGCCGTACACAAGACCCCACGTTGCGTCGACGACTAAACCCGCGGACGTGGAGAATATGGGATACGACGTGTATGTGTGTCTGTGAGAGCAACGGAGAAATCTTGGACCTATATGGGGTTGGAGGCTGCGCAAGGGTAGCGGAGAGTAAACCGGCCCTTGCGCGTTATTTAGCGACAATGTGTCGCGCATAGAAACGGCCTTAAAGCAGCCAATAAACGCCGTTACGTGGCCGTCCATGGTCTCCCCTTCCATCGGCCTTGGGGGCCAATTTCGTCAGATTTTGGGAAATTGTTGTTACGTCCGAAAACGACGTTTGGCGTCGCGCTTGGAATCAACAAACGAGAGTGCTCAGCTCGATCGAGAACCGCGTAGCTTGAACAACCACCGTCGTCGATTACCGCACGAATTCTTAACAGATGTTTTTTATTTGTTGTAGCATAATAGCAACGAGAAAATCTGAAAATGTCCTATCGCTGCAAGCGTACTTTCTTTTTTTCAAAAACACATAATCTATACGTGATCTGATGTTTCATTGTCAATATAATAATCGTGATTTTTATCTTAGATATTCATTATCTGCTTTTCAGTTTTGTAAGAAAAATACATTATCTGTTATATTAAAAGCCACATGTACACAGGAATATTTCTCTGCTGTATGTGATATTCAATCACAAGTGTAAGTAAGAGAACCAGAGCGAGAGGGAAAGACAGTTTGTACCGACCCCCAAAAACAAACGACCTGCGCTCCCATGCCCAAAGGACTGGTTTGCCTATTAACTCTCTACGTGCCGCGACACCTAAATGTTCCCCTTTACGCCAAGATAATGAAAATTACAAATAGCCTTGTGCCGAACGTGCGTACGCGGTTTGCGCGCGCTGCGTCCAAGTGCTATGCATGTTGAAATTTGTACCCTTACGCATACCCGCTTTGGACACTAGGAAATTACTGTGCGTTACGTCAGTGGAGATATATCTGCGCAGCGCGGCGAGGCGGTAGAAAACAAATAGTCACGTGGAATACATTTTTAGTAATGATAGGCAATTGTCTATATATTCTGTAAGATTATTTTTGATAAAAAAAACATCGCGTACATCAAGAATTCGAGTTGAGAATATTTTCTAGTTTTAATGGAAACGTTTTAATATTTTTATTATAACAATTAATAGTGTTTCATATTAATATTCAACTTGTAAAAAGTAATGAGACAATTCTGACAAAGCAATAATTTGACAAGTTGAAACTTAAGTTGAAAAAGTATGTAAAACGTTACTCTCTTGATGTATAATATTAGCGTCTATATATTTATACATTTTTGTTGCGATTAATAGTTTTCTAGATAAAGTGAGAGAGCATGACGGGAGTGATGGGAGCGAGAGAATCGCTGGTAACACGTCTAATCATCTCCTTATTCTCAGCTTTGATTGCAACAATGTCCGTTTCCTCGTTGTCCACGCCACCTTCAGCTGCGTCCGCCACCTAAGCTGCGATGCAACAGCGTGGAGGGGGGGGGGTGAACGGTAACACACGGGCGGTGGAGGGTAGTGGCGGATAACAACACGCGCGTCGGCGAAATTAGTTTTCCAGATAATCATCTCACGGTATTGTGTGTTGCGTCGTAGTTTGCGTGGAAGTAAAGGAGGCGGTAGAGGCGACGTCGCTGCAGCTGCTTCGAATACGTGGTCGGGGCACGCGGCTTAAAATATAAATGCGGATTAATCTGAAGTTACGAGCGTACGCTCGATAAGGAACGTAATTTTCGCGAACCAGCGGGAACCCATTCTCTCCGAATCACTAATTCTCCATATGTACGAGAACGTAATTGGGACATTTCGATCGATCCGCGAGAATGTGTGACACACGACAATCGTGCGAAATCCACCTTTTTAATTGTCATTTAAATTTTATCGATTATCTTTTTGCGAGATTTTATTTTCTTTTCTGTCTCGTGTACGCACGTGACAGGCGCCAAAAAGAGTCAAAAGAGTAGCAAAGATCGCGATAGTCAGTAGCGCTTTCCAACGACGGCAGCCCCTTTCTACTAACGCCCGCGTCTCGCGATGCTCTCGGTGATTAATGTTGCCGAACAAATTGTCTAGAAAAACATGTCGTAGCCGGGGCGCCCTCCGCCCGTTCGGTGCACCCTTTATCTCTCGGGTCGTGCCACCCTTATTTCCCTCGAGCGGAGAAGCGTACCCTACCGCCGTCACTGCTGCTGCCGCCGTCCGCGTCCTCCCTTTCCTACCGCGCCACCCTGTATATACAGCCGTCGTGTATACATGCCTGCATACATACATTACGCAGATGATATCCGAGTAATCCGATTTACTTCGACTTCGCTATCAACGTTTGCGTCCCCGCCCATTCCGGGTAATTATACGCCACCCTGGATGCTGCGTTGCACTGTTAGTCCTACATCACGCACGACGTGAATTCGTGTGCCAGTTAATGAGAGATTATGTTATTTTCGAAACTGGGTACGATTTTTGTACATTAAAAGCGTTCGTTAATTCGTCAGTACTTGCAGAATTTTTTTTATCAGTTGAATAAAATTACAAAATCGAAACCTTAGAAACGTAATATTTTTATAATATTTAATTGCCTCCATTTTACGACGATGAATATAATTATTTTCCGCGTGAGAAGACTCTCTTTCCGGTTATTATAATTATAATTCAATTCCGTGCACTTATAGTTATTTCATAAAGTACGAAGATAAACACTTAGCCAATCATACATCTTTATTAAATTGCAATATGAACGATATCAGATGATGCAAACAATTACATCACACGGTTCTAAATTTCCTCTCGTTAAAGTCACGTACGACGTCGATATATCGTTCGCAAAAACTGCGGACAAGCGACGCCATGTCGTCGACCATGCTCATCTCTACTAATTGTAAATCTTCCTGGTATCTTGGATCTCTTCGCTTCGCACCTGCAAATTACAAATTACCAGAAGACTTGCGGGACTCCGCCGATCTCAGCAATCTTCTTTCTGCCTTCCATCTCTTTTTCTTCTCCTCTTCTTTTTCTTTTTCTTCATCTCATAAATAGCGTCTCGTGTAAGCATGACAGATGTGCCACGACAAAAGTGGGTAGATATTCGCTATCGAGACTTAAAGAATTGATTTTTCGCTTGCGTTGGTTCGTTCTTGTCACATGCTAAACTGCACCGGATTTTTTCCGTTATATTCATTCTATAACTTTGTATATCCTATTTCGAGAAATCAAAATCTTACAAGAAAAATGTATATTGCAACGTGTGACGAATTAAAAGAATGGATAAACTAATGTAAACCATAATTTTTTTTAATGGGAGAATATATCATCAGCTTTTAATAATTTTTTTATTGTGAAACAATGTGATCATTTTATTTACGCACTAAAGAGTATAGAAAAAGGAAATTGCTGTAATAATTATCGTATTGTTCCCTTTTTTTTGCGTTTACAAGTTTACATGTCAATGCACTCGGCGTCGTAGAATCCGTGCACGAAGCGATAGCGCGTCTGAATGGAGCGCGATTGGACGAGGAAGCAAAAAAGAAGAGAACGCAAAAAAAGACGTAGGTATCTGGTAGCGATTTCGTGGTATTATTTACATCTGCCGGGCGAGATGCGGTGGCTCGTGTGCAACGGGCGACACTTATATCCGGACAAGCGAACGGGGACAGGTATCCCTCGTACACACGTAACCTACCTGTATACATTTCACTTTTTCGCGGGTAAATGTGCGCGAGCCGCACGCGAGCGCGAGCGTGAGCGCGGGATACCATAGGCCGTCGCATAAAGCTCGGATTTTATTACAAGAGGATTCAAATTCCGCGCACACGGCCGAGCCCCTACAGCGCGCTCTGCGGAGTCTGCGGAGGCGTGCGGCGCGGGACCGCGGGATGGCGGAAAGGAGAGAAAGACCATACGAATATAAAAAACTGTCCGGATCGCGTGAATCTCCCCGCGGCGTAAACCCATAAACCACGCTCGCGTATTCTATTTCGCGCGGATAAAAATTTCGATCCACCTCTAATGTCGAGCCTCCCCCGTGGTCGAGCGGGCGTGTATTTTATTTCTCCTTTATATCACTGACCTCTAAATCTTCGGAGTCGAAAATCATACTGTGGTCTCCTCATTGCGATCGTGAGGCACACGCGCTTGTAAGGTGAATGTCGTAATGGGAACACAAAGACTCGAACAGGGGCGGAGGTCGCAAGAGGGAGGAAGTCGTAACCCGGAATGAGAAACGCGACTGCTCTTCGAGGAGGATATATATGTTCTCAGTCTCCGTACATTCGTAGTGTCGCTGATGGTGGAGAAAGATGTAGGGAAAAGATTTCACGAGCATGAGATGGTAAACGGGGCGCTTTAGGGCCATCCTGAGGACGAGCGGTCAATCTAAACGACCCCTTATCTTCCACCCGACGCTCTGCGTTTTCGTGAAATCTAAATAAAACGCGCCGGGAGACCCAGGATAAACCGCGTCCGGAGATCACCGAGATCGGTCAGAGACTGCGTGCTCTGGTATGAGTAACGAGACGACTGTACTATTACCCGCCTAAACAACGACCGTATTTGCGTCAGGAACGACGTGGTAACTGCGGTAGTTCCTTACCGGTTTCGCACAAGTCTCGAGCTTCTTTGTAAACGACAACGGACGTACGGCTATCCGAGTAATAGTATTTTATTTAAATTGCTACTTTAGATGGAATATAATGAAAAGTAATTATAATGTGATAGAGAGTATATAGAGAATGATTCTCTCTAAAAACATAAATGGCTTTCTTCAAGATTAGAATTGATTTAAATAGTTTTCCAAATTTTACTCGTTAGAAAAATAAATATAATTCTGAACTTGGAAGAGAATCGCTATAATTAATGATAATAATTTTTTTAAGGATAGATGTCTGAAGAGACTGTGTCGCGTCAGTTTTGATATATTTAGAGAGCTTGGTCTAATATCTACATCAGACTGCATATACAGAAAACGAGACTTGGCCATTCTCGCCATCCACATGGATATAACGCGCGCGAGTGCGAAGATTAGGAGATGGAAAGGGCGGCTGGCAGTTTATAACGGCGTCAGCAGTTGGTACATATAGTGGCTTCGTAGTCAGAGTTTAAGAGACTGTACAAGCTGACGCCTCCGTCGACTCCAACGTTGCGCGGGTGCCACTCGCGGTGGATGGAGTGAAAATCGGGCTGTAGGAGAATAGCTAGGGATCGTAGCGTATGGAGGAAAGTAGATGGCGAGGGTGTTGGGTGTGACGCACAAGCGGGTAGTATCAACCCTTGGCGCGATGACGACGGCAACGAGATGAGTCTGACCCCGGCGACGAGGTGGCCGGTGACAATCGACTCGAGTACTTCGCTACCCCACAACCGGCGAGGGTTGCGACAGCTGTGAACCCAATAACATGCCTTTCACGAAGCGAGCAGTTCTGTTTCGCAGAAACCCAGAGCTGGGTTGGAGTCTGAAATGGCTGCAACGTGGCCCGATATCTGCCCTATTACGTTAACGTATTACGTAGCTCTTAAGTCGTCGACCCGTTGCGCTGAAATTAATCGACGACATCGACGAAATTGATCGTCAATACACCAATTTGTCAGAGATCCGAAGTTACGTCATGAAATGGGGGAAAAAAGGGATTTTTTTGAAATGGACTTATCGGTCTTGCCGACAATCTCGAATTTGTCAAATCTGCTCTGCACTCACGAATCTAACAACCGCTATGTGCTACGCTATGTGCTTACACCGAAAAAACAATCGCTCTAAAGCAGGACTCTTGGCGTGTAAAAATCGAAGAGACTCTACGCGTGCATCGGGCAGGCGAGGTGATGTTACGGGTGGTAGATACGCAGATATCGAACGCTGCGGATGTTTCCCCTCGATCCTTTTATTGGCGAGATCACCGATGCGGCCATCAACATCAACGCGAAACAGCGCGCCGGCGCTATCGCGTTCCGCGGCGCACGATTTAGTGGCGATCCCGGCAAAACAATTATATAAATTTCGGGGGGACGAAAGAGGGGTCTGGGGACGGCAGTGCTCGGGGATAAAGCGGGGAAAGGGGAATAGAGAGGGAGGAAGTGGACGGTACGCGGGATAGGAATTTTCCGAAAAAGCGTTCCAGCAGAGTCATAGATTAAACGCAGCCGAGGTGCACACGTCCAGCCGAGCACGTCGATGCGACGCAGGCAGCCATGCGGCCGTTGCGGCGGCGGGAGCTATCAGTGACACGTCGCGTGTTAAATCGCTTTGTTGACACACATAACCCGTCTACGCGCATCCGATACGCGCGATCGCCGGTCCCGCGTTCTCGGCGTTTATATCGTTACGCCCCTGCGGCCACCGGGAATTCGGCAGCAAGTTTACTCGTGCTGTGATGCGAAACCTTTCACTGTCGCATGGCTCTCTCTCTCTCTCTCTCTCTCTCTCTCTCACTTCAGAGATTTTCAATTTTTAACTTCTGTTGAGCATACTTTTTAAAGTTAATAATTCAAACTTATATTATTATTTTTAAGTTGTAATTTATACGGGCAATTCTTTTTATGTGTGCTAATTTTTATAATAAAGTTTGAGCTAATAATCATAATTTTAAAATAAAAAGAATGCTGTACGAATCTTGTACACTTGTACAATTCAATGTGTAACGATCGTAAATGCAAATTTTCAATCCGGGTGCCCCGCGATTTTGCCAGCGACGTCTACAGGAAACTCGATTACACGGTGAAAGGAAGAATACTGACGATCCATAATGCTCATTGAATTTGTCGAACGAGAATTATGTATTGCGTATAGGGTTCGATTCGTTTGTTCGCGGGCGCCGCACTTTCGAGGAGATCCAGCGGTGCGCGGGCGAGACGTAATCGGGCCGACTGCATTACAATAAAATCATGATCACGATCGGCGGCGCGAGAGAGAACAAAACGCAAGTAAAAAAAAAGAAGAAACTCGCCGGGAGCGGCGCGTGAATCGACCGGTGCATTATATTCGGATAAAATGATTTTATCGATCGTAAATGCACCGGCACGGCGTGATGGCCGACGCTAGTCTTATGAACGTTCAGATTTATATCCGTTCGTTCGTTCGTGCGAGCTCAAGCGGCGAGCTTTTTGTTGATACAATAAAATTATTTTGAAAAAAGCGAGCGTACGAAGACTAGAAGGAGGATACGCACACATCGTGCTTCGTGTCCTTTTATTTTATAACTTTATTGCCGAGAGAGAGAGAGAGTTCTATGATTCGAGTAACTATTATAAGTTATTCCAATTTGTCCATCGTAAGGTTTGTTGAATAATCATTATGTTATTTCTAAAATGATAGTTGTAGATTTTAAATCAGATACGAAGCGGTGTATATTCCTGTTAATGTTTTACCTATCCGACCAATTCCTAATAAGCATTTTCTGGAATGCAATGCTTATGATGGCTGTTTTCTCTGATGCAACGGCAATTCGCATTAGCGAGACTAGTGGTAATTTTACACAGACAAAAATCGATTGCTGATTGGATCGCGAGGTCAGATCCTCATTAACTGCAGGTTTTCGATGCAGGAAGGGATAATTACATAAATAATCTAACACTACAGATCGCACGCAGCAGTTCAATTCGATAAAAATAATTGTACCGTTATTACTCCACTCTATATTGATTGAAATCCTCGTTAAATAAAACAACATATTTCACGAGGTTAATAATAATAATAAATTTTGCTAATAATGCCAATAATAATGCAATACTATTCTCTTAAGCATCTTATCTATTTAAATTTTTTTTTGTTCTTTGACGATGAAAATTACTTCAACTGACGCGCAATCGTTTAATTTCTAATTAAAACAGTTTTTTACGGCAATTCATCTATCTATTCCCTTCTTCGCTCGATCTGTTTCCTAACGCGTAATCATTACGAGACTGCCTTTTCGATTTCCCGTAATGCGACGCGAACGCTGAGGCCTCGCATTAGCGCGGCTCTCGCCAGTAGTACCTACGCCATGGGAGTGAAATTGATTACCAATAGTACTGCGAGTACGGCGGTTCTCGCGCTCCCGTGTTCGGGCAGTAATGATGTTTTGATGCGAGGACCCGGTGCACTGCGTATCGACTGCAGTTAACTAATGGAAGCTCCCGATAATTGCGAATGCCGTCGGAGAGTAAATGCTGCTAGCGCGACAGTAATCATCGTTACTCCACTCACGCACTCGCATCCGCGCAACGCGGGTGATGAAGGAAGCTTTTCTCTCGTGCTTTTTGCTTCTCACCGCGCCATTTCAAAAGATCTCTCTAGCTAATAAATATACATGTTATTCTTGCAACAAAATTATTTTTTCTTAGAAATGGTGAGGATATTTATTGTCCATTCATTAACTTAGAATTGACCATGGCGATGAAATTAATATAAAGTGTAATAATTTTTTACTAATTGTGAGTACAGAGGGATGTATTGGGATACGCGAATTTTAAAACTTTTAAAATGTTATATGAGTCGATATATAGGACTATGTATATAAGCATGCATATAAGTAAATACAAGCATTATTCGTACATTCGCTTATAAAGTGCACTAACAATAAGTTTAGATACGACATAAGAAATCATATGGGAAATATCCGTTCCTCAATTCAATACTGCGTTTCTGTCTTTCTCGCAGAATAAATATATTATATGTTATTGATTTGTAACAGCGATACTGAGGTAAATTCCGTACGTCAGCGATTTGTTGATAATTCTCGTACGCTGCTCTTTGAAATTCCGTTTGTAATTCACCGATTTTCGTGGCTCTCATTCAATTTGTCCGTTTAATGTTTGATTCACTTTGCCATGCTTTATTAATGGTATCTCATTTCAGACGATA
This sequence comes from Wasmannia auropunctata, assembly GCF_000956235.1. Taxonomy (NCBI): domain Eukaryota; kingdom Metazoa; phylum Arthropoda; class Insecta; order Hymenoptera; family Formicidae; genus Wasmannia; species Wasmannia auropunctata. The sequence goes on along the minus strand of NW_012026837.1, from coordinate 861,715 downwards.
GAAACGAAACTGGAACTTTTTTACGAGATATTAAAAGAATAGAAACAAAATGTCTTATAACGTGTTTAAAAATTGACTAAAATGTCTTATTTTTGTATTGAGTAAGAACAAACGAAATATCTTTTCTTTCTAGACTCTCTCTATTTCAAGATAATCGATTTAAACTGTATCTTTGTTTCATGCAAAGTTAAAATTGAATGATGAAACAATTTCGTCTATTTTTCATCTTTCCGTATATTCAAACGAGTTTAAGTTTTGCCAGCCGCAAATCCATTTTATGACGCACAGAAAGCTTCCCTTCAAATTCATAACCAAAATTGCATTAAAATCCTGAAAGCTCTGACGAGGGCGTGACGAAAAATGTTTTGTCATTTAGAGTGACTTGGCATCTCGATAATAATATGCTCATCTCGTTTTAGATCCCTTTTGTTGCCGTAAGAAATATTTAGATTCATGATGGGTTAAGTGACGATTATTTCATCGACATTTATGCACTGCGGTTCTAATAAATATGTTGATGCGTTATTTTAGTTTCAAATTTGAAGAATATGTATTTATAATTTCAATATCTAAATTTTTACTATTTTTTTAGTAGATTTATTAACAGATAACAGAGTTATACATATTATAATTAGTGATCTAAATATTAAGTTTTACCACATCTTACCTATAAAAGTAAAAAAGAGATTACATTGACCGTGAAATTTTGTTATATCTCTGCAATATGGCGGGCCTAAGTTTTCCGGTTGATTTTCACTAGAACGGCCAAACTCTTGAGAGAGAGAGTTTGGGCAGTCGCTCACCGTTTTCGTCCCTTCTTCTCTATCTTTCTCTTTCTCGTTTCGGTTAGAGGGTTGCACGCCATTGTTCGGGCGATATTTCAGCAGCAGCGGTGGCTGCTAAAGTGGAAGTGCGGGGGTGGTTAGCGGTAGTCAGCTGGCTGTGACACGTTGCCTACCTCGCCAAAGAGGAATCAGAGGCGCTTAGAAGTATCCGTGCGGGGGGAAGGGGGGGGCTAGAGAGGGATCCTTGGTTTCATATTCGCGCAGCGATACTTTTTCGTCTGACGATAGTCGAGGATTTGACTCTGAAGCGATTACGTGTAATTATTATCGTATTACATCTGTACCGCAAATGTGCTTTATTTCGAGCACGTATTATTATTATTATTATTATTATTATTATTATTATTATATTTAGAATTTTTATGTTAAAGAGAATAAATTTAACTGAATAAATAGTAGAAATTTGTTTGTCATACCTTCATTTTTGTAATTAACTTTTCTTTGCAAAGGAAGATTTTATATATCGTTAAAAGAATTTATATAGCTTCTCTTCTCTAAAATATTTATAATTTGATAATTAAATTAGTATATGTTTGCATTATACTGGTTGTGATATCATATATCTATATGATACCATAGAATATTATAATTATAATTAATATTAATGTACAGTCTAGAGATATTTGCAATGCATTTAAATGTCCGATTGACGGTATCAAAATTCATGGCCATCTCTCGCGCTTATGTTAATATACCGCTTCTGAAGCCTTTTACTACTCATTCAATCGAATGAAGCTCTTTTGACTTACGGCGACTTGTCGAACGACTTGTAGGCATATGTTTGCGTCTTAACTGCGACAATGGCCACGTGCATCCGACAGCGAGAGCGAGAGGCGATGAGAGTTTAATAATTATTATTCATAAGATTCTCCTGTGGGAGTCGACCAGGCGTGAGACTAAGCAAGAAAGATGTGCTGCAAAACAAGAGGGAGTACCATCGCTTCTTCGGGGCTTGCTTATGTCCTCATCCCCTCTGGCAGGGAACTGGAGTATTCCACGACGGGAAGGGGGTGTGCTCGAGTCAGTCGAGCAGAAACCCAATCACTTCCGGCGTCTGCGCCCATTAGGGCGCCGCGACGCTGACGTCGGCTGACGTACGCCCTTCCTCTTCGCGTCTCGCTCACTCTACCGCCGATCCTCCCTGGTTGTTCCTATCTCATACTGTATTGAACCTACCACCCTCTTGGACTTCGACCAACATCGAAACAGACCGCAGATCTATTGTTCGGAAAGCGCTCACATGGAAGCTTCTTCAACGCGGCTAATGACGTATCGAGGATTTTCTTCCTCTTTACCGGATTTTTCCGTTTTTGCTCGCTCATCTCCCGAACCAGTTGCAGTTCGCTTTTTCCTGATTGTTACAAAGATAGCGGATTGCATCGAGACAATTTCCCTCTCTCTGCACATCGTGTAAAATGCGAAGGAGACAAAAAACTGTTGCAAAAAATATTTGCAAGGCGAACTTAAGAAAATAAAAAAATTATTTCTTTATATTTTTTATATATAGAAAAATGATCATGTTTAAGAGAATTAAACAATTATTAAATTTGCTGTATTATGTTAAAATTATTTTAGATTTTTGATATTAAATAAATCAATTATCTTATTAATGTGACTCGTTTATTTTGTTTGTTTCAGGTTCATAAACGCGAGACGTAGAATCGTTCAACCGATGATCGACCAGAGTAATCGAGCCGGTAAGACGAATCCATTTCAGCCAACAGACATTTACACGTATCCTCACAATAAAGACACTAAAGACACGTACAATATTGTGCCACCTGTGCCGGATATATCTCACGGATATATTTATTTTCCACATCACTTTTCTACTTCTTATGAATTAACATAAGTCATCTCTTCATTTTAAATAAGATAATATTTGTTTAAAAAAAATTTTTTAAACAAATTAAAATGCCTCATAACGTAAGGTTTTTTGTACATTTTAAGATCGTTCGATTTAATATTTTTAAATTTTTCAATAAAGTTTGACTCTTTCAACGAAAATTTATTATTATACATACTCAATATGAATACGTATTAAAAGATGAATATTTTATGAATATCATGATGAGAAGACTTAAGTTTGAACTGTAATTAATTCTGAAACAAATTAAATTATACAAATTGTAAAAATTTAAATTACATTTTAATTGTATATTTAAAAAACGCATTAATAATTTATGCAAAATTATTTGCTTCTCAAAATTTTAAATACTGTTTACTTAAATAGTATTTTGGCATTAAATAGTATTTTGATTAACAGCTGACGATTTATGAATGGTCTTACAGTGTAATTATAGTTGACAATCTAATGCAATAGTCACATTTAATATCTTTAATACCTGATGTAACAGATGCTCAGTCTTTATATAGTATTCTCAGTATTATTCTTCAATGAACGAAACATTCGAATCGAATAAAACCTGTAGCGTCGTATATATTTGTATATCCGCAATATCCGTCGTTTCTCTCTGAAATCAAATCACTTCGTGATTCGATTATCGGTCATTCCACGCTCACGATGAAAATTTGAATTTCACTTCTCTCTTGCGTGTCTGATTAATATCATGTCCGACAATTCATTCTGTTTCGTGATTTAGAAAGTATTATCACGGAGTCTCACTTCACACAAATGGATAACAGACATGTACAATTCGCGCAACTGTCAATTCTTTAACAGAACTTTTAATACACAAATAAGAACTAAATTTTTAGAATTAAAATTTCTTTTGTGCTAAATAATTAATATATACGTACAATTTTTTACTTATGGAAATTATGAGGAAAATTTTATTAGAAAAAAACTTATTTTAAAATATTTTTTAATTGATCCACATACGTAAGCATTCATAAATTAAGGATACTTTTTCATGAGTTGTAATAATCTTGCTAACTTTATTAAAGTTAGATTAATACGAGAAGATTGAAAATTTGATACCAGGAAAAGATATTCCTTCGTCAAATAATCTGTAAAGACGACGCGTTTACGAGGAGAGAATCACTTCGTTTGCAGTAAAAGGCGACAACAACGGGCCTTCGTGTTTAGGGTAGACCCATTCTCTTTCTCTCTCTCGTTTTCTCTGCGTTAGGGTTCAAGGGATCGGTAGTGATTCGGATGATGGTGAGAGGGTTCTTCCGTGGAGTACCGGGTGGGCAGAGGTGGATAACGTTCCGGATAACGTTCGGATAACACTCGGATAACGGTGGGATAATTGGTAGCGGTGATCAGACCGAGTTTTACGATCAGGGAACATGCTCCCGTTGCCACAGTGGAAACTCTTCTCACTCTATCGGCCGTGGTCTGTCTTTTTCTTACGTTTTTATCCGTGGCCACGTCTTTGTCCCACGACGTGGAAAGAACTGCCCGAGGAAAAGTTTGGTGAGGGTGAGTCGACTAAACGGTTGAAACATAGAGAGAAAGAGAGAGAGAGAGAGAGAGAGAGAGAGAGAGAGAGAGAGAGTCCGATTCGCATCGTATTTTTACGACTAGCCCCCTCATAAACACTCACTGAGTTACGGGTTGTTTGCTCTGTCGAAACTGGGCTTTAGGGGCGCTTTATCCGCCATTCACTATCCAAACGTATCCACAGAACGCGCTCTCTAGCAAGGAATCGCTCTCTTCTTTTTCTGGTGCTTCTCTCTCTTTTTCTCGAATTGACATATACGCTTCTCGTGGACTTCTGCAAATGATGGCCCGCAGCCTGCTTCCTGCTACTTTTGCACGCTGGATAGAAGACGTATCGTTCACTAAAGTGCACTAAACATTCAAGTGTCTTTGTGAGAATCTTCTCTGTGAGATGCCATAAACGTCTTCGAGTTCTCCCTTTCATTCAAATTTGCGAGAATATGTTATCGATGATGTTATAAGATTTGTGTGAACTGATAATTATCTTAACATATATCACAATTGCTTCACCACATTTTCAGAGATAATTGAATGATAATTTATCCTCGATTAAAGGCTTTTTGAAAAGTTTTAGAATTAACATTTTTATTATGCGAATAATAAATTGACATCTATTGGCGCTATCGAGTAACGCTTTCTTTGCACTGAGTCAACAATATTAATAATTGCGGCACATACGTGTCAGCAGTGAATTCGAGCGATAGTTAAAGGGATATTCGCGAGGGAAATGACGCGAGAGAGGCTCGCGGGTATCGAGGGACGAGGAGAGCGAGAGCCCGGCGACCTGAACGTCGTCGTTCGCATCGGGTAAAGTGGAAACCCGTGTACGCCAGATTATCATCCCGAGTCAATCCTGATCACAGTTCCATCGTGCCGCAAACAGGCAACCCACGACCTTTTCAGCCCTTCCGCCCGCCGATGCCATCGCCTCCGTTTTCTCGCCTGCTCTCCGACTGGCAAACCAGTTTCAGTAGAAAGAGCACATCTTTTGCGCGCGATTGAAATCGATGGAACTACGCGAGAGCGTCCTGCCACTGCCCCATGTCCCGGTCGATTATTGTGGCCAGAGAATGACGCGTGGAATATTTTTATGGATGGAAGTGGACATGGTGAAAAAGATAAAGAAAAACGGGAGAAAGAGCGAAAGTCCACCAAATTTGCGATTCCAACCATTTTTCCAATTCCTTAGAGATCCTATATTCTTCCCCTCCTGCTCTCCATCGACGATCGGCAGTCCATTAAAGCTTAATAGCCGAAGCATTAGGCCCCAGGGCAGATTTTGTTCCAACGGAAGTGAGATAAATGTGTCTTTCAAATGCTCCTAGTCCCTCATGATCTGTCGGTAGCAATGCTGAAATTGTTATTCGTCCTTTGTATGATTGCGTTTTTGCATTATTGATTAAAACATTTTCAAATAATTTAATCTTATACCAGTTAGTAAATGAAAATTATTTTTTTAATTTCTCTGTCAAAGTTTTCAAATTTATAATGTTGCATATTATTAAAAGCAGTAATCAAATTTCAATGTAAATGTTTATTAAATTAAAATGCATTTGCATATCTATTCAGAAAGTAAAGAATTGTCAACAGATATACGTGTATACTTTTTACGAAATAGAAAAATTTTATTTTTTTTATTTGTCAAATTTTTCGTTTTTCCTTCCGACCATTAATTACGCAGAAATTCCACAAATATACCACTGTCTGTCCATACGTATAACACTCTCGAATCGTGTACTATAACTTTTCTCACGCGAGCCGTGCGAGGGATTGTATTAGGCCCGGAGTCACGTTAATTCAGAATGCGTCTTAAGACGACGATGACGACGACGACGACGACGACCATGCACGACTTGTCGGGACTTGCAGGCATGCATATCCTTCTCGGTTCACTCCTCCGTATCGAGCTAATGATGCGCGTCGGTCGGATCATCAATCATACTTTCATTACGTGGATCCCAGCTGCTCCACATTGACTTCGCGGCCCGCGGGGCATTGTTATTATTCCGAGATGAGAGATGCATTCCGCGCACGAGCGCGCACTAACGTTTCGCGCGTTACACAATGTGTGCGCGCGGGAATTCCCGCTTATCCTGATATCGGCTGTAGAAGCGATCGGTGAGTTTATGATTCATCCCGCGTTCGCCTTAACGATCGCAGATCCGTATCTGCATTCGCGGAAAATGCACACATTTTCTGTCTCTTTCCTCGACGTACTATATTGATTGCATGAGTTGTTTTATATTCTGTAAATACAAAAGTGTGCCATATTATCTGCAATGTTTGTCGCAATTTTCATATCGATATTTTAATATGTATCAATGAAAAAAATATCGTTAGTTTGACGTTAAATTACGAGTAATAGTTTTGTGATTAGTATTCACGTAAGTTATTTTCAATGATTTTTAGTTTAGTATTATTGTACCGCGCGTTTGTATTAGTTTACAGTATATCTCATACAATTTTTGTGTATAAGATGTGTGAATAAAATAAGAACCAGTTTATACTTGAGATTAATGCTTTTATACATCGTTAGATTTCTTTACCATGCGTTAGAAATAGAATAAATTTCAAGGCATTAACGCGTCATCAAGAAGTATAATTACAAACGGCTTTCTAGCAGGCTTCTAAACTAAAGTTCTGCTATATACTACATTTGTACTCAAATGGATTACGGTTATTCTTTATCCGGCCATAAACGAACAGCTCGCTGAAATTAGTGTAAAATTAGTCGTGCGCGCACGTACGCGGACAATAAACCTCCGCGCGCGGCGTTTTAACGCCATCGTTCCTAATACCGCTCATAAAAGCGCGTGATCCCTTTTAAATCCTCCCCCATTCAATCATACACGACCGCCGCGTAGGCACTCGAACTATAAACTATAAACCAGTAGCGCATCGTTTTACGATGTACAAGCTGCCACCATGTATCCCTCTTGCGAGATTCTAGGTTTATATGCGTGGAGAAAACCGTGCCACGTGGTTATACGCTTAGAATAGGAAGGATACGGATAATACATATCCTGAAAGCATAGAAAAGATGCGGTGCAGCGTGACGTATTATCACTTCAGCATCTCGCAATTGAAATAATGATAATTTAATTGACCAAATTCCATGTATATATAATTAGCTTTACATTTGTTATCCGACGTGTGAGATCATGTCAGCTGTGATATCTTCCTTTTTGATTACTAAGGCTGTACGTATATCATATCTCAGTTAATCAAATTATATATCACTTGCTTACGATGAATTTAATCAAATATGAAGTAAGAATAATAAATAAAGATTAATAACAATTACTGTAATCGTCAATTTAGAATATATGAAGCGTAATTTACGAAAAAAATGCGCTTATTAATAGAAGATAGCTACATATAACTAAGAAAATGCAAATATATGTATGTATGTATGTATACATATATAGCTAATGGTTATATGTGAAAAAAAAAATTTAATTGCAATAAACGAGAGAAGCAACATTACTTTCTGAAATTGATTCCGCATTCTCTCGATAATAACTTTAATCTGCAGACATTTACTGACATAAAACTTACTTGGTTTCTTTCTAGTAGAATTCCTATGTGCCATACCATGTACAACGTTGTCTAACGTCAAGACTGTATATAGTTACAGCGCCGGTAACACCGGTAGAATCGTCGTCCCCTCACGTGCTGCCAGAACGACGCAGTAAAAACGTAACAGCGGCACCAAAGTACCGTAAAGCTGCGCCCGTACGGTGCATTTCGTGACGATACCGCGATAAAAGACGTCTGCCACCTTTAACGATACAGCCGCGAAGTATATTTGTCGAGTTTCCTTCTGTCTTGAAGATGACCATTGAGTCATTGCCGAATTAAATATACCTATCTTATACATTGCACCGACCTAATTCAGTTCTTATTAATTACTCAAGTGAATACGTATATAGTGTTTTTGTACGCTTTTTGTACGTGCATTAAATCAAATTTGAGCGATTTCATTAACGTGATTAGAGTTTAGCATACTTTAATTCTTTTAATTAATGTGCTATATCAAGGCCTGATTCATATATTTGACTGCTGCACGGCAATGCGTAATTAAACAGCGATACGGTTAATGAAGCGGTTTCTCTTTGTAGTCGACATAAAATATCCAATTACGACGCGAACAGTTAATCGCTCAGCGAGGTCGTTATACATCTCTATATAGTCTTTACTGACGAAAGACTGGTGGCCGCAACGATGACCGATCACGGCTGATTTCTGTCGCGGCTTGTTTCTGCGCGGCGCTAATTACTCTTTCCGAGTATACGCTATCCTCGTCATCCTCTTCTTCCTTCTCGACAATAAACGACTTCCCATGAATTGCCTTCGCTATAATCTCAATAAACATCGCTCATCCGAGCGCACTCAACTCCTCCGCCCGTTTGGCGGTTTTATGAGCCGGCGTTTGCGTATTATACGCATTGCATTAGATGTACAAGAGAATCTTCGAGGAAAGCAGTTGCAATGTGTCCATCGACGATATCTTAATTGCCAGTTTTGCTTATTATTCGCCGTATTCTGACGGTCGAGCCGGAGGTCAAAGCTGAGACGCGAGAGTTCGTAGTTGTAGATCAACACGAGTAGTCGCATTTGTTTTTTGTCGTTCCTCTATCGTCAGGTTTCTTTGTCTTTTTCGGTATTTTTGGTACCTCTTCTTATCGACCGTTTTCGCAGAAACTTAATTGTCATTTACTTACAGTCACTTTATCTTCTTACACTATTATAGATGACCATTCTTAAGATCAGATCTTTTACCGATAAATTGTTCTTCAAGCTTAGATGGATTTTTTCGGATATAAGTATGTAAATAATGAATGTATTAATATATTCAATGTATTGTCAAATTGTTCTTATTAATATATTATCATATTATAATATTAAAATATGGACATGCCGATTGCATGATGAATTAAAAAGTCTCATTGATGTACATATCAAAATACTTTTATCGTATAAAGTAGCTTGAAACGCATCAAATATTATATCCAGTGGTGTAGCACAAGAACGGATCCTACTCGGCAGATCCAGTCGACGCAGACCATTCGTCACGCACTCGCCTCGGTTTCGATAACGTCGCTCCGTTCCTTTGCTCGCCCTCTCTCTCTCTCTCTTTCTCTCTGCCTCCCGTTTTCGTTCGTATATGGATATAATTCTGATGTGTTGGTCCGCGGAACGCACTATCTGGCTGCCAAAGATCCCTTAGAGCAGAACCTCCAGAACGAGCTAGACCAGACCGAACCAACATATAGCACATCCACTCCATCTCACTTGGCCGCTATCCCCACTTTCTTCACTCGAGGTTGCTTCAACCCCCTTAGCCTGGTCTTTTTCAACCCCTGATTCCCCTTAACGCTCCCTTCTTCGCTGTCGTGATCCTTCCTCCTCTGCTCAACCACCGAATCGGCCGGCGTCGTCCCTTTCGCGAGGGCCATCAATCAAGGTTGTCAATTTGTAATGGCGATTCTCTGTGTCCATCTCGGGGTGGGTCCAGACAGTTCACCCTCTACTTTTCTCCGTCTATCCTCGCACATCGGCGATCTCTCTGTTTCCGTCGTTCTCTCTCCCTTTTCATCCCAGCTTTCCGTATACAGCTAACTCTGTTTAAAGGGACGAGAGAGAGAGAGAGAGAGGG
>NW_012026837.1:845411-851782 GCF_000956235.1 Wasmannia auropunctata | reverse complement strand
GGGGGGGAGGATGGCGGATTTTACGAAGCTGGACACTAGCCCGCTGTAAACGTTCCTGCTGGCACTGATGGGATATCGGCCAACGAAGAAAAAGAGAATGCTCCGCCGTCGAGTTTAACGTTCCCCGTGGACCCTGGTGCGCTAAATAAAATGGATGTTCTGGGGTCGAGAATCGAGAGAAATTGTACGGTGGATTCCCTAAAATGTCACCGGAGGCGCCGACATGGACTGCTCGATGGCGTTCGGATGCTGATGCGTCGAAATCGAACGCGTTCGATTTCGACAGATCCCATTTGATTCCGCCGAAATGGGCGATCGGTTTTATCGCGACGCTTATTTGTACGGGTTTTTCTTACAAAATTTTACACTACTTTTCAAGATTTTTCGAAATCTTTTGTATCTGTTCTTTAATACAGATCTCGAATTTTTAATAAACCGATCAAATTGAACGATTATTATTTATGTAACTGTAAAATTTATGATTTGATATCTTTTACTATTAGAAACAATTAACTGCACGACCAAATCTGATTTATCACTCTGATTTTCTGTAAATGCAATGCTCGATTTTTACATATCGTAGAAATAATCGAAGGAAAGTTTGAGCTACAGGGAGAAGCAGAATGGACGAGATCGATCGAATGGTCCAAGTAGAGACGATTTCTTCCCTCGTTGTGTCCCTACCGACCGTCGCCAAGCTCTTTTTTTCTCTACGTTTCGTGTCACGTAGACGTGATATAGAGTTACTTAGAGAGCCGATCCCCCGCGCATTACTGCCCTAACGTTTGAAAGGTGCCGGAACGGGTCCTCATACGACATAGATCATACGTTAATTGAAATGGGGTTCATGCGCGCCAGTCGTCGAATACAAACGACCGACTTATAGAAATGTTATTATTTGCTGCCGTGCAGTACCGTGGGGAGAACATAACCGGGACACTGTCGGGCTTAACGGAGGAAATTGCGTTCAGTTCGTATCAACGTTTCGTTGAGCTCGACGCATAAAGGAGCTCGATGGAAGCCCTATCAAATTCTTTTTTTTTTGCAAATAATGATGAAACATTGTTGGTAATAGGAACATTAAAAGTATTTATAACATTACTATGCATTATTTATATAAAAATCTGCAAAAAAACATATTGAAATGTCTGCATTATGGTATAATATTACTTAAGAGCATGCATATAATTTTAAAGATATACAATAATTTTATCTATTTGACATTTTTATTTTACTTTTATTTCCTTCATTTAGAATAATTCGCTACTAATTTAATATACCTATAGAGTCGAAATATTATAATCATGTATTTATAATCAAAAGATCAATTACAAAGTAGCAATAACAGTAAGTTCACCATTTAATTCACATAATTACAGAGCGCCAGAAACTGCCGGCAGTATCATGTGCCATTAATACTCGACCGAATGTAACAATAACTCGCAGTCGCCTCCCCTAACTGCCGAACTTTGATCCATTCTATGTAAACGAGCATAGGGTCCATTTCGTTACGCATAGGTATATATAAATTGGCATGAGGGTGGGAATCGCTCGGACACGGAAATGAAGTCTTGGACGGTCACGATCGGTATGAAAAGATAAGGTCCGAGTTCTCGAGGGCGCTGGACAACGCCCTTTCTCCCTCGCTCTTCAAACCTGCTTCTCTCTCTCTCTCTCTCTCTCTCTCTCCCCCCTTTCTGTTTCATATACGCTTTCCACTCCACCAACGAGATTTTTCATGGCGTGGATCGCGTCCGGTGTATCAAGTCATACTCACAGAAGGCTGGAGCTTCCACGTAGCAGGAAGGGTGGCCCTATCTTATCGGCGTAGCCATAATGGCCTGTTCTATCTCATCTCCAGTCTCGTTGACCGTTTGCCCCTAGACCACTTTCGCCATCAAGGCTTTACCACGGTAATGGCGACCAGGAAGAAACCTGGCTGATTCGCTGCTTTAGCATCGTACGCGAAAGAGGAAAAAGATTCGTATCGTGAAAACATTGGCTTGCTGGCTTCTTAAGTAGTTTTAGTAAACATCGATTTCAAGTTCGAATATACGAATCATGCACCAATCGCAATCGATCTTCCAGAATTAAGTTGTTTATAAATTTTTTAAAATAAATATTTTATTCATTTAAATCTGCAATCGTTGCTGAGGTGAATAATGGAAACTAATTGAAATTTATAATTGAATGGAAAAAATGTTCGTTTAGAATTAAAAGTTGCTAAAGTGCGCGTTAAAAAGACTTCACTTTCGATTAACTCGACATGTATTATAAACATGCGTGAAATGTGTGAGAACGTGCAGTGCGCGGCGATAATCAATCGCGCGATGCAGCAAAAGCCAGATTGCGAGGCGCAATGCATTAACGATGCTGATGGACTATTCAATCGAACACAGCCACATTGGTTGCGGCTATAATAAGCTTGATAAAGGACGTTATATAAAATGTGCATCGCGTTGGAGCGTTTTAACTTGTAGGAGGCTACTCTCCGTTCAGGCGCGTTTAAGAACAGATAGGAAGTTGAGCGAAGGGGAAATATATTGACGAAGCTGACTGGCTATTAAGCATCTTTATCGCCCATCGGCTGGAGGTTCCGCACCCGCGCGCCGTGAAATAAAGTTGTCTGCAAAGTGCATTTCATCTTTACTTCGAGCAGTCGAGTTGGTCAGAGTTCTATTAAGAAATGGCACGCTAAGTAATTACATCGTGTGATATCGATCTCGAGATCGATCCTACCTGTGACCTGGAAAAAGTCGACTAGAATCGTTACTTACGAAGGATTATATTGCACATTCAGGAGAAACGAAACGGAGTTTCACAGCGGAGTTCCCTCCGCGACATTTAAACGACCAGCCAGCCAGCACCGTCGGAGCTTATTTATGTCTGTCGTAAGGAGATACACTTCCGACGTTTGTGGCTCTCATAACCTCAGTTTATTGACACTGTTAAGAATGGTTCCTATAATCCGCGGATCAAACTTTAGGCCACAATGGCGAGCCCAGTGCGCAAAGCACCGCCTCGTTAAAGCAATACGGAGACAGGTGCGAATTTAATAGTTTTATATTAAATTTTAATGATAATCGAATTATCAATGCTGTTTGCTTTTATCACTATTGTAATTACAGTTTATACGATTTATTTACTCGAAAATTTTACAACTCTTTCCATACATGTTAATGATCGACGAATAACACACTTTTTCTTCTTCATAGTTTTACTCACTGACATAAGACTACTTTTTAAAAATAAACTTTACTACTTTGATACCTAACTTTTATTTTGGGACATACGAACTGAATACGCACAACCCATCGAATGCGATCAGATTTAAATGTAACGAGCGCAAATCTTCTGCGATCAGATTATTTTTTACTCTTGTATTTTTACTCGCTGAAGATGTTCAATGTGAATCCGAGATGTTTAGGTTTGTTAGAAAATTTTTTATTTTAAATGTACCATATTTTAATCAGCATTAACACTGTGCAAGGTTCTCTCTCTCTCTCTCTCTCTCTCTCTCATTTGCCCTATTACTGCTATTTCATTAAAATTTTACAATAAACTTGATAATATGCTTGAAGCAAATTGTAGAACGGTGCAAGTAACAACAAAGTAGAGGTTCGCTTGCAATGTAGTAGACTAAGTCTAATTATCATAACTTATAGTCAATCGAGATAATTAAAATATCTAAATATTATGCACGCTGTATAATATATACTTAAAAAGCATGCTGCGTTTCTTATGCTTTGTAGTCTTATAAATATTAAATGGTTTATGGATAGTGCGAGAAACATATACTCCCCCTCTGTATCGTTCGGTCATTAATTATTTATTGCGTCAACTAAAGAGCCAGCCAACCGCGAGCACTCATTAGGTTTTATCGGGAAGACCAAATGAATTTAGCGAATCGCAATACAGCGTATTGCTGACAGAAATTTATGTCAACTCGCGGTAGTGTGGGTGCGCCATAGAAGAAGGGCTGAAAAGAACTGGGTTAAAATATGCCAACGCGTCACTGTGAACTCCAGAGTAGAACAAATTAATTTTGGCTTGTCACAAGGATCATCCATATATGCAATAGCTTCTTTGCTTTCCTCATCGCTTTATATGTTCAGCGTTCTCTTTTTTTCTCTCTCCGATCAATCGGCCAATATTGTGCGCGAAAAAAGAGCTCGTAATAATCGTGACTTATGTATTCATTACCAACCACTTCGTTTGCACTGTTCGTCTCGCACAACTCGTTTGCACTGTTTTCAGCTACTGGCGCACAATATTCGCTCCAATGCTGCAGTTTCTTTTTAATTTTGGAGTTTTTTTGGACAGGACGCATTATTGCACGATGCTTCGATCGTTGATCATTCTCCAAATAGCTGTTGCGACAGTTACCACGAATTATTTTTTGTTCTCAGTTTGATTTAAACTTTCCTATTATTTTTTAAATTATCGTTTAAATTTCGTAAAGTTTATGTAAATTTTATTGTGATTGAAGCAGCTTACGTAAACGATTATTTAGAAAAAGGACAAGTGTAAAGCGAGATCATGAAAATTTTACATACGAGTGAATTTTGCTATTCAACATATCATGGTATTGACACTAGTGCAAGCAGGATTTTGGTCGTATGCGAGCGGGATTTCGTTGATTTTCGTTGCCAACATTCTCTGAATGTTTCGCGGATGAGATATGCTCGGGTTTCATAACGGCAGCTGGGCCGATCGATGTCCGCGCACGGTTAGTGGATATTCGAGGAGAACGAGTAGAGAACGTTGGAAAGAACCGAAACGGCCAGGCGCGCGGGGTAGATGTTAGGAAAGGGAAGTTGCTTGCTGGAGACAGCGGAAGAAAAATAGCGGAAGTCATCGACCTCCGAAGGGCTATATATCAGAGAGGGTCGTGGGAGGATGGCGAGAGGAACCTCGGCGAGCGTTGTGCGCGAGTATTTTCATGTACGTATACGAATCCATATCTTCTCTCTCTCTCTCTCTGTGTGTGTGTGTGTGTGAATAGGTGGCAAAAGGGGGAAGGGTAAAAGAGGGCGAGTTTTCGTGCGATTCGCAAAGCGTACTAGCCACCAGCTAGAGGAATGAGAACGAAGACGTTGAAGAGTTAGAAGGACGAGAAGAATAAGAGTTGGAGAAGTAGTCGAGGAGATAGTACGGAATCTAGGATAGTAGTCCTACCGTTTTATCATCTAACCGAGGCGAGGACAACGACAATGTCGGTGGTGGTGATTTCGTTCCTTTCCACTCTCGTTCGCTCCTTTGCCGGTCGGGTTTATCTTAAATGAGACTCCTGCAGGGCTTAACTCGGCTTGCCAAGGTTACTTCGGGTGCCTTTTACTTGAGCTAGGATATATCTCTGATTGATTAAATTCCTGCAATTACGTCTCGTCGTATATCACACTACCGACTCACCCCAGAGAAAGCGCGTTGGACAAAACTGGAATTCGGAGAGCAAGGCGTGTCAAGATTTGCCCTCCATCGGTGGATTTGCGTCAGCAATGCGTTTTAGATTTCATTATTGTAGACGTTCTACTGACAGTAGCAACCTAACATGATTGAATTGACCGAATTTTGAATTTTGAATTTTAATTTTAAGTCTAAACAGTAACTACAGTAACATGAGCATGTGAAAATAGATACAAGTTTGTCATTTATTATTAATTCGTAGGATGAAATTAATTATTGTAATTATAATTGTATTTAAATGTAATCCATACAGTATTTGCTCTTTGTAAAATGTTTTATCACATAGCTGAAGTATAAATATATATCTACATCAGTACTGATTATAAAATTCAAATTTCCACATAAATCTAGATTTAAACGATGTATCATGTTTTGTACTTTATAATTGTATGCATTATTACTATTATAGTATCGCGTCACCATTATTATATTTGACATTGGTGCACGGATATAACGTCAGAAATATACAATGTAAATTACGGCACGCGCTTCGACAATGCGACACAAATCCGAATAAGCGATGCGCAACAATGCCAAACGATTTCCGCAATTGTTGCCATTATCGTTTTAATCATAGCATTTACGATCACACCAGCCTTAACAATAGTAATGCCGCCGAATCGGCACAGATACATTGTTACTGCGTCACAATACAACGACGCTACGACACTGATATTATTTTCCCAACTCGACGACATTATCTACAATCATCGTTGAAATGAACAATGCGTCAAAGCAAGGAGAAATGTTGAAGAGAAAAACAGAGCTTATATGAAAAAAAACACGGATGAAGATTGGATAGCATATAAAAGATAAAGAAAGTGAGAGAGAGAGAGAGAGAGAGAGAGAGAGAGAGAGAGAGAGAGAGAGAGAGAGAGAGAGAGAGGGGGGGAGAGAGAGAGGGA
>NW_012026837.1:838056-844951 GCF_000956235.1 Wasmannia auropunctata | reverse complement strand
TTTCTATCTCTCCCTCGCCGCCTCCGTTCGCGGTTTTAGCACCCTCCTTCGCGAAAGCTCCTGGAAACTCTGTCGGTAACGTTAGGTCGGGTTATATCGAACCCAGGAAACCTCCGGCGAGGAAGAGAACTCGGCTTGAACTCCGATGGAACTCCGGACGGAAACTCGGCGTGAACACTCGGCGTGTCGCCGCCAACTAAGTTGGAGAACACCACCCACTAACCTCCGTAAGGATTCCTCGCTCATCTAGGAAGCATCGGTGGCAGCCAGAGAGTCCAACCACCTTACACGCCTCCGTACCTTCAGCTCTGATCTTCCGCCTACCACTATGAACATGGGCCAGGCCGCAACCATAAGTTACTACTAATGTTGTTCCTGTGTTTCACGGCTGAATTTGTTGAGAAGGATGTCGGAGGATAGTTAGCTAGTTTTGTAAAATTTCTGCGCGATTTATTTTATTAACTTTTTTGCCATCAAATATAAGTAACAACATAATTTCTATGTAAATTTTTTATTTTCTGACTGGCCATGTTAGGTTTAAACTATGCCATGATATAATACCACGTTCAAACTGTGGTATTATATAATATATAATATTCTAACATTATACACTTAAACAACGTTAGAAAGTCTTAAAAACTTTTCAGGCTTTAATATAAATTTCAGTTTAACGACGCTGGAGAAGACCGTGTGAAAACATATCTTCTTACGAAGTAGTCCATCCTTAAGCTTCTAACTTATTTTCTTCTCCTGTTTTGAAGGAAGCACTTCCGTTTCGCGGCCGAACTTCGACATTCCACCACTTCGAACGAGTCTGTCGCGAAAGTTTAATTAGATCCACCTTGAGGCAATTTCAGGCTCTTCTGCCATCGGTCGCCACGGCAGCAAGTTAATGAGTCGATAATAAATTTTATTCAGTTACAAAGATAGTGCCCTTAATGAATCTGAGGAAATATTTAAACTATTACTTTATTTGATTACCACAAAATTCGATTAATTTCGCTACGTAGTTAGTTAAAAAAATTTATATTACTTTAAGTATATCTCTTTTATAGAGATCGTTTTTTCTCTTTCTTTAATATCTAATATAAGTATGTATAATTCTGTAGCTGTAATTAAAAATTGTATGGGAACGAAACAAAACATTACATACTTAAATGCGTTTTTATCTTACATGCGCGATGATTACCGAAGTGGAAATCTATTCTCATTGCAAATGGAACATTTTTGTAGCGATTTACGATTAACACATACACGGCTTTTTTTTACCATCCTGTAGCGAATTTATCTAAGTAAATTATCAATCCCGAAGTATATACCGCCTTGCTGTGGGCAACAGATTTCGTGTAACGACAGGCGGGAACGAATACCAGGAAGTGATGGGTAGTTTTATGGATTTACACGATACCGAAATACAAGTGGTGAATCGACCTCGACCGAGGAACTTTATTGCATTACGCCATGCGGCGTTTTTCCTATCGTCGTGCGGTCTCGTTGCACTGTGAGCATTAACCTCATCGAATTGACCCTCTACTTTGGCTTAGTCCGGGTCCTGCGGTATCTGGCCTCCGTTGGAGAATCAACGAATTCCCTGGATGACTCTGAAGAGCCGCGCGAGGATTCCCGACATCGTAAGAACCGGCTATTAAGACGGCGATAATAGCCAGCGATAATTCGCCTTTGTTAATTAAAGCGTAACGAGGCAATAGCTCAAAGGTTTCATATAGTGGATCCGACTACGCGATCTTCATCTTTGATTCTCCGCAATGCGACTCATGATTTATTCACAGGCAATTCCTGGGACGATTTTATAGACTCCGATTTTATCTCAAGATAAATCCGACGTGGACTTTTTTTTATTACTGTGTATGAAATTTGATCAGCGTAGAGTTTTTATTTATATTAATTTTTAATATTAAAAGAATTTTATCTCTAAACATTATACATTCACATACAATAACAATTTATTTTTTATTTTATTTATCGTAAAATATAAAAACATGAATTTTTAAAACATTATATTTAAATCATTTAAACAATATCAGATCTACATATCTGATTTCATTTTTGACAACAGGACTTAATCTCATATAGTTTATCAGTATATTTTGTATTAATACATTGTTGTCTAATGCTCGTACCGTCACCCAAGAAACTTTCTTATCGCGTACGAATAATTGCTCTAATCTAATTGAACTTAATTGTATCTTGTTCCAAGACACTTTACTGCAATTCTATTCTTAACGATTTGTAATTTGCGGGTATAGAAAGAGACGATTTTGCAAGAAGAATCCTCGTGGGCACTTCATTGCGTTTTACCCTTCGTTTCCCCTTAACCGTTCGATCCAGTCTTTCTTCGTAGCCTCTTCCATCGATGTTGCATCGTTGCAAAGAGAAGAGCGATTCCTTAATTTCCCATATTGTAGCTCGTCTCGGCTATATCAGGACGCCCTGCCGCGTTATAGCGCGGTTTAATCACACTACAAGCGCGCATCCCTCGTTAGCGGAATATCGTGGTGGCTATAATATGAGGCTACATTCCACGCAACGAATACATTCGCAAGATGCGGCATGCTGTACAAGAAATTTTCACCGCTCGGGAGCGCCGTCTAAATCTTGTACCGCCGTTACGAAATCGGTAATAACCTTTGACTTTTCTTCATTGACAAAGCAAATCAACGCTATTACGCTTTACATGAATTGTTCGTGAAATTTAGCATTCCGCGAACGAAGTATTATACAATCTCTTTTAAATAAATCTCTCGTTTGCGATTTTTTTATCGAGAATGATAATTCAATCTTTTTACTGAATACGATTAAAAATTTGGCAGCGTTGTCGCCGTGATTTATTTTATATAAAAATAAATTTAACTACTCTGTTTTTCTTTACATAACCATAATCTTTGTAAAAGGAGATGTACAATTTAAGATGATATAAAATTTTAATTTCTATACAAAGAGAATTAATATCATTTTTCGACATAACAAAAGATAATTTTTGTAAAATGTTGAGTAATATTTTGATAAATAGTGCGATTATAACATAACACTTTTTATGTTTAAATATATTTTTGCATTTTTGGAGCAGCTTTAGATCGCCATGAAAAAATTTACTTTATCCCAATTGTCTCGCGTTATTATAGTATTATTGAATCTATAGTGATCGTGCTCGTTGAAGAAGCAAGGAAGAATGGGGGCAGCTACATCGAAGAGCGTTGAGCGTAGTTGAAAAACACTCCTAAGGAAACCGAAGAAAGAGACAGAGCTTGAACGAAGGGGGATGCTCGCAATAATTGTGATTTACGATTTGGTCGCTGGCAAAGTAAAGCGCGGAGAGTTCGTTTGAAACGGTGGCGACGTATTTTGCGAGGCAGAAGAACTTGTCGGCAAGACGAGAAGATGAAGAAAAAGGCGACTGCAGGGTATGGTGAGCGAGGGAGAAAGGGAGAAAGCGAGATTGCGGGTTTCCTGCTTTTTGACAAATCGCTGATGAAAAATCCAGCGAACCGTGGGAAACCGCAATATATTAGACCGCTTTTCATTGGTTGACCTCGTGTATCTATATGAGAATGGTCCATGAGAATAGATGAAAGCCCTAATTGGTTCTTTTTCGCGATTGTCCGGAACCGATGATTTAACTAGCAAAGCTCGTAATTCCGTTTCGACATGTATTTCCGTAGCAAAATCGGGGGGAAGACCAGCTTCTTATTAAATATACCTAAAGTGTTGCTAACTGATACAACGGTAATTTACCCTGATGATATGCTAAATTCTGGAGCAAAATATTACGTGATCTTTCATTTTTAATATACATACGTCTGCGATATATCATTTAAAGGTTGCATTTGATAAATCTACTGGTGGCAAACTGTGTATAATATCGAGGGATACAGATTGAGAGAGGAAAATTTTAGCATATGAAAAACTTAGTAAAGCATTTCACAATGGCAGTGTTTCGGATTTCAGCGGCATTCGTTTATCCGTCTCATTCTTTCTGTCTTCATCTCGCTTGTGTCGTCAGCTTCGGTTGAACGTTTGCTGGCGTAGAGGGTAGGACGCAATCAGTGTCCTTGATTTATCGTGGCAATATACATTAAGATACCGACATTAAAACTAGGGGAGTCTCCCATGGATTCCGAGGCTCCATTACCGCTTAGGACAGAGGAGAGCTGTCGTCACATTGCATCGAAATGCTTGGGCGAGATTGAATTCTCAGCTGCATTTGATATATTTTCCTGAAATTAACGACCGATTATTCACGTGCTAATCCGTTTTTTTTTCTCTCTTCCATTAACGATTGCAAAAATCGCAGCAATTTATTTACATTGACTGTTACTAGCAACGTTATTGGATGCAACGTTGTTGTTGATGTCATTGATTATAAAAAGAAAATTATTATATAACTGCGAGAAAGAGAAAAGCTTTCAATCAATAATTCGAAGTATTAATAAAAAAAGGCATATACACTATACATATGCTCACACACACATACATGCATACACACACCCACACACACCGATGTCGGCAATGTCACGAACAAATTAAGAATATTAAATTATAAGTAATATATGTTATTCTATTAAGTTTTGTATCTCATGTTACAAAGTTTTCTCTTACTGTTTAATATTTTTTCAAATTATTAACATGTCTTTAAAAATAAAAAACTATTTCAGAAGAAGTAAATTTATTTTTATTTTGTCTCTCTTTCTTCAATATGTTAAACAAAAATATGAGTCAAAAAAGAAAATTAAGAACATTTCGAGCTTACGATATAAGTTTTTGAAATTATCAGAGATATGATCGTGACTTTGGTGAATCGCATTACATAGTTCGCTGTGCTCCCCGATATATGCTTCTCTTGATCTCTCTCATCCTACCTCTTTGCCATGAGGAGACTGAGTATCGAGTGGGCATCGAGGTCTCGAATTTCTCGAGAACTTTGGAAGGGGTTACGGCGAGCTTGTCCAGTACCCGCCTGCCAATTATGGAACAGAGATCTAACCATAGTAATGTGTAGTGTTTCCACCATTGTCCGCAGGACCAAGCGGGGCATACAGTCCGGATGCGACGATGGGCTACATGATGGACGGACAGGCGGCCAGCATGATGCACCGACCGCCTGGCGATCCTACCTTTCACAATCAGTACCATTATCCAGAGTACTACGGACATCACTTATAAAGGTTTGTATAGTATATTAATATTCCGATTATCACTTTGATTAATTCTACATCAGATTACAATGTGTGTCCTTATGAAATAGCTTCTATTTGTTTCATCTTATTACAAATGCCCTAGGTCAAATTAATTTCATAACAATTAAAATTTTTATGCAAACGGATTATAATTCTCTGCGGTCAACTTCTACTCTGATGGATCTGGCTTGTCTTTTTAAACTTATTTATTGCTGTTATTATTTAAAGATTTCTGAAGGAAGCAATATCATGATTTGTTTAACTTCCGTTATTTTTTAAATTAAATTTATGTTTCGTAGACTTTGTTTCTATCATGAATGTTTTTCCATTCAAAATTCCTAATATCATATATACAGGATGGCAAGTTCATGAATCGAATTCTTTGCTTGAGTTGTGACTGTTTTAACACTGAGCTATCCAACATCTCAATTAGTTTATATAATCTATTCAAAAATAGCTATGAAAGATCTGAGAAAGAGAGAGAAACAAAGGCATTTAAAAAACTATATTGATCAAAGTTACGAATAAAATAGATTAAATTTTAATGTTAATATTGCAATAATATCGTGTCGCGTTAAACTGAGGATCGTTAACCTCGGATGTTTCAGGAGTACTTGCAAATTGAAATGGACGATGAAACGACGGTTCCAACGACACGAAAAGCGTGACGGACCTACCGTGCACCGTTGGCGTAGATCAGAATTGGAGGACAACGATGACCTCCAGGGCGATCACCATGGTAGTCCTGATAATTTCTTACTACGCCGTACGTCGAAATTCGTGACACTTGGATGCTTGGGAACGAGGAAAAGAAGAAAAAGCCAAGTTTCAAAGAGAAAGGACAAGGTAGATGAAACGCCGCGGGAGGCCGACAAGAGGAAGATCATAGAGACCGTCGAAGGAAGAAGGACGGTTACGAGGTGGGGAAAAGTAGCTACGAAAGCGATGCGAGAAAAGAAGGACACAAGGGGAATGAAGCCGCGGCTTGGTCTCGATCGAGAATGACGCGGCCGCGAAGAAATTCATGTGATTGTTCTTTGTACAAATATCGCGGTGTAATATTGTAGTGATTGAAGAATTTAAATGTTAAATTTTAATACAGTCGCGATCGAGATATATTAATGAAATATAAGTGATATATAGGCAATTTAGCGGGCATGTACATTAAAAAGGAGAGGCAAATACACCCGGTGCTCGCACGGAATAGAGAATATATTCAAGTGCACAGACGACGCAAAAGAAAAAGAGTACGAGAGGTATACAAAGACGAGGACAAACGAAGTGGCGCTATATATATGTATGTATACACATACACACACACACACACACACACACACACACACATACACACACAACACAAACATATATATATATATATATATATTATAAATAAATATAAATAGCAAGACAGAAGATGAAAAGAGAAAGAAGATTATTAGATGGCACGGGAGATGTTTAAAGGTATATAAAAGCAAACGGACGCAAATACAAAGGAGAATTAGATCGAATGATATCGACGCGTGTGCCGGACTCGAGCGTCGACCATTCAATTGCATATATATATAGGAAACATTAAAATTTGTACAGTTATTAATTATAAATGAATTTACTAATTAAAGGAAAAATATATTATATATATATATATAATATATATGTATATATATATATATTTATATTATATATATATATATATATATATA
>NW_012026837.1:791261-837909 GCF_000956235.1 Wasmannia auropunctata | reverse complement strand
TACGAAGTTATACGATTGCGTGCGTGCGTGCGTGCGTGCGTGCGTGCGTGCGTGCGTGCGTGCGTGCGTGCGTGCGTGCGTGCGTGACGTGCGTGCGTGCGTGCGTGCGTGCGTGCGTGCGTGTGTGTGTGTTTGTGTGCGTGCGTGCGTGCGTGCGTGTGTGTGTGCGTGTTTGTTTGTTTGTGTGTATGTGTATGTGTGAGGAGGAGGAAGAAGAGGAGAACTGACGCTCTTTGTCGTACATTCGATAACGCAGCAATATCCCTCTGAGAATCCTACCCTCTAAAACCCAACCCAATCCAACCCCCCGCTCCAGTATAAGTGACATACACTCATACATATTTCTCTCAGCTTCATGAAAAGACACAACGTATATACAGACACACATCGTGTACTTACACACAGAACATACTCTCCTATGATTATAAGGATAATTAAAAAAAATATATACACATGCGCTAACGTGCGTGTGATTGCAACTTTTATTATAATATATTCTGTATAAATAATTAATTCAATTGTGAAAATAAGATGAGGGTGTGGGCGAAATTTGATTGGGAGAATCGTTCTGCGAGCACGTGTTGACTTGCCTTTATTTTTCTGACGTAGTGGCTTTTCTTGCTACAAAGAAAGAAGAATGGGAAAACAAAGAATAGGATAAGAAATCGAGAAGAATTTGTTTTTATCGTTATTTTCTTCATCCATTTTCAACGAGATTTTATGATCGGAAAATGCAGAAGGTAAGTACGCACGAAACAAGAAAAGAAAGATAAGCAAAGCAAATGACTGATATTAAAAATGATGGACTTTGCGGACTTTTCTACTATATTATACATATGCACTAGTAGCAATGTTCTGTTATGGTTTGTAAATGTATATATTTCTATTTAGCTTGCTGCGTCAAAGATTCATGTTAGTATTTATTATTTTTTTCCGTTTGACATTATGGTTTCCATACAACATCGTGCTCAATGATATTTTCGTGATCACGAAAATAACTTACAATTAGTTAAGTCATTAAAATTTGTTTACGCAATGGTTTATTGAAATTTTCGAAAAGACTCGTGAGACATGAAAATACGATACTATAATACTAAATCGGAAATACTACCTATATCGAATTTATATCTAATGAAAGTTTTTTTGAATTTTCGAAAGAATGGATCTCGATTAGTTGAAGAGCGATCAACGACAATTCGAAACAATGAGTGTTTTTCAAATTTAGTATTTTCTATAAATCGTATATACCTATTCATCGATCAATCAGTATATAGCACCAGCGTTTATTTATGCGGAAATGATCATCTAGGTGCTTGTATGCATGAGCGCGTTTCTGCAATTACTCGTGCTCGCGGACGATCCTCCTGTTGAAAACAATTAGCAGCGAATTCGCGATAGAAAAATCCTGTCGAATTTGACATTTAATTTACCCTTTCCTCACCGACACATGACGATCTAGTTATATCATCGCGATATCGCTGCCAACTGTCTTCCCTATATGTGCGTATTTTTTTTTTGTGCATATACGCACATTCATCCGCGACTTATTGTTATGGCCATCTGCAAATCTGAGAAAAAATTCCTTGTCTTTTTGCTTTCGATCTTTCTCGCGCTCTTTTCTTCCCGTTTCACGGCTCGTTTTCATCGCTGATTCCGATATTTAAATATTTTTGTTACTTTGCGCACAATTCGTCATATACGTATTTCTTAAAATTATTATTATCACGCACGTTTTTGTCCGATAACAATAACATGTTTCAAATTGAACGAAGAAACAAGTAGAATGCTAATTAAATTCCAATTATATTTACCTCTTCCAATCGCTCGTCCCTTATTCTCCCGTTACGATTTATATTGTGGAGGAATCTTTATATTTCTATACATGAAATCTTCTATCGCACACGCGGCTCTGATATACGTAAATACAAGCAAACGGTGATAGAAAGTAAGAAAAAGAGAGAAACGAACATGCGAATGATGGAACAGGAGCGAGGGGAAAGAGTGTTTTCGAAGAAAGAATGAATTTTCGAGAGACCTTTATAACGCGATATACCAGACAGAGTATGAGTATTAAAAGAAAAAAATTTTAATGAAATTAAAACGTCGATTATACGTGAGAGCGAATTCACGACGAATAAGGGTACGAAATAATAAAAAACGCCCCTCGTTAACGTCACATGCGTCAGGCGAGGACGCGTGTCTCGTTGATCTCTCGACGATCGAGACACGACGCCGACGGTTCGTCCGAAAGGATGGATCATCGGTACCATTCTCTCTGATCGACAGAGCACGACGAGCAAAATGAGGGAACGACGAGTAGAAGAAGAGGGAGCGGGAAGAAGAAGAGAAAGAGCATAAGACAAAAATTTTATCAATATTTTCAATACATCCGCATACACATGCAAATCTTGTATAAAAGTTTTAATATAACACAATTGCTCCTGCCGGGAGCCGAGCGACGCGTCGGCAACGCATTGGTGTTCCTCACAACATATCTTACTTGAAATTTATTTAGGAATAATTCCGACAGATAAGATTCCGCGCAAGAAACGCGACAACAATTTCGAGATTATGTAAATCATCAAATTTCTTCTGCGGCTAAAGAGGGACGTCAATGTTGGACGTTGTGCCTCGCGCGATCGGCGTTCTAGTATACTAAACTAAAAAAAAAAAGATAACCCACGTATACCGAAAGACTCAGGTGCGAGAAAAGTCAGTATAGTTATTATCCTGATTAAATCGGAAGAATTACTCAAATTTGTAAGTTACAGTGTACGTACGTCGCGCAAAACGTACGTGTATAGCTCCTCTATGTGAGAAGCGCGCTAATCGATCGTACGATCATCCGCAACCGTTTTCCCCCATTAAGAGGAGAACGTGTAAAGAAAGACTTGTTGGTCATATAAATTTACCAAGTCCTTCGACACAAGTCGCATGAACTCTTTCGTCAAGGAAATTAATCACAACTGAAAACAGTATACGATAAAAGACGAATGAAAATTGTATACGTTTTACATGAGATTACGTCGCCGAGATTTATACAAATGCAAGATTATCGATGAAAATTAATACTATTTAATTAATTTGATATTTTCTTTTTTATCAATTTTT
Source organism: Wasmannia auropunctata (assembly GCF_000956235.1). Lineage (NCBI taxonomy): Eukaryota > Metazoa > Arthropoda > Insecta > Hymenoptera > Formicidae > Wasmannia > Wasmannia auropunctata. Next base: position 834,798 of record NW_012026837.1, on the reverse strand, counting down.
AATGAATTTTTATCATTTTATTTAAGGCGATACTGGAGCGACTAGCCGAATTCCAATAGTGTCGTTGATTTACCGATGATTTGTGCACATGTATGCGTGTGATATTGATGTAGTAATATGTAGTGATGTGTTTATGTTTACTATCCATCAATATCGCACACACACATTGTAAAAAATTTTCATGTACATATTTCTCGAAAATTAAATAAATCTAATTCTACAAATAGTACTCCATTTATTATTGTACTCCAATTATTATTGTTTCTTCATGTAATCTACTAGTCTAATCAATAACTGTAATTTCATAAGTATGAGTTGCTTTTATATCAAGTACACGATGTCTCAACTTGTTGTCTCAGCTCTAGACACTACATACAGTTAAAAAATGGTAAAGAAAATTTAAATTATAAAAATTTTTTCCGTTCTCGGCATAAACTCCGAGCGTCCGACACGTATTAATGCGTATACTTTAATTCTGAAAAAGAACTTTCAAATTAAAGTAATACGTAGAAATTCTAACACATAAATTATTATTTTTAATCAGTAAAACAAACAGATCTAGCATCGCCTTAACAATCATCGTATATGCAAGAATTGAGTCTAGGACACGCGTATAATTTCGGCGCGCGAAATCTTCTCGATTAAGACTAAAATTAATATTATATTATTTACTATTTAATGATAAATCTATAAATATAGTTATTGAAAACGAGACAATCACACAAAAACTTAAATGTCGATGACTATCGACATTTCCTCTGTCGCGTGTAGTGTAGCCAAAGGCAATGGAATTTGGCAATGAATTATATTTGTTGAATGATATATTGTTTAATTTTGTTAAGATCTGTCTTTGGCCATACACGACGATAAGTTAAGTCATGCGTGATATATGCGATCGTGAGCAATTAGTTTCCCTAACGAAGAGTCATTTTTAATAAAATTATAGTAAAAATATTTACATACACAAATCTGATTGCAAAATAATCTTAAAGTGTATGTATGTATAATAATTAAATTTTTGTAATGTAAAATTAGTTTTTCTGGTAATTATTTGTGTCACATAATGTGTTAATAATAATAACAGATTCAGTTTAGAGTTATGCATTAATGCATATATGTATGTGCAGATAATTCGAAAAATTGGAAAAATAGAATTAATTTTAAAAGCAGACAAAGATCGCACGGATAAAGATCGCACGATCGAGAACACGCGCGAATATCGGCACAATTCGAGCAAAGAACGGAGCGAGCGGACGTCATATTGGCTGTTCGTTTTATAAATGAGTTCACTCGATTGAATCATCGCCTTAAAAATGTATACGAAGTAACAGTAAGGTCTGTCTAAATAATAATCATGTTAGAGGGTAAATCATAACAAAGATTTTATGAGCGGCGACACGAGCGACGAGGATAACGAGAGAGGGTAAATGCATGCATGCATGCGCGTGCGTTGTATATGTCTGTATGTATGTGTATATGTTGAATGTAAATGTGGAAAATGCGTGCGTGAACAGTAGCAAAGCCAGAGAGGAAACAATGTATAACTATTGTATTGTATAATTACGGACGAGATGGATGGTTAATTGCTACGACATCGATTATTGCGATGATGATCATAATAATGATGATGACCGTTCGCACTGTCATGTCGCAAAAATCATAGCAATCATTATTATAATCATAAAAGCGATGCGAATCGACCATGATAATGGCGGGGGGGGGGGGTCTGTAAAACTAATACAATAGTGACGCATACGACGAAGACATGATGTGTATAATAAGCTAAAATTTTATTATATCGGTATGAAATCAGATTTTTGCAACTGTTTGCGTATTGACGACCTATTGACGCCCTTAAATAAGAGAACGAAAAAAAACTGCAAATAAATTAAAGGAAAAAGAATGAAATATATGAATTGTGTTCTGCTTTGTAAATCGTATTGCTCTTCGATATTAACTTACGATTGTGATAGCAAAAGGAACGAAAAATGGGATAAAGAGTGAGAAGGATGAATGAAAGAAGAAAAAAGAAAAGGAAGAGAATAAATGAGAGGAACGTGTGCGAGGGAGAGCGTGAGAGAAATGTGATTGCGGTGTAGTTATGTATGGCAGTCGAAAATCCTTTCTACGTGCTTATCGCGAGCGGAGGAGATGTGCTCGTTGCCCGGATTGTACACTCTCGCGTATACGAAAAGATAAGGGAAACGTGGAAAGACGCTGGTCAAAGTTAAACGGAGAATCGAACGATGGGATACCGCACGTTGATGTAAAGTATTAAGTATTATGGGACTACGTGCATACATATAGTTGTACTAAGGGCACAAGCCTCTCGAACCATCACACGTACTAAGACACGCGTACTCACATGCATTCAGAGTCACACACAGATAAACACATACACAATCATACATATAAAACACATATACGACACATACAGGTACATACAAGGTATACAGAGAAAGGGAGAGAGAAAGAGAGAGAGAGAGAGACAAAAAGATCACAATTGATCAATTGTATACTTGAACTGATTGGTTCTGTTTTATTAAACTCACAGATCGAAATCACGTAATGAAAGGAAGAATGATGTCAAAGGTGGTCTATGTTAGAGAGTGTCCATTGTATAGTGTTTTTTGAAACGTGAGCATTAAATGCTACATCTTGTGTACACTTGTATTACGCTTTATTATGCACACCCGTGAGAAAAGGTGATATGAAAAGTCGTAACGTCGTTGCTGATTAGTTTTACTTCAAATTCAGAAAGAAATATAATATTTTTTGTCCCAATAATGTATTACCTTTCAATATACTTATGCATCATTTTGTTTAATTATAAATCAACAAAATCTTCTGGTCACACTCGACGTTTCGACTTTCGTAACATAAAGAAAGAAGATAAACAGAAAATTATTTGATATTGAAATAATTTTTATTTTATTTGAATATACGCTCATCTCGCATTTTGTCATCAATATTTAAGCACACATGGCAAAATATTTAAAATTTCTTTTTCCGTAAATATTTCCTTTTTTTATAAGAAAATGAGTGTGCGCGTGGTTAAAAAACAAAATTATCAGGACACATTAAATTTTATTAAAATAATAGACAATATTATATGATATACAAAAGCTAAGATCTTCGTAATTGAAGAATTGTATGACAGTAAGAAAATGCTTCATCCTCGCTTAGTAGAAGGATAATTTGCAGAAGGATGTCCTATTTTGCCGAGAGAGAGAGAGAGAGAGAGAGAGAGAGAGAGAGAGACCACTAAAAAGGGCGACATCAGCATTTCAAAAATTGGCGGACCAATCGTTATATGACCGACATTTTATAGCTAGGAGATCTTGGTCGAAAAATTGAGTAGAGGATTGTTAGGGAGCTGTTGATGGAAGTTTTGCTTTGTTATCGCTCCCGTATAGCGTCATTTTTCCGAGTACGACTGAAAAGCGAAAGGGTACCGTTGTATAAAACACATTTGCGATTCGCACGCATCCCCTGGACCGAGGGGGTTCCTCCCTGCATCTCTGTCTGGCATACTGCCTGTTCTGAAATATGATAGGGCGGGTAGAGGACCAGAGAGCATCGCGGTGTTGCTGTAGGTGCCAATTACCGTTGATGGTTATTCCATGGAAATGGACCTTGTTATGCAGCAGCGTCGAGAATCGGGGAAGATACCAATTATTTTTGCTGCCATCGATGCTTTCTGCCTTATCCTAGGCATTATCCAATAAAAGTGCCGAGTCGGCGCGGCGCGGGTGGTTCGTCCAGCATTGGTGGTGCAAGAAGCTAACGAGACAAGTCGTGATGTCGAGGAATGGCAGTCGAAATTTTCTCTTTTCCTTCTGTCTATTTCGTCACGGAATCTTCTCTCATCTTTTCATTCGACTTAACTGTTCGCCTTTCACAATTTATTCTATGAAATAAACACTACTGAAATAAACTCATTAAACTGCTCATTGAATTTAAATCAAGGATATTTACAAGTTTAATGTAATTAATCTAGACTTTGTTTATGATCATGTGTGTGGATTTAATTTAACACATTTTGTTTAAAAAAGTATTATATAATATTCTTATTTAAAAATATATTTTAATCAAACATTTTATACATGAATGAAGTGATGATCGACGGTAGCATAGAAGCAACTATCAATCTTGTAGAAACTAATTCTATTACTTAATTTCTCTTACTTTATGATTGATTAAGAAATTAATATACTTGCTGAAATTAAATTTAAATTAGCTCCATATTTTGCTTTCGAACATTTGGAGTTAAAAGGAGCTAGTCGATCGGAAGAAGTTTCGCGAGTGGATTCGGTTGCTCATTCGCGAAACGGAAGCAATTGCTGCATTAGCCGGAGATCGTGCCGGTGGCTTTAATCAACCGTCGAACCAGGCGATCCGTGAAGCCGTTAGAAAGTTCGTCGAACTAACTCGGTCGTCGTCTAACGCGAGTAACGCGCCGCGGTGGTGCGCGTTAGGAAGCCGGTAATATATTAGGCGCGGGAAGGCCCCGCGAGCAAACAATCTCGTAATGGCAGGACGGCACGGCTGACTGGTGGCGCGGTAATGAGATATTAGAGCTGAGCTTGGCCTGCTAGAAGGGAGTGGCTACTTCGGGGTAGTAATGCGCGATAGGCGCCCGTTTATGTCTCACGGAGCCGAGGGGGTTGTTATTACGGAGCACTGCCAGGATGAGGGCTAGTATCGTTTGCTCTCTCTCGGGACACGATTACGACACCAGACTACCTCGATCCTCGCTTAACGTGCACAACTCTGATCAGAAAATTGACACCATCGGGAATGAATATCAAGCCTTGGTATTCAATGTACTTTTAACTTTCAGCTTTTTTTATATAATATGTATATCTTATTCTTTTTTGTTATTTCTTTTATTTTTTCTCAAACATAGCTTTAACATTTTCAATATAAATTATCATTATTGATTTTATTATATATACAAATAATATATTTAAAACTTTTGTTTCTATTACACGCACATATAATCAATTTATAAAAGTCTTTCTGAAAATCTTAGTCTAATTATTACAAATTTAGCTTATTTTATTGCTCTTTTTTTAAAGAAATTAAAAAATACAAGTGTAAAACTTAGAGGGACTTAAATTCTACTGTTTTAATTAATGATATTACTCTGCACATATTACAATTAAATTGGTCATGATACATCGCCAAAGTAATTGGCGATTAAGCGACAACGCTTGTACATATCAATTGTCAACGATGCATAAATAGATCGCATTCCGATAGACAGGTCGAATGCGGTGTGATTCGTTTGCAGTTGCAACATGTTAACGAAAAGTTCATACTGACAATCATTGATTGGTAATGATCAAAATCATAGTCACTCAATGTACTCGTAAATCGCGTACATCGTACAATCTGAAATGAATATTAAAAGAGCTATGATGATGTAAAACGTTTCATTGCATACATGATTGCCTGATAATTCAATTCAATGTGCTTTAATAATTTATCGATTACTTGACTGGCTTGACTTAGTTTTATCATTATTTTTTTTGTGATTATTTTATGATTATTTTTTTAAATTCTTTTTATCACATATAAAATTTATTTAATAATAAAATTTGTGAATACTCATCTTTATAAAAATTTCTAATTACGTTAAAAACTGTTATTAAATAAATTAAGATAACATAAAAAATTTTTTAATGGATAATTTATATTAAAAGAAACGAGAAATTAATACGTAATAATTTTAAAGATATTATGTAAGAGTCATATTTAACAATAAGTAACATAATTTTAAATTAGGCTCCTGGCGAGTTGTATTTGACAAGTAACAACGCTTTCTTTAGATAGAAATAATTGCGATGGCAATCGCATTTAATTGAAATCTTCATTTATCAATAATGTATAAACAGGCCACGCAAAATCTATTTTCTAATAAACAATTCGCATGTGGCATCATTTCGTCAGAGTAGCACAGTAGCGCAAAAGCGGATGGCGAAGTGGTAGCAAACGGCCAGTTGCCGACGGTCGTCGGCATTCGCCGGTCTCTCCCTCTCATTTCGCTCTCTCTCTCTCTCTCTGTTTCTGCTACCACTGCCGTCGCCGTCCTCTCTCTTTCCCTCGCGCCCACGTACGGACAAATGGGTGTCCCTGCATATGTAAAAGCAGCGCTGTGTTCGGCTCACCCTCGGCCAGCCATTTGTCAATGTCAAGGCGCGAGCGCCGTATCCATGGAAACACCCCTGGCCAACCGGGGGTGCGAGTGCGAGCGAGTGCAAGCGAGTACGAGCGAGCGGCGCGGGCAACCCTCAGTTTCGCGCGACTTCCACCCCCGCCGGCGAAACGCAACCCCGGGGTTGCTTCCACCACTACTGCCTCTGCTACTCGCTTTCCGCAGCCGCTATCGCTACCCTTCGTCGCCACCCCCTCGGCCATCCACTACCGCCAACCACCCGCGACCGACTCAGTTCTCGATATTTGTCCCAAGCGCGCACGCGCTCTTATGACTTTCGTAACTCCTGAGAACGCTACCTTTATTCTTGGAGGCGCCTCAGGACGACCAACTGTTTCCGAAATTGATAGTCTTCCGGTATAAATTGTTTCTAGTAATAATAATCTTTCGAATCAATCACTTACAATTTTAATTTTGTAGAATGAGGAGTGCAAATGTTAAGAATTAGGGGAAATTCTAGATTTTGTTTAATTGAAAAATTTGAAGTCAATTTTTTTAAGTAAATAATTTTGAAAAGTTGTTAAAAATAAAATTAAAATTGAAAATAAAATTGATAGATTTGTGCATTATTATCATAAAAATTACTCTTATTATTATTATTATTATTATGTCAATAGAAAATATTGTATAATCTTATAAATATTGGTCCTGAAATATATATAATTATAAAAATTTTTATAAAAAATATCAATTGATGTACAATACATTTGTTCATAGATAATTTTAAAGACAGAAAATATTTGAGTACTAAGCGATTATTATCTGATGACACCTAAGCTTTTCGCGAATCAGACAATGCGATGTAAAAACGCGCTCAAAGATACAAATATATTACTCTGAGAAATTCTTTATCGCATCATACTGCAGAAAACAAAAAGAGGCTTTTGCTGGCGCGGAAATGATGGAAATAGTAGTGCAAACTACAAAAGAGAAAGATAGCGATGAAAATATCAAGAGAAAAGAAGAGAGAGTGCATTCTCTCTCCTTAAGAGATGAGAGAGAGAGAGAGAGAGAGTTGCAGAGAGGGAAACGGAGGTCAGCGATGGTGGAGAACGGTCGTCGAGCGGTCGGTCTAGGTGGTGCGGGTGGTAACGACTGCATAGCAAGACAGCTCGCTTAAATATGCAGGATGGGCGGCGGCAGGCAGCATTGTAGCGTGCTTGTAGCATAGAGCAACGGGGTGAACTTGGTACTGAGGGAAATGAAGGGGACGAACGCGCAGAAGAGGAAACGAGAGGTAGATGGGGAAGGAAAGGGGAGATAGCTAGAAAGAATGAAAGAGAGGTAAACGACAAAGAAAGAGAATATGAGCGAATTGGAGAGAGGAAGAGAATGTGATGATCGGAGAGAGAGAAAGAGAAAACGGGAGATGGAGGAGAGAGTAAAGGTGGTTTGCGAGCGCTTGCGCGGCCCGTAATGATTGACTGGCTCGCTGGCAGCCAACAGACAGACGTTCGCCCACCAGACCAACCAGTTCACCCCCCTGCTAACCTACCCCTTCTTCCTGATTCTACCGTCCACCACATATCCTCTTGCCTTCTCTCTCTCTTATTCTCTCCACATTTCTGGCTTTTTCACCTGAAACAACCTCTACCACCACCGACACCAGAACCATCGCGGTCCTGGAGCACAGGCTTGCTCAAAAAAACTCGTAATACAATGCACGAGGCTCTCTCTCTCTCTCTCTCTCTCTCTCTCTCTCTCTCTCTCCATTTCTTCTTTTCCCTTCTTCTATTTCTCCTTCCTACATTTCTCTTTTCTTCCATGGCCCACCGAACTCTCTCCCGGTTATCCTCCCTTATCACAACCCTTTCAACCCTTTTTCCACCCAAGCGCGATCCCAGCCGCCGCGGATCCCATGTGTAACGTATGTACAAAAGCTAGGTATCGCCAGATAGCCCCGGCCATTGAATCTTTAAAAGTTGGCTTACTCGTAACGTTATGTATATATCGATTCCTCTTCTCCCCAGCGATCCTGTGGGATCGAGAGAATGGGGTATACGTTTTCGAAAATGCGACCATAGGACTTTTAGATTAAGCACAACGACCGCCAAATAATCCCGGATAACATGGAAATAATTAAACGTGCTTTGATACAATGACGGCGAATTTTCGGCCGCCGCCCGCGTCTGCCGGTCTATACAGTCGCGATGCTATTAAATTATTATTAAATTAAAACGTCGAGATATGTACAGTTACATGTACGGGAGTGTTGCCAAAATTTAATTTACATTACAAAGAGTATCCAATTAATTAAATAATAACAATACATAAACTCTCTGCGTTTGTCCGCGTGAAAATCCAATAGCCATAATCCGCTTTTGTAATACTTTTTGCGCTTGACGGCATCGCAAGAGAGAAAAAAACAGCACAAGTGGACAATCAGTTTGTCTCTTTTTTTATAAATCTTGTCCCGAAAGTCTTCGTCCTTTGATAAAACGGAGAGAAAACGTTGTTATTTTCTTTTCTCTTTTTTTTCGAGGCATTTAATCCAATACTGGCCATGCGTCCATCAAGTACGGTTGCAAAGGTTTTGTCCCGGTGCCGAGCACGCCGCCGGCCATCCCCGTAAATTCGCGCGTGGCCGCGCGCAATGTTCTGCGTGTCGCATAAAGCGTAAAACCAACGTGAATTACGGTAGGATCGCGTTACAGCGCCCGTGGCAGTCGGCAGCGTTCGACAATTCCCGCTGTCCTTCGCCCTTTTAGAAATTCATGTAATTTTTTGCCCGCTGGCACCAGACGCGCCAATTTTCCCACGGAAAATGCGGCGTACGCAAAATTTAGGGCGTCAAATTTTCCATGTTTCTTCAAAACCATTAAAATAGACTTTTGGTTTATATTTGATTTCAATATTATGTTTAAGTCAAAATTAATGACGAGTCTTTACCGTGTTCCAAATGTATTGATGATAATAACATAAAATATACTGATTATATATATGTATATATATAAGTATAGTAGAAATTTTATCTGAAAACTATATTATTCGAATTACTTACTCGTTTTTATTACAGATGTTATATAATAAAAATATTTTGCAAAATAAACTACAAATTTGCAGCAGATCATACGAAGATCAGCTGTTGCACGTACTCGCGTTTCGATATTAAACAAGCCTATAAATTTATATGGAGTGAAATTCAAATACGAACGAATTTGTAGATTTTCGTTTATATGACCACGTAGGTTTCAGTCGTAAATAGTTTTACTACTTTTCGAGAGATGTACAATTAATCGTGTGATATTAAGCGTAAACAAATTTTTGCTCGCGTTCGATAATTGGCAAATCAAGGAAAATCAAGAACTCATCAATGACTAATTAATAGCTGATCACATCAACAAGTATTCTTTTTGATTTTTTGAATAAATGGAATATGAGCAATCCAAGAAGTTTGGATAAACCATTAACATCGCGATGCTCATGTTCAATGTAGTAATTAATGATACGATGTCATCGAAAGCCTTTAATCTCCCGGTAACGATTCCTGTGGTTGCGACGTTTCTTGAAAATTAGCATAATAATATATCGTCGTCTATCTCAACCAATTAAACGGCCATAAAGCGAGTTGAGATTTGGCGACGACTCTGCAGTGTCGTGCCGAGCTAACTCGAAGAGGGGCTATTAATGAATGGCTTTTCTACGAGAGCGTCAGAAGATCGTAAACTTGTTCCTTTCATGTACTCTTCCTCAAAATTTCCCAGCCAACAATACCAATTATCGAAGAATAAAGAATGTATTATATAACAGCATTATCTCAGTTTTTCATCACAAATATCGAACAATTCTATAAAAAATGTCTAAATTGTTCTAAGGAATTATTAATTTTGTTACGTTTAGTTTTAAATATTTTACTAACATGTGCAAGTCTAATATTACTAATTAAAAATAATCCTTTGTTTGTCCTTGAAAAAAAAATTTTCGCAAATATATAATTAAAATTAATATTATCAGCCCATAGATTTTGAAGATTTTAATCAATTAATGATTGGATCAATTTCGTGATTATAGATATTTCGGAACATCGCGATTTCTTCACTTTTTGACGATAAATTGTTTGAATTTTCAGTAGAACGCATCGTTAAAGAATCGTTAACAGATCCTCTTCAAAGCTGACATAAGGCACAACGATTTGTCAGGATTTTCGTATCGTAAAGAATATTGGAACGGTAGGAAAAGTATTATGAACACTATTACAAAGTATGGTTGACAGAATAAAGCTAATTTCGTTGATAGAGTCAATGCGAATTTTAAATCTTTAAATATGAAACTAAATTGTATACATTTATTATTATTATTATTATTATTTTAGAATTTTTAGATATAAAAGATTTACAATAGAGTTTGCTAAGTATATTTGCAAGCTTTAACAGTTATTGTAATTAATAACTTGAGAGAGAGAGAGAGAGAGAGAGAGAGAGAGAGAGAGAAAGAATTGCAACAAACGTAAAAAAATTATTAGATTTTAAAAAATCATTATTTTCTTCCATGTTCACAACCAACATAAGAGATCATTACTTTCAATTTCGTTCACATTCAAGTTGTTTAATATATAATACGTCTCTGAAAATTTATTTTATGCAAGTTTTTTAATAAATATATCACGAGAAGAAAAAGAGAAACTAAAAGTATAATTTGAAAGAAGCTGTTTTCCTTGTTTTCCTATTAGTGTACCTTGAATCTATTTGCACCATACATTGTTTTCCTTACAACGAATGGCTGTTATAATCGAAGTCAATGATCGAAATTTCTTTTTTATCTTTAAGATATTGTTTTTTGGATAAAATCTCAAATAAGATGATCGAGATATTTCTCGATATAAAGCGGCAGCCTCATTTCCGTCGCGGCTTGCAACATTCGAGTTGGTTTCTATGGTATCACGGTATTCCCTCTGGGATGGAAGCGAAAAACTCCAACTAACTCGCATCTGTATCAATTTATGCGGCCGACACGGTTGCCCAGCACAAAGTGGAAATACCTGGCTACCAGTTACTAGCTAGAAAAGAGGATAAAATGAGAGTCCAGAAAAGGTTTAAAGCACGATTCTGACATTAATGCTATTTGCATCTTATTTCCACACAAAATGTCGAAAATCTAATAAGCTCATTTGTATTAATCGATATGCCATAATATATAAATTATAAACTCATATGAACAAAAGAATTATACAACTGGAAATTTGATTAAATCATTGGTATATATCTTTTTCCTATTGTGATGATTCTATTTGATATTATTTGAATAATATTAAATAAATACTTAGTTTGTTATTAAAAACAACTTTTCTTTTAAAATGGCTAAATTTAAAAAAAATTGCAGATAAAATTAATAAAACATCAAACAATATTTGAATGAAAAAAGAATATATATATAAATACAAATAATGAAAGAAAACTACAAAATCTGTAAAATAATTTTTGCAATATAAAATAAAATATAATAAATTACTTAATCAAACTAAATATTTATTATTGCTTATAATTAGTAAAAAACCAATCTTCTCTAATGTTACATCTAATATTACTTTTTCTCTAATGTTACAAGTTTCTTAAAACTTTAAATTCCAAACTCTTAAAACAAAACTAAGTTTACTACGACTCTTTCTTACTTCATAGTAAAGTAAGTTAAATAGCAATTAAGGTGTTATTCGACATAATTGGACATGTAACGTCCGTGCATTCATATTCGAACGATAAATTTTGTGATTTCGTCGTCATTTCCGAGCGACTTGTTCGCGCGACCGCGAGATCGTCCGCCCCGAAACAAATTGTTTGCACGCGCTAGGGTGGCGTACCCACTGCTGCCACGGAATGAGTAATGGTGGGGCACCGACCGACCGACCGACCGACCGACTGAATTCCCGACTCTAAAACCCTCTGGAACGAGCATGAAGCTGCCAACTGGAAACTGGCTGAAGGGTTTTAACGTACGGAGTAACCGCGATCGGCGCAGATGGCATGGACGCGATACACGCGAATGTGTACCCTTCTGGAGCTTTAGATGGTATGTACATACTTCTCTATGTATCAGAGCCATTTATCCGTACTCTTTTCTGATCGAAAAACGACGACATGGTAGCAGGTGTTTGTGAAAATCCGAGAAATGTCTTGCAGACGATGTCATCAATGGACAGCAGATTTCTTTTAAATAAACAGAAATTCTCTTTTATCAGATCTAAAGTTGTGTGTGTGTGTGTGTGTGTGTGTGTGTGTGTGTGTGTGTGTGTGTGTGTGTGTGTGTGTGTGTGTGTATGTGATATTAGCATAAATATGAAGATATGAAAAAGATTCGCTATTATTTATGTAACTGACGAATAATTTGCGTTGCATATCTTATAACAATTTATAAAATTAAATATAATTAATACAACAAATAGTTCTTGATGAGAATGTTGAGTTAAAGCTTAAAAAAACTTATAAATTTATTTTTAAAATATTGGCCAATGTTTTTAATTTCATTTTTAAATAAAAATAAACGACTATTTTTTAAATTATTTTTTTAAATGTTAAATGTTTTTATTTTTTAAGCGTTTCGTCTATTCTACTAAAAATATAAAATGAAAGAAAAGGGACAGGCAATAGATATACGAATTAATGAACGAATATCACGCGTAATCCCGTGTATGATAGTAAACAGCAACGAGGACCCTTCCGCATTCTTATACAACCATAAATTATGGTCTAAACCCGCGGGGATCGCGCATCCCTCGAGATTACCGTGGGCCCAATGAACATGCACTCACAGCAGGTATTTGACTTTGATTATTTTTTAATTGCTTAGCACCACATAATCTTGTTTGTTTTGCTTACAATCTATACGATAGATAATTAAACGTTTTCTAATTCATGTAAATTGTAGATTAAAATCAATCTTCTAAATCTTCTTGATATTATAATTTTAACTGTTTCAAAGAACCGTATAAAAATGGAATGTCAACAGACTTGAAAACATGTTAAATTGACATTATTTAATTTTAAAATCTCAATATTATCATCATATTATGGATGTGCAAATCTAGAAATCTAAAATGTTATATAGGGAATAAGTACGAGTAATTGTAAATGTTGCTAATATTTTTCGAATACGGTGGCACGATCGTTAGTCTCGGTTAATAAGTACAACCCACGAGGTATTAGCCACAACCAATAGACAATGAAAGTAGATAATTAAATGATTAAGTACTTACGTCATTGCGCGATGTCGATCTCTTGCTACGTACGCGACACACGCACTTCCCGAGCGGACGATTATGTCACTTCGGTAACGAGGATAGAAGGCAGCCGCGTGGTCATTTGTAACGTGACTCTGCGGAAATCACAAGAACGAGAGAGAGAGAGAGAGAGAGAGAGAGAGAGAGAGAGAGAGAGAAAGTAGGAACACGGATCTCGGGGGGTTTCTCCCGTTCTCCGGCCACCCCCGCGTTTAGCCCACATGCTGTGTCAATTCTCGATTAATAGTATTAGTGTAATTGATAGTTGATTCTCTGTGTGCTGAACAAATATGTATTTATTGATTTCACGGAAGGGAAGTGAAGAGATGAAGAGGTGAGAGACGACGGGAGAGGAAGGCTGGGAACGGTAAGAGCGGGCGCAATTTTACCCTTTCACGGTCCCTCGGATTTAGAGGAAAGGGTTGCCTGTCTTCCAGCCGAGTCAGAAACCGAGCTCCGACCGGAGTGCCTTTCACGCTCGCCGATATTAATGGCTTCCAACCGATTCGAGCCAAATGGAATGGCTAACGTGTAAATCGAGAATGTTTGCGCCGTTCTCATATAAGAGAGCACTCTCGCGCGTACACCACAGCCGCGAGTTGTCCGTATGAGAGAATGGTTTGTCTCGTTCTCGCGCGAAGGACATCAGTTGTAGATCGATATAGCTTTATTGCGGTCTAATTAATTATTCCTTTGTTTCTAAATAGGAATATATGGTGCTGATTGTGAGTTAACATTATGACTACCTATATCAGTTTAGAAATATTTTTTAGCAAATTTTTTATAACTTTGTTATTATTTATTTCTCTCAATATTGCTAACAAGATTATCTTTGAAGTGTGCTCCTGTAAATGTGTAATTTTGTCGAAATTTAATCGAAAGATTAATAATGTATTATTATGCGCTATTGGCAAATTTATTGAAATTGAGTCTTTTCAAACGGAAATAAGACGGAGATAAGACTTTATAAAAAACTTTATTCCTTATAGACTTTTGCAGACATTACATGTCACTATGACTGATATGTACAAAGTTTTATTTCGATAAGACGTTTAGAGAGTAAGTTATCGTCACGTAACGCATTGTCTGCGTGGCTAAATCTGCCGAAAGCGACGACTCGTTATCGTTCTCGTAACTTACGATGGAATTTGTAAATTAGTTGTCAAAGCGACGTCATGGAAGATCTGCGAGACAAGAATGTCTTTCGGGGACTTACGAGCCATAAGCTTCGCATTCGAGAGAATGCAAGAGGGATCTCTCGAAGCAGAAGAGGGAGAAGAGACGAAAGAGAGACCGGGAGAGAACGATAGAGGAAGAGAGTCGAAAGCACAGAGTGTGAGTAAAGGAGTACTTTGTTATTCCGGTTGCAGCGAGAGAGTATCAGAATGGTAAGCGACTCTCGCGTCCATTAATCACGTTTATAGCGGTCCAATGTCGCAAGTCACTGTTGTACGCTATGTAAACGCACGCGTGCACCCTCTCTTCCACTTCTCTTTTACATACACACGCATATACACTCTCGCTTTCATCGCGCGGCGCGGCGTTTCAATCGGCAGTTAATGGGGGTATCGGTTCCTATGTTAGATTCATTCAGGAGAACGTTGCCACGAACACACCCTGGCAATGACGCAGCTTCAAACGCACCCTTACAAACAGACACTTAGATACGTAAACAGCCGTCTCAATGAATTTTGTCGTGCGATGTCTTTTGTTCACGTGCTCGCCAACGTGCTCCGAATTCGATTTCACTCTTCTACTTCGCAATGTTCTTGCGCGATATTTTCGCGCTTTATTAACAATTCTAAAAGTTTCGTCGTGGAGCTCATCTTATAAATGCATCGAGCATTGCAAGCTCGAGCGGTTTCTCAGTTATTAATTCGCCGTATGTATATATATTACCTGTCAACAGCAAAGCTCCTCGCTGCGAAACGCAAACATTTTAAATTTCCAGGATGACGTTATCGGTACCGAATAGAGCGAGCCAAGCGCGCGCTCGTGCAACAATAGAGTTCTTGAAATTCGAATACAAAGACGAAGACCCATCACGACGAAGCGGCGCGGCGGCACCTTCGCACATCCTGCTTTAGAAAAGTCGACGGTTGATACCTACTTCCCTTAGCGGCGCGACGAGATGCGAAGAGAAAGGGAAAACCTGGAACATACAAATTCTCCACGCTCGTCGGCCTCTCACGGAGATATAAGAGTAGTTGCATCGACCTGTCAGTTTGTGCTTTGTAGAAACGTGCCGCACATCTCGCCAATGTTGTTTTATTAATAAAATTCATAGGAACCTTGTGAGCGGTGCAGTAGCTGGTTTCACTCCCTCTGACCTACCGTTAGCAACCGTGAAAGTAAGAGAGAGAAATGGCAAGAAACTGGCCGATAGGAGAAAGAAGAGTGGAAAGGGGGACAGCACGAAGCCAACAATAACAGTGGCAACTTCTCTCTCTCTCTCTCTCTCTCTCTCTCTGTGATTCAATAAAGCATAATATCTGGATACAGGACCGAGGAGTGTAGGACGTTGCAGCGTCCTATAGCTGTCGAGGCGGGGGGTGAGCGAGTGGCGACGGGACAACCCTGAGGGTTGCCATTGATATCAACATAAATCACAATAGGAATTTGTATTACAGTTACAGAGGCTGGTGGATAGGAAATAAGGAATGTAATAAAGAAAATTGGTAGCTCAGAGGAAGGGAGGAATGATGGGAAAAGGAAAGGGGTGGAGGAGGGAGATTTTTCGCCGGGAAGAGACGCTCTTACGAGAAATACGAGTACTGCAGTGTTCCGAGCATCTCTGCGCGAACGGTTACGTTAAATGCGAGATTGACGACAATGAAATAACATGCGCAGATAAATGCGCGCCGGGATAATGCCTTTCACGATCGCTTCGAGTGTCATCTCGCTGAATGAAAAACCAGAGTTCGCGAGCGTGCCGCGAATAATCTCGATTATTATCACAGCGCATCGTAATTTCGGCTTGATTGTCATTCGATTCGCTGTCGCGTGCCCTCGAAATTACGAAGCTCCAAAACATTCACTAGCATTACGTGCAAATTAAAAACAAATATATCATCGATTTCCCCGCAACAGCAATATACATTTATTTGTTCTACGTTGGATCCCGTTGAGCTACGCGTTTTAAACTATTTGCTTAATTTGCACGCGTTCCAACGACGAAGCGTAGCCGTTCCGCAAATAACGCTCACGCTCGTTGCAGTTTTAGTTTGCCATTTCACAAAATAAAAATATTGCGTCGTGAAATATACCCCGGTAGTTATCACGCACATTAAAAAGCGATTTGCCGTTTTAAATCATTAATAGCACTAAATTTTTCGTGCTCGAGCTTCGTTTCCGCAGCGTAAATTAATATTCATCGTTACGTAGCACGACTCGCTTAAAGCGCGTCTATCAGACTCCGAAAATCACTCAATAAAATATTATTTCGACAAAGGGGTGAAGAAAGGGAGCGAGCTCATAGCGTTCTTGACGCGCGCGAGAAGGAAACAATTAAAGATGCAATTAAAAATGAATGTTTTTATTAGCTTTGCCTCTTTCCCAGCAAGTACGAGGGTAAAATGCGCGCGAGCGCGCGTTCACGAGCGACGAGGCTCGAAGGGGAAGAGAGACATGGAAAGAAACAGAGAGAAAGAGTGAGAACGTAAATGCCAGAACCGTCCGCTGCGCCTGTTGCAGAAACGAGACGGTCGAGAGGATAGTAGGACGAGGGGCTGTGAGGGGAACGAGGGAGGTGGCTCGGAGGCGAGGAATGGGGAATTGTAATGAGCAGCTCGACAGTTACAAATGACAGGACGGAATTCGCGAACTGCGATAGAACCCAGCTTCTGCCTAAAGGCTGCGTTACACACCCAGGCGGAAATGTTTCGTCCGTCGCAGGGCAATTTTGCCTTACTCAAGGACGTATTTCGGTGCCCCTTAGCCTGATCGCCAATTTTTGCAAAATAATGTTTTAAGAAAACAGTTTTGCGCGCAATAGCTTTTAAATAAGTATTTTAATGATCACGTCGTCTGTAGACAAATTTTATCAGATTTATGTATATATTTTTTTTTTCTCTAACTGTTTAAAATGTTATATAGCTATAAAGTGTCACGAGAATAAATTATAAAATCTTGTAATAATACTTGGCAATTTTGATTATTAATCGCGTTTTCTAAAAATGTAAAACGGACCTAAAGTCTTTTCTCCTTAATGATACGGGAAGCTTGCACTTGAAGTAACATTGTTGCTTACGCGTACGCATTCCAAACATTGAACTGGACGCGTATGGAACGATAAGGTATGTTACTAACGATGCCAACGATGCGGGTTAATGCGTTGACGGTCGACACCAGAGTGAGAAGGAATGGTCGTCGAGCAGGCGATATACCATCCACGGTTCATACTAACGAGGAATTTGCGATTTCGTTGGTAGGGTTGAGCTTTGCGCTTTATTTCGTACAATTTTCACAATAGAAGAATAGTAGAACATTTTGAACTTATAATATATTGCAGTATCTGAATGAATCGAGGAGAATGAGAATAATCGACATAAAACTTTTCTTCCAAAAACACAAGATTTTTCTACTTAAATCATATTTTTATGTTATTATTTTAATTGAAAACTAGCTTACTTGTAATATTTTATTCCAAGAAACTTTGGATCACAATTCGCTGACGGTATAGCTTTGTTTCTTCCATCGACAATGAGATTCTTTCTTCTGGTGCAGCAGAAAATTGTCTATTAACGTACGATGAGATTATTTTACCATGAACAAGAAGTTGAGTTAAAACATCGCAGAGAGAATCTTTGTCAAGAAACGTATGGATAAAAGCGAGATACTTCCGAGAGACGGACAGTGCAACCACGAAAAGAAAGCGGAACAGATCTCTTCTCTCCTGAGGAGCGAAAGCGACGTACCATACTATACAGGATCTGATATGGTAAAGAGAGGTTTTGTCGGA
The DNA here is from genome assembly GCF_000956235.1 of Wasmannia auropunctata. NCBI lineage: Eukaryota > Metazoa > Arthropoda > Insecta > Hymenoptera > Formicidae > Wasmannia > Wasmannia auropunctata. The sequence goes on along the minus strand of NW_012026837.1, from coordinate 816,408 downwards.
TGTACCGAAAGAAAAGAACAGATATTTTGGAGATTTTCGTACTACGTACCATTCGGAGATGTTCTGTATGAAAGGTCATGATCAAGGGGTCGGCGGTGATTAAAGGGGTTTTATCGATTACTGTTTACGGTGACTATTAATGAATGCACTTGGCGGTATTCAAATAATTCTGTTTTCACAATTGGATGTAAGCTGCTTTCTCCAAGTACAATCTTTGTACAATGTTGATATTTTTGTTCATTTTTTCAACGTCTTTATACATTAATGTGTAAGTACAAATGTATTTATTATCGAAATTTTTGCCACATAAAATCATAGAAAATTTAAAAAGTATCAATACATATATTATATTATTTGAAAGAAGAAGTTAATACATTTTGCAAAAATTTTTTTTTAATATGTAAATCATAAGTTAACAAAACATTTTTAATAATAATGTGAATGGTGAATGAATGGTGTTAAAGATATATTATCTGCAGAATTTGAAATTCCTTTATGTACGATTACATTAAAACTCTTTGTATATTCAACTTAAAGAACGTTGATTCTTCTCTTTTAATTGAAGAATAACTTTGATATTCTCTAAGGTTCTCGAAGAAAAACGAGCACGAATTTTCGCTTACCAGCACTCTTGGTGCTTTGCCATTAAATCGCACCGGAAGGATTATCATCCGTCACGGACCGTGGAAAGGCTTCACAGCGCATCTACCCGCGCGCACGAAAGGAGCCTGATGAGGTTCACGAGGAGGTCAACCAGAGCTTCGCCGTTACTCTTCTCCGTGGAGTTGTTAATAGCCGGTGAACCTGCTCCAGGTTGCAGATCGGGCTAATTGGATGCAAATAGTAAATACGGCGAACGATATAAAATACCGCTGGTATGTGAAGAAAAGAAAGCGAATAAGAAGTCCCGCGCATGAACGCGGTTAAAGGGCTAGAAGGAAGAGCAGGAGTTAGGTCGTCCTCTGGAGGAGGATGAGAAAGGACGGAGAGAAGGTTCGGTACGTAGCAATATACGGGAGACTTAGCCGTGATAAATCCTTATATATGAGGCCGCACCGCGGCGGCCCTCTATATGAAACTCCCTCCGGAGCACCCCACGGGATTACCCTTATACCTCTTTGGTCGACCTATACCGTCGGAGAAAAGTCACTACGTTGTTACGTAGGGCAATGCCGACCCCGTCTAGAAATAGAAAACAAATGAGGAGTCGAAGCTGGATCAGCAGCAGGGATCGGATTTTCTCGTGATCGATACATGGATATGGCTAATGTTAATCTTTGATACCTCAAATTATTGATTTAGTAGTTAATTTTTTCAATTACGTAATTGCAATCGATTATACTTATATTATTCGTTATATTATCGAAAGTGTAACAGCGACGTACACTAATTTTACAATCAAGTAAGATTGCAAATTGTTTCAGCATAATTACGTATCTACTATAGCTCTAATAAAGAAAATGCTCTCTTTTTTTGTCTTTCTTGTTCTCTGATATACAGTACATACAGATTCAGGAAATGACGCGCGCGACAGAGAATGACATGCAATTTAGAAAGATGGCGAGAGATGGCCACAATGTTGTCGGACCCTCCGCTACATTTCGAGTTATAAAGATACGTATCGGTGGCGATAGTGATTATCCACGATGGCGACATAATCGTTACGTCGTTAACTCTTAACGGCACTGCGACCGGCCACGGCGACGTAATTCGGGGTGTGCGAAAAGCATAAACGAAAGTGCACCAGTGTTTTGTTTTATCGCATCGTATAGAAGCAGTCGCACCATCATTCCGAAAAAATTTCTATCTTCCCTACGTCCACAATGCACTGCACGTATTGCATGTGATTTTCGCGCATTCCGTGATTCAAAAATAAATCTCGCGCAATCCCATGTTTTTAACCACTCGTTTCTGATCGCTCTAAGCACTCGCGCGATTACTGGCCGTGATGGCCGATCAAAAAATCATTTGAAAATCCGGTATCACCCATTACGTCATTCGACTGTGCAATAGCTTTTATTTGATTTATAGTGCCGCGAGCAAAAAGATCGCATTGCCATTCGAAATGGCGGCTGGGATGGGAAATCATATTTTGTACGCACCCCCGATAAATATCTTCACGGATACAACTCGTAATTGTAGAAACGAGATTAATCGAAAAATCAATGTCTTGCCTCTTAGTCATTTTTAATACATAAACAATAACTTTTCCACATTTCTTGTATTCATGCATTAATCTTGTAAATGATTTCGATTATCAAAGCGATATACATATATGTATATATGATATATATGTATGCATATAATATTGTGCATGTGACACATTTTCGTACATGTCTTATCATAAAGAAAAAAATGTTTTGAGCTCGAAATAAAATCATTAAATTAACGAACAAGGAAAGAGACTATTTTAATTTAATGCTTTAACGGTCAAGTGCCTGTTTTGAATTATCGAGAATACGTTCGATGCGCTTGCCTGTATATATGTGTTGGACGTTTTTATTTGAAAGCTGATTTGTTTTCCCTGTGCCGCTGAAATTTCCGAGGCCGCTGATGCGTATGACGTATGTAGAATATAAAATGCACAACGTATTATTGAACAATAGCCAGCCGATAATAGGTTCGAATGCGCGTCGGTGCGTGTCATTAATGGTTTTATGCTTTCTGTGAACAGGCGCGAACCAAGAACTGTGCGGTCGATTTTCTTCATGCGCGTCCGCGCGATGATGACCCTCCATCGATCTACGCGACGCAAACGCGAAATTATTAAGAAGAATGAGACAGCTCGCGATGACGAACGTGCCGCTCTTGCAAACGATCCCGGCGTTGCATTAATTATCCCGCGTTATCACAAAAATTGCTGAACTATAAAATTCATTCGGTCGAGCGTTGCGCGCAGCTCACTTTTGGCGTGTAAAAACATTACGTGTCACAGAGAAAAATATGAAACTCCCACGCTATTAAAACAAAGGGAGTCGGGTACAGAGCATCAACGGACATAAAATGTTTGTCGTTGCGATGGACAAACGGTTATCGCTGCGATTTTTGGTGCGTATACCAAATGAAAGAGGAAAAGAGAACGAGCAAAGATGTGATTGTTTGTTGGAGAGAAATAGAAATAAACAGAGGAGAGAGAGAGAGAGAGAGAGAGAGAGAGAGAGAGAGAAAGAGAGAAATAGAGAGAAATCGAACGACAATAATTATCGTGAAAACGAAATATCTCGTTGGGTAACGCGACGGCCGCGGAGCGGCGGCTGTGTGCGGCGGGGAGACACTGGTCTACGCTGAGGGGTAGGTGAGAGAGAGGAGGGGGATGATCCAGCCGGATGCCATTCCCGGTTGCATCGGCCGTTCACATAGAAAGAGAGAGAGACTCGGCAGGGGGTAGCAAGGGCGAAAGAGAAAGGGCAAAATCGGAGAGGGGCGGCCGGTCCCGGCTGCCATTGTGTTCGTTATAATTAAAAACGCGATTCGCAATTGCAAATTGGAAAATGGGAGAGAACGTGCCGGCCGGCGTTGTTTATGGGCTGTTCATTGATTTTTATGCGCCAAAATTAATGACCGACCCGCGATTTCGGGGCGTCGCCGTATAATCGTCGACATGTATGTACCTACGAGTGTCGTTATGCGCTCGTCCTATCGCGCATCGAATCCCCCTACAAAAAAGAGAGAGAATGAGAGAGGGGGCGGAGGGACGGAGGGCGATACCGGAAGGTTACCAGACAAATGCGGAATTTGCAACGGGCCGGGTAACGAAATGTGCACCGCAATGAATCTGCAAATACTGATATCTTGCTGATACAAGCTGCGCCATAGCGAGCGTCGAATAATTAAATAATTATCGCGATAATGTTTTACGGCACCGCTATCACAGCCGCTAGTTATCGTTAAGCTAAAAATAATCATATAGTCACATTTGTAAAAGCTATGTACGTTTGTTTAACATAAACAATCGTGCAGACAAACGTTCACAAATGCGACGATAGAATAATATCATTTTTAAATTTGATAGTGCGTGTATCCAATCATTTCTGGATTGGATTACTTACCATTAATATAATAGTAAAGAAATAATTATAACAGATGCGTCACAGATCTATGCGTATTGTAATGCATTGCAATTTGCAGCATATAAGAAGCACACACCATTTTTCCTCGCATCTTTCGCGGTAAAATACCCAAACGATTCATCACACTCGCGTTCTTAAGTCGGAAGTTGAAAATTCTCGGCGTTCGTTGCCGCAGCAGCCCGATAGACGCGCGGTATATGGTACGGTACGTCGCATCGTAATGCTATAATTAGCGTTATCGTCGTAACGGAGACGCGAGAGGAGTATCGGGAAAATTGAGGAAAAGAGGACGGAGGAAAAGTATCGCGCGCGGAGCGGAGCCGGGAGACCCGGACCATTAGCCAATCTGGCGGTAATGCGATCGGAGCTAATGGCCGTACGGCATCCGATAGCTCTTAAATAACTCGCGCGAGCTGCGGCATTGCACGTATACATACGCGCCAGAATCCACGTACACAAGCCTGCTCCCGGGATTTATCAATTCGGCGGAACTTCCTCCTATCTGGATTCACCGCGAGAGCTCTCGGCATTGCATCGGTCGATGAATGTTTACTGCGCGCGGATTGCATCTGGCAAGCTCGAAAATATTATAGCTGGATAATAAAGCTGGATCGAAGAACGATTAACTATAAATTTGACAATGTACTTTATATAAGAAGCATGCTTTTCGATGGAAACCAATCACTTTAGTGTTTGCGGTTATATCACATAATGTAAAGATTAATTGGTATAAAGTATTTTTCATAACCGCTGTAACAATGTCATTCGACATACTATATATATGAGATAACTCGGATAAATGAGAATAGCCATACATGCATTTCCACCTATATTAAGTACCAAACATTTTTCATTACATTACCATTTTTCAACTAATGTATTTTTCGTCATTTTAAGATCAACTTTGTTTTATGTGAAGCTATATATTAACTTTAGTTTTCCAGGTACGTTTTGTTATTTGATGGTGATGAACTTTTATGATGCAGTTACAACGTTATATCCATGCAGATAAATCAATAAAAGTTAATTTATTACATTTCACGCAATACTATGTATTTGATGTATATTATTGATATATATTTATATACAATATTTCTGCGTACCTTAATTAGTTTCTTACTTACTTGAGACGTAATTTAATATAATTACGCGCGGGGAAAAGAGGAAACACGCGGCGTCAAGAGTTAGAGTGTCTCTTTGACCTTTTTTCCGCGTGTAGCCACCGCGCGGTGTATAAGATTCTATAACTCGCAGCTGGAACCATTGGGTAGTGATTCCTTAAGTAAGTATAAATCCGGATGATGCGCTCGTAAAGGCCGGTGATGTTCTGCGTAACATTGCGGAAGAAGGCGAGGGCGGGTCTCCGCGCGCCGAAAAGTCCCCGGCCAAATCGAGATCCTCTTTTCTCGCGCAGGATGTCTTTTCCTCGACTGCTCGCGCGTCTCGCGTTTACGTGTCGCATTACACCGCCGACTTATGTCGCCCGGATGGCCGAGTTTTACGACGTTCTTCTTTCGTTTTCTCGAGCGTCTCGAGCCGAGAGCTGAGAGCAGAGAGCGATAGCCGCCACGCTCGTACGTATGTACGTGCACGCGCGCGAGAAAGAGCCACGTATAAATACGGGCGCGTCGCCGTCCAGAGAGGATGATGGTTCATTTTATTATATCGTAACCCGCGGCGCGGTACCCTTACGACTTTCTGATTGATAAGACTGCTACGGCGACGAGCCGTTTCACGGCCGTACAGGCTTTAACGCGCGGTTCACGTTGTTATGGTTGAACTTTTTAAGACCGATCGACCGGTCTTCTGAGAGCGAATCTTGCGGTCTACTAATCTTCGAGGATCTCCGAAGTGGTCAAAGCGAAGGGTGGGATACGCGTTCCGGCTGCCACGTATCGCACCTTTACCTACTACTACTACTACTATGTTGCGCGATAATAATGATTCATCGTTCGACGTATGCAATGGTTGAAGAAAAAAATCGATAAGCGTGCTGCGGATGGAACGCTTAATTACGCGGTTGTTTAACTTTCAATTCTTTCGTTTAATGTTCGTTCAGATAATAAAAATAATGTGAGATAATTAAGTGGACGTGCTGCTAACGTGCGACGAGAGATCGTGAAAAATTACTCCAGCCTGGCTCCGTTAATCTCTCTGTGCGCGTTTTCATCATGCAATAAATGTAAAACAGTTATGAAGCCCGTACAAAATATTTGCGACAGTCTTCGACAAAGTATATATCAATGTTGTCTTGCGATAATGCAAAGAGTCGACAAAGAAAGAGAGAACGCAGATCTACTTTATTTCCGAAATGCAGAATAGCCGAAAGAAAGAAGAAGTCGAAGACGCGTGGCCACGTAAAAGCATTTTTCGCGGCAAATGTTCCGTGACGGTGAACAGTTGCCGCCACTCGTGCTTTAGATGTCCACCCCTAAACAAATTTACGTTCGACTGGCAAATAAATGTTCGGCAATAGCCGCGCCCTTACATACTTTGGCGAAATTCCGAAAACTGTTTGCGTCGTATCTCGCTACGCCTTGCGGAAACATTACGGTTCGTAAGAGCCAAATTTACACTTCTATGCATAGGATGCGTTTAAATCGCTTCTTTGTTATCCATACTTTTATTGGTTGTGTAAAAAAGATACTCTTAATATATGATAAAAAGAATATCAGAGATGACAGAGATTTGACATCATAAAATTCTCTTCGTGAAAGTCAAGGAATATCAAGGAAATAAGTCTTGATGACAGTACGGACGGTAATTTTTCATCAATACAATTGTTGTATGTTGTTATGATTTTTTTCATACAATTTTTTCTTTCTTTTTTACGTAATTTTTACATACAAGAAAAATTCCAATCCGATCGAGACACAGAAAAATGAGATACTTTGAGGGACATCAGTTCGATAATGGGAATATCGTTCTGTGAAACGTATAAATTTCGTAGCACCAAGTCTACAGGTAACTATATCCTCGTGAGACCCCTTTCCCCTTTCGAAGGTGATTCATCTAATCTAAAATCTTGTCGCTGGCATATAGAATTTCTTCGGCGGCGTATCGAATTATTTTGACCTGTCTGTAAAACACAATATATCTTTCGCATCGTGATGATTCAACCTCTCTTTTGTTATTCAAGTTATTTCGTTATTTTTACCTTCCTCGAAAAGGTAAAAATAATTCTTGCGGAAAATAAATTAGATATATTCGATAATTCTTTTTACATGTACTATATGCAATCTCTAATTTTATGTAACTGTTTATTTTGTTGATTCTCATAGAGTTCTCGTTCTTAAAATTCACAAATTAAATTATATTTATCTAAATACGTTGCAATATAATAAGTAAATATTAATTTACTCTAAAATATAATTACTTAAAAAATAATTGCAAATCTAGAAATGTGTACAATATTATGTTGTACACTTTTGCATCAAGACACGAACTTTTTTCGTGCGGCGAAGAGTAATGAGTTCGTCATTGCTTTCAAACGATCACCTGCTGTGTGTCAAGATTTGTCAAAACTGTCAAAAATCACCGCGATCAGCCTTCCTCTAAGTTGATTAAAATATATGGTTAATAATAGTCTCACATTTGGACGGATCGCCGCGTCAGCGCCGTGTCCGATAGAGATGTGTTAATAAAAGAGCCATATGGTCGGTATCGACAATTAATAAACAAAGATCCTGGGGATTCGTGCGGTTCGTTGGTGGTATAGGGACGAGACAAGGAGAGTTCAGAATAGAATAGATCTACGTCTGGGATAACCATCGCCCAGAGAGAAAGAGAGAGAGAGGGAGAGGAGACGGAAAAGAAATGCGCAGGCGGACAGACCTCTTGTATCTTACTAGAGTCAAAGGATCTGTTTGATCTGCAACAGTGATATATTGCAACACTAATCGATAATAAAAGTTAAAATAATGTTTGAATTACAACATGTACATATATGCCAATCATATCGTCTGAGCGTCTCAGACGCATAGATTAAAATTTTAAATTAAATTTGCCCGAAAATGGACTTACTGTGTCTCAGGAGAATGAAAACGTAATGATTCTAGCCGGCGAAACATAGTGTCTCGTAAAGTCAATTTTATCGACTGTACGCTGTCACGCAAATTATGTACGGAGCGTCATTCATGTTCTATAATTGCATTAAATATTATATTCTTATGCAAATTTTCCTGCACCTTAGGAATTGACCGGAATCTTATAGACGAACATCGCGATGAATATTTTATTATTCGTGGTATCGTTACGTTATTGGTTGTCACGCGAATCTAGATGTCTCAAAGCAATTAAACCCGTTAAAAATACGGTTATAGCAGCAACACTGAAACGTCTCGCTTGTTTCGCCGAGGCTGCCAAAGTAGCAACCGTCGCCGAATGTCGCGTCGATAAATCTATTTGATCGGAAATCCGTATCTATTGAGACTCACAAAGGGTGAAGAGTGCCAGGTATCGTCGATATACGACTGCGCCGGTATACGAATATTCGTTCCTGTAAGTTTGTGTCCAGAAGCAATACCGATTTTAATTTAGCTGCCTGCGCCGTCGACCCGCCGGCTTGCGCGTCGTCACCGCAAAGAATCGCGGGACGGACGTGATAATTATCGCCGAGTCAAAGAACGATCCTCCACGCGTCCGCGTTCATCGACACTGCTGCAGTAAATACGGCGACACATGTATATTATATAGATATGTACACGTTGCCAGGCGCGCCCCGGGGTCTCTTTTGATGTTACACGGCATCGCGCTACGCCGCGCGCCGGGGAAACTCATTTTCTGAAGCCTGTCCTCTGCTGTCCGCGGATCGTCGGCAGGCGGGTGGATTACATATTTCCATTTGGCAATCGACTGGCCTCCTCTCCCTGTCTAGCCGTGCCGCTTGACGTACATACGTAGCTTACTTTATATCGGGCAAAAACGAATCCCAGACACGAGGCGGTCTCTTGTCAGCGGCTAATTAACGATAGACATCGACTCTTGACACGGTAGAAAGAAACCTGTCACCTGTGTGTTATTTTCAATATCATTCCAATATTTGCATCGATGATATAAACTCGTGTCTTTCCTTGACTCGATTTAGGGCGATAGAGCGACGGTTTTTTGGCCGAAACAGTTTAGAACAGATTAGAGTAGTGAATTGATCGAAAGATCCTCCAACAATTTTTCAACAAGACATTCCTACTTATATTTTATGAAATGTTTGTTTCATTCGTTATTTACAATTCCGTATATATTTGGCTATAATCGTGATCGAAACAAGCAAGCCAGTGATTAGCTCGTGGCACATCAAAATCGTAAAAATCGCCAAAATGGCCAAAATCGTGAATGATTCGCTCACCTCTATCTATTTGCAGATGTTCCCACATTATCCTGCTGCACGCAAAAGGCACGGCGCGATATTTGTTCCTACGCCGCGCGTCTAGCCGTTTTTCCCATCACATCGATTAGCGTCTATTTATACTTTATAGTGATTTGGCGCGATGCCCTGGAGTTCCTGGAATAGAGAGTCCATCCGTAGATAAGAGATCGTCCTTGCCTCGATGCGCGCAGTGGGACCAACGATGCATTCAAAATCGTGCGCGTAGGAACCCGGTCCTTCTTCATTCTTGTGACTGTTCTTTCGGTATCTCACGTCTCCCATTCGATGAAGAGACAGAAAGAGAGACGGAAGAGGAAGAAAGAAGAGTGAGAGATAGAAAGGGAGAAGGAGAGAAAGAGGCAAGATAGGACTTGCCGATTCGCGTCATGCGGTTACTGCGCGCGCGGGAAGCCGGACGATATCCTGCATTGCGATGCGACGGACGACGTGTATCGTCCGTCAATCATCCCAGAGACACGTACCCGTCATCACGTACTCTGCATGTAATATAACCAAACACCATCGTGACCAAACGTGTAAACAACGCGCTTTGCCGCCTACGCCGAGCTCTTTCTGCGCTATCGCGACGAATTGCAGACTAGACTGCGCAACGTGGATGGACAAATGGATCAAGATTTATTTGAGGCATATCGCGCGTTGTTTGCGCGAGGAAATCAAGCGAAAATTCAAATCACTATGTACGAATACATTCAGTGGAATGGTTGTATTCTAATTAATATTATAATTATGCTAATATTAGAATTATCGTAAATATATATATTACATTATCGTATTATATATTTTTTCATCAACATTGGATCAACTAGGATCATAATTCATTTCTTTATTTATTAATTTTTTTGTTCAACTCAAACGACGAACGTTGGAGGACGGCACTAGGATCAGGAGAAAGGTACGATAGAGGACGAGCCTTCTTCGTAGTCGCGCGCGGGAATGGTGCGGAGCGCTTCGAGATGGTATCAGGTTGCGGCCGAACGGAACGTTGTTACATTCAAATTAGAGTGGACGACGGTATGCGTACCTGAGAGTCGCGTCGGGTCGTTGTCGTCTCTTCGGACCAGGACGGTCCTTCTGGTGTCCGAGCGTATATACTGGCGGTTCGCTTGTACACGCCGCGCCGCGCCGCGCCGCGCCGCGCCGCGCCGGCCGCGGCAACACCGTGCCGTGGTGGAGGACTTACGGACGAAGGATCGTATTCAAAACAGCGGGTGGCTCCCAAGCCCTCGAGCCGTCATGCGATCTTGTCCTTCCACAACGAGCGGGTCCCATCGCGTTCCGTCTCGAGGCGGAATTTCAATACACTCGTATATTTAACGAACGTCCGACCTCTTCTTCTGCTTCTCCACTCTCTTTGCCACTCTTCCTCTTCCCGCGCATTTTCGCTCTTGCATCCTTTTCTTTTTCTTCTGCTTCTTCTACTTCGTTTTCTTTTTCTTCCTTTTCTTATTCCCTGCTTCTCCTGCTTATACGTCCGACGCTTTTTCGTCGTCGTCCTTCGCCCCTACGTGTTTCTTTTTCCGTTGAGTTTCTTCAGGTTCTCCCGATATACCAAGAGCTGGAGAACTTGTTCGCCGGTCGCAAAATCGCCTTTTTGTATTTCCCCGCCACGAAAGAGAGGACCGGGAAGACACGTTGTGTTGCTGTGAGACTGGAATCGGGAATTTATTGTCAGTTAAACGGGCCCGTTCCCCGCGGCCAGCTTATTCCGGACGAAGCTTTTGACGGACCCCTGGTGTCTCGATCGTTTGCTCGCTTCGCCTGCGACTCAAGACTCACGTACACACCAACGAGAGAATTAATGAAATAAATTGCAACAAGTATGTAAAATGCTGAAAATGGAGAGAATTATCTCAATGGATATCTCAATGGATCTTAATTTCATAAAACTTTTGTATATTAGCAAATTTATCTGTTTAGCGATTTGTTTAATCCTTATTAAAATTTAAAAAAGAGTACGAGAATTATATTTTTGTAAATATATTATAAATAAATTATACATATGGATCGTATAAACATTAAAATAACAATATTGATGTTTGTGTGAACAACGTGTAATCTACAGGTTTTAATTTATATGTAGATATAATAAGTATAAGCTTATGTTTCTATGACATTTCCTCATCAGTAGTAATGCTTATTATGTTGTACTTATTGATTATAGTAATGTTTCTGTTTACAAATTATTACAAATTATAACATTTCAAATATTAAAATAAATTGTAAACGTGTAAGTGAATATGTGGAATGACTATATTTATATGCTCCTATATTGATCTTTTCTTTGTTTCAAACATTATTGTTACTAATGCGTCAACTTTTTGATAATTAACCAATGTTACTTTCTATACGTCGCAAAGTTATCTACGTGTGTTTGCGATTTCTGTCAATAAAACTTTTGTTGTTAACATGATTTTTTGCATTCATAGTGTTATCATATTTTACTATGTTTTCAACATTGAATAGCATTAAATAGATTTACCTTTATATTAACACACAGGTTATTTAAGAAAAAAACTTTGCGTTTTATCTATTACATTTCAAGTTTGATTCTATATCTCTATATAATCAGTCGCGTTTCAGTTAACTCGTGCGGTATCGGCGTGAAATAATTGCTGATGTATCTTTCGATCATTTACTGAACGCCGTGGATACGGAATGGATTGATCACGAAAGAATGGTTTCAATGCGTTTCTAATTATAAGTAATTATGACCGTAAACCGTGATTAACTTAGGTTTCAATATTTCCTCGATAATGCATAATTTAAAGGCGCGGTTCGTACATCGGTGATTCGTCAGAACGCGTGTCTCGCGAGATTTATGAAATTCAAAAGGCGGTGTAGATGACAAAGAACAATCAAGATAAATCGCGTTCCCCAGATATCGAATTTTCAATTGTATATTTCTTCATTTGTATTATAATACGAGATAATTCTTTTGTAATCCCAAATGGGCGATATTCGCTATTTCTTTGTATATAATTTTATAAATAAAAGGCAATATGAGTGTGGCGTCGCCCGCGCTGCGGCAAATGATGTGTGAAGTTAGCCGCGCAATTTTCGGGTCTTTCCGTCGGGTGTCGCGTCGTGTCGTTCAAGATTCGTCTATTCTATTCACTAAAGCGTCATGCGTGAGTGCGCGAGCGAGACGTCGCGGATCGCGGGGACGCGGGTGGACGCGGGTGCCGGCCGGATCGTAATTACACTTCTCGCGCCGTGTTCTTTCGCTGTAATGCAATAAAATGCGTATGGTCGCGTATGCGCGGTCAATGTCGGGAGTGCCGTCTCAAAAGTGTCGCGCGATTGTCGTTGATACATCGTTGATTGCGTCTGCTGCATTCACGACGCGACGCAATGCATTAGCGTGCGCCACTGACGCCACTGATCGTAACCTATGTAACCTAACGCGTACGCGCGGTCAACGTCGAGAGTGTCGTGATCAAAAGTGTCGCGCGATTGTCGTTGATTGCGTTTGACGATTAGCGTGCGCTACCGATCGTAATCTAACAATAAGTAACTTAACCTAATTGCGTTTTCACGAGTGCAGTTGTGCAAGGGTAACGAAGATAGTTGAGGAAAGTGAAGCAGTCTCCCCCCTTTCCCCCCCTCTCCCTCCTGGACGGAGTCGGGTGACAGCGGAGCAACCGTGAGGTTATTACTATTAATTATATCTTATCGCCAGAATAAACCGCCGCAATGGCTCAATTCGTACATCATTTTGATTCATCATGGATATAATGCATATATTATAATGCATATATTAAAAATACCTAAATTTCTGGTCTAAAGGATTTTTCTAAAAGTAATTTTTATAAAATTGTTTTTATTTTAATAAAATTGTTATAAAATTTTTTTATATAAGAATTTTTAATCAAATTTTATAAAAATTACTTTTAGAAAAAAATCCTTTAGATCGGAAATTCAGGTATTTTTTAAAAATTCAGTATGTGCAATAAATATTTTGTTGAATATTTAATTATTTTAGTTACGTTAATTTTGATTTGTAATATAAATATTTGATAAATATTTTTCAGATCAGCTTGTGTACTACACTCCGCTGCTGCACATCGTATCGGTCAGTATTTTAATTTGTTTTTTTCTTTAAAAAGCCGGATTTTTTTTTTAAAAAGGCGAGCCCAGTGGGTTTCTTTGGATTTTTTCGAGTTTTTATTTTTTATAATTACTATTGAAAATACTTAGTAAAATTCATTATTGATTACGAATTTACTTAATTTAATTTAATAATTAATTAATTATAATCTTAATTTTACTTTATTTAATTTACCAAGAGGATTGATCGATTGGAACTAAAATGTAAAATACATTAATTCAATTTCATTATGTATTCTATTTCTTTACCAATTTTAATATACGTCTTGTTTTATAATATCAAATTATATTTATTCATATTATTTTATATTAAATATTTTATTTGTATTATTAAATTTTATTTGGATTTTTTGTGAAATTTTATAAATGGAATTATTTGGATTTTTTTAAGTGAATTCAATCCAATAAAACCCGGTGGGTTGGGCCTATCTTGTCAACCCTGATTTTGATGAACCTCTGATTTCGCTCGTCCATCCTCCATCTCCTTCACTCTTTTGTCTCTTATCCTCCGTACGTTTGCTTAGTTGTCACTATTATCGCACAATGAAACACGTATCATTCTTATCCTGTGCACATCTTGTCACAAGGACATTGACGTGAAGCGTCACTCCGATTATAACAATTTGTTCGCGCCGTTGGGTGCAAGCCTGACCAGATTATCAAATAAAATGTCGGTACTTTTGCTTGTCTAGAACCTTGTCTTTTTAAAAATGTTTTATGGTCGGCATTAATCAGCGGTACGCGTCATCACAATGCGTCTTCATCGTTTTATTATTAAGTACTCGATATCGAAAGAAATTCATAAATTTACATTTATTCACGCGCGCGGTATATTTAATGTAGTAATATTTCAATCTCTAAATCATCTTTTCTCTATGATAAAAAAGAATTTAATTGTATTTATATATTTTATCAAATATAATATCTTAATAATAATAATAATTTATATTATAATATGATTAATTATAGGTCTCTCGGTATTAGTTTGGATATCACAATCAGGAAACTTCGGTTTCCTCTTTTGTCATTGAAACAAATCCAAGCGCGGCTCGTTAAAACGTGCAAATTGTTATCCGTTGTTTGTACCGTGGCTGAGTAATTATTGCGAAATTAATATTTATGAAGTATGTTGGCGCGCACACGGATTCTGATTAATTGTCGAATTAATTCGATAATTAATTGCAATATAACAAAACAATAATTATCACGGGATTAACGTTTGTTACATATATATATTGCCCGAATGCGTTTCCAATGATTGTTGCAACCAAAAAAAAAACGAAAAGCCACAGTCAGATTACATGAAAGTGCGGCGAGAAGCGTGATTACGCTCGGTAAATTCTCCTCTTCGGCGTAAAGAGGAAAACGTTATTCTTCAATTGCAATATGAGTTTTGAGTTTTTATTTTTTATAATTTATTGATGATTAGATTATTATTGGATTTTTTCGGATTTTTATTTTTTATAATTTACTAATTAATTAGATGACAAATAGTTTGTTTCGGCGGTTATACGGCCAGAATAAAGCGCGACGAACGGACGAGTCGTACGCACTCGTTATTTCGTACTTGGAACATAGCGAAACGGGGAACACAACAAGTTACGCATAATATTAGCTTGAAAAAGCTAAAAAAAGAAGGGCAGAAAGGCAAGGGGAGCCATTACTTGCGACGCTTCGCATCCAAACAATCATTATCTATCTCGTCGCAATCAGCGAATTTATATAAAGAATTCTCTGCCAGCAAATTAATTTAATGTTTTGTAATCATAAATTTTATATAATAACAATTAATGCTCTATGCAAAATTTTGAGTAAAAATTGCATTGCTTGCACGGAAATTAGCTATATACATGTATATACACAGATGTATATTTATTATATGTATATCAGGTAAACATCTAGAGATTGAAAATACGAATTAGAAAAGTTACATATTTTTAGATAAAGAAAGATAGAATCTGTCAAATCTCTTTTGATATATGTTAATAACATATATGTTAATACATATAATTAATATACACAGCTGTATTAATTATATGTATATCAGGTAAACATCTAGAGATTGAAAATACGAATTAGAAAAGTCACATATTTTTAGACAATGAAAGAATCTGTCTTTTTTTAGAATTTTTTTTTAATAATATTTTAAAAGTTTTTTTCAATTATTCGTATCATCTTTTTATGTAATAATATTATTATTTAAGTATTATTTAATACGCATTACCAGAGTTTGAAAAAACTCGGGTTTTTTAAAAAAAGCCAGTGGTTTTTATGAGTTTCTATTTTTTATAATTTACTAATGATTATACCTGAGCGCTGAGAAGAGTGCTTCTCCGTGCAATTTCAACACATGCCGTTACGCGCACGATTCCGTATTCCCGTCGAGAAGTCGGTCGCCCGTGGGACGGAGCAAACAAGTTCGCCGAACCTATTTCCCTAACTCTCTCTCTTTCTCTCTCTCTCTCTCTCTCTCTCTCTCTCTCTCGGAGGAGTCATGGATCACCACGCGTGGCACGTGGTGGTACGTCGGTATAGCAAATGTCCGATGGTCTTTCACCTTACGAGGGATGGTGGTTTGCTAGTCCGGTATATCCTTCTCGATACATCCTTCGTTTCGCTTCCAACGGCGACTGTCAACGCCGAAGAACGGCGAGAGTGCGGTGCGCGCTGCCACGCATAATTGTGTATCAACACGCAGTGTGTGCGGCCAACTTGATAACGTGATGAATGTTGACATATTCCCTAATGCCGATATTACATACGACCCGCCACCCTCAGCCTCCGTGCTGTTATCCCTCTTTTATCATCACGCCTTGTCATCCCTTCGCGATGATGTACGGCAATAACGGATCTCTTCTGCTTCTCAGTAAGGATAGTAAAAATGCCGCTGCTTTATTTAACAGTTGATTTGACTCAAAATATATACGTTCGGTAACAATATTAAAATGCAATTTAATATAAAAATGGCTAGAATTATGTGAAAGATCGCAGATTTATTTTACTTTTTCATGTTGTTGAAAACTAACTTGAGTTAATTGAGCTTTGTCCACATCTAATATTCCGGATTTTTAATTGAGGATTTTTTCTTTTGAAAAAAAGCTCAGAGAAATAAGATAAAAGGTCCAGAATCTAATGCGCATAGCGCAGGTATACAAGGGTGAGTCCCAAGCGCGATACCAAATGCACCTTACAGGTTACCACGATTACCTGGGGTGCAGGTGGTCGAGTTGGTGCCGGTACCATTCTGTGCCGCTCCTGCGTCAACATTCAGCGATCCATCTAGCACCCACCCATTCCTTTGTTTTCCTCTCACTCGCACCCTTGATCGCCATCACTCTCAAACTACCTCATTGCTCCCGGGCACGCAATCATTATGCTACTCATGCGATACCTCCGACCGACGGGTGGGCCACGCCAACGGAATCGTTGCGCCATTATGGAAGTTATGTGGGCGTGCACGATTGCAGTTTACTCCTTGCCAACTTTATTTACGAATTGGATCGCATGACGTTATGGCCTTACTGGAGTTAGATGAAATGTAAAACGATGCCTGACTAACGCGTTCTTCGATTCCTACAGAAATCTTATCAGTCAATCTGCATCACGATGATGCGTCGAAATCTCCTCGCTAACATGTTTGACTTTATTAACTTTCATAATAACGCATCGTTACGAATTGCAATATATTTTAGCAAATCATAAGCATTAATCATTACGGTAGAATTGTAAATATATAATTGGGAAAATCATGATTTTGGGTAATTAGAGTTAGCTATGCTTAACTATCTTAATATTAATTTCAAGAATAATTTGTTATAAATAATATAACATTATTTTCAATTTTAAATTTTATGTAGATTAAAAAGGAAAGATGAGAAAAGATGTTTCTAATTTCGTGATTTTGTTATAAAAATCTGTGTATTTATTTCGCGTGCTATCTTGCCTTTATAAGCATTCTTGATGTTTGCGAAAATGGTTAGGCAAATAATCGATTGTGGACAAAATGCGTCAACATACATAGAGCGTAGATGGTTGGATACTGTTGCGGGCCAAGAATATGATAGGATAGGACAGGATTGGTATAGAGCCGGCGCGGCGACGTCGTTGGAAGGAATGGGAGATGGTACGTGTCGCCGCGGGGTAAACTTACATGCATATCCTGAGGGAGGCCGCGCGGCGTCAGGTTGGCACAAGGGTGGCAGAAGTTACGGCGTCTCGACGACGCCACTTCCTAAGTCTGCTCTAGCATTACCGTCTAACCTACCTACTTACCACCCCTGCATCCGAGCGAGGCTTCGGCTAGAACCCACGGTTCTATCCACCCTCCAACCACTCTCTCGCTGCTGAGCAGGCTCTTCTTGGTGGGCTCCAGCCGGTGTGCCTTGAAGCTACTTTGAGCTGCTCAAAGCGGCACCGCGGCGTCTTGTGCTCGGCGCTCGGCGCAGTTTCGTACGAAGGCGAGAACGTAAACGCAGCCTACAGGACTATAGAAACAAGATGGCGCTTCTAGAGTCCGTCGCAAGAGTTGGGCGAGACTCGGAACACGCGGCAAGGTTGTCCCGGAACAGACGAATTTGATGTGCCTTCCGGGCTAACGCGCGGTAACAAGTTTCCGGCAAGTTTTCTCAAGGAAGGTAGGGGAGGGAGGTCGGAATATTAAATTTGTTTAACAAGCCACCCGTTCTTACTTCGACTCCGCTAATTCCGCGTCCGTCGTCCGGCTTCGGAACGGCGCGGCGGTGCTTCTTAGACCGAAATTAAATTTCGTCTAATTAACGACCAGACGAAACGCGCCAGTTCCGAAATTTCTAAAGCACCAGATGCACGCTCCAGATGGTTCGTCGAGCAATATAAATTTAGCAATCGAATAAAAAACGTAAACACACACGCACGCATAATTATTCAATATGCCAAAATGTGGTCAAAACGGTCAGTGTTTAGATATATAAAATATTTCGTCTCACTTAAAGAAATCTTAAAAATACAAACATCTACGTATGTATAGATATATAAAATGTTTGTATAGATATATAAAATATCTCATCTCACTTAAAGAAATCTTGAAAATACAAACATCTACATATGTATTTTATATATCTATACACTGACCGTTTTCCATAAAATTAATCAATTTTAAATAAATCGTTTCTCTTTTAGTTATAGTACAAATTATGAAATATAGGAAATATTTTTTATTTTCTCTATAGAGAGAAAGAACTCACACGATAAGTGTTTTCGATTTTCCTTCAATAATCGCTTCTTTTGTCGATCGTTAACTTAGTAGATATATATGTGTTTGTAAAAAGCGAAGAAAGCATAGAGTTCGTTGAATTACATGGTGGACGATGGTCGATTCAACGGCCATTAGTTCGGAGTAAACAGAGCCATACTTTAGTCAAGGGGCGTCACTCTTTTTTCAGCAGCGTAGTTCATGTAATCTATCGATTACTTATATCATTTGCAACAAAATAAAATAAAAGACAATTGAGATTCAATAAACTTATTTATCTTATATAGTTGATAAACTATAATATAAAGAATTCTTTTATTTCACGATAAATAAGTTTATTAAATCTCAATTGTCTTTTATTTTATTTTGTTGCAAATGATATAAGTTATCGATAAATATTAATGAATGGGCTAGGAAAAATTTTGAATAAAATTACAAATCTTATTCCATCGACGGAAATTAACCTCGATATGAATATTTTATGGAAATTCATAATTCATTTAAAAGATCATGAAAGACATAAAATTACCTAAAAATTTTATAATTTAAAAATATCATATTGTATTTTAATTTGTTTTTTTTCTTTTTTCTTCGTAATTTATCTAAAAATTTAGGACTGATCGGATACGATGTGCAGCAGCGGAGTTGTAGTACACAAGCTGATCTGAAAAATACAAATATTTATCAAAATTAGCGTAACTAAAATAATTAAATATTTCACAAAATAATTATTGCGCATACTGAGTTTTTAAAAAATAAAAAAATAATTTTAAAAAACCCGAATTTCTGATATAAAGGATTTTTCTAAACGTAATTTTTATAAAATTTGATTAAAAATTTTTATATAGATAAATATTAAATATATAGAAAGTATTTTTCATATATATAATATTTATTTAAGAAATACTTGAGAGTTAGGAACGGAAGGAGAAGGAACTGTGGAAAGGGGTGGTAGGAGAGCGTGGTGACACTCTCATTTCGGAGAGAATTTACAAGCAGCCTCCTCGCGTGCTTCGCATAGTCAGACCTAGTCCGACCTCTTACATATATATATATTGCTGAGCGTAGCCAGCAGTCTGGCATAGTTAAGTGCGCTTCTACTAGATGTACCTGAGTGCTTAGGAAATTCATTGACCTCGAGAGCGGTTGTCGCGGAAATAGTTGAGCAGAATGATCTTTCACAATTCTATCGCATAGCTAAAACGTTATTAGTTTAATTTATGTTGCAAGAATAAATTTATATTTTTTTAAATAATGTAATAATAATTTTACTAATATTTAATGTTTTGTAGGTACCACTTCACAGAGATTGATTATATGAGATTTTGTGCTTTGAGCTAAAGAATTAATGATAGTTGCATTGTTAAAGACTACCTAGCTGTAGAAAGATGAGAGCAACTCGTTCAAGATTGTTATTACCCGTCGCTTATCCTTCGTTTCCTATTATTCGATATTACTAACAGTCGCCATGTCATTACCCGGTTTGCCGTAGCAAAAGCAATATAAGGTATTAATATTTATGGGTTACCCATTCTTGAACCATCATATTTTACTATCTATACATTAAATACTATTTCAAAATCTACAGTGAATATAATGAGTGTAAAATACATGCAACGTGTACAGTATAATTAATCCATGTAACATTAAGAAATTATTAGAGAAAATACAAATGTAAATTGGCATTTTCAAAGGTTTGATAAATTCTAAATGAATTGTATGTTCCTTATATTGCAATGTTCGAGTAAAATGAGTAATTTTGTTTCAGAAAATATGTTTTAGAATATAAAAAAAGGAATCGTTTAGCGACGTTAATGCGGTTAATGACAGATCTTCAGAAAGCTCGATCTCGTCGAGCGCCATCCGCGCGAACCGCCTCGCTTGCAATCTAATTAATCTAATTAAGTCGAAGCGCCTCGTTACTGCGGCGCGCGCCACACGCACAAGAGGGAATTAAGAAGAAATGTAAGAGAGAGTGGCCATTGCGCTCGTAACAGATCGATAACGCAAGATCGTCTCACCGATCTTCGTCGTTCAGAGCGTGTCGCCGACAGTCGACAAGATCCATTAAGAGGATTATTATCGAATCGAGCAATCGCCGTTCTTCCTCTCTTATATATCTTGCTTAAAATGTTTTTTTTCTGCAGCTTATAAACGTTATGCTCGCAATGTGTACAAATTTAATCGCGCTTAATTTATTCCGGTCAGTATAGTAGACGACGAAATAAAAGTGGCCGGAATTAAATCACGCAAATTTTTGGAAAACAAATTTTTTACATTTATGTATTTCATCCGCGATACTTAATTTTAATTTTTCTGGTTAGTTTTTTCTGATTTTTATTTTTTATAATTTACTAATGATTAACAAAATTTATTATTGATAATAAATTTACTTAATTTAATTTAATAATTAATTAATTATAATCTGGGTTGGTCTTATTGAGTTGGGCCTATCTTGTCAAACCCTGATCTTGTCAATGTGAACGTAAAACAGAACATTTCAAAATAATTAATAATTACATTAAACACGAAAATTCACACATTATTGTAAATATAATGTATATTAAGGCTGCAGAGTAAATTCTTTGTTGTATAATAATTTGAAAAAGGAAAAAGTATATATAATTATTCTGTAATAATTTAATACACAACAAAACATAAACTACATATGATTTAGCGGCCACGACTGATTAAATGGTTTAGAACACATCGAAAGAAAAATAAATGAAGAAAATGCGAACACACGATATCGATGACAATCTCATTCTTTCTCAACCACATATATTTTACGTAGTCATGCGCGATCAAAGCGGATAATTAAGAAACTCCACGATAATTAATGGGTAATTAACGAGTAAACTGCGAAAGGACTCATCTCGATGAGAGATGGCCGTGTCCCGCGACAATTGAACAATCGATCGGCCGAATCCTGATAGTCTCCTAATTTTCTTCTGACGGTAACTAATTTGTCATTTAAATCAACTTGTCGAAAAATAAAAGGAATCATATTGGTATATGCAACGACATCATTTTTCGATTATTTGATAGATCACATCGGTATGTTTAATTGTTTTCGATTATTCAATATTGATACTTGAGAATCTTTGTGTATGTGTGTTGAAGCTAACTTTGCAGACTGAAGTGTCTCACTTGGTCTAAAACCGAATTTGTTTCTCGCGACGATCTATTATCAAAGATCTCTCATTCTCCCATTTTGTTTGAGAGAGGTTTCAACCCTGTCTAATTTCTTTTTTCTCGTGTTTTCAATGACGAGACGTAGGCTCGTGCACGTATACATAGGTATCAAGGTAGCAACCAAGCGAAGGATGGACCATGCATTATGTATAATACATCACGTTATTGGTTCCCTCAGTGATTCCACCCCTTGCCGGTGTTATCGTGTACCGCGGCACGGCACGGCACAGCCTAGTAAAACATAAGCATCGGGAAACGATAAATAAGAGAAACGTGGCCCGCATACCGCGCTACGTTTTGCTCTCCCGCTGAAACCCGACGGAGGGAAAATGTCCTCGTCCTCTCCCTATCATTCTCTTTCTTCCTCTCGAGTTCAGTCGTCTTTGTTTTTCATGCTGTCTTGGTCTCTCGACTCTGTTCCGTTCCGATTTTGTCTTCTGGTTTACGAGGGTATCGCCATCCACCCTAGACCACGGAAGCGCGTCGTCGGGTCGGGGCTTTCCACCGAATTCTCGAGCACCCTCGAAAGGAAAAACCGAACCACCACTTTTCGTTTCAACCCCTCGACCTATCACGTATGCGTACCCCGGGACCCCTACGGTGATACTACCACGTGCTCTTCCGATATTACGCCAAATTGTTCAGCTTATTTGTAAGGATTTATTGTGAGAATCTGTGAGGAAATCAGCCAAACAATTTAAATGATGCAGTGAACTGTTTAAAATAAATATCTCAAAATAAGCATTTATGGAATAACTAAAAAAATATTGATAATTTACCAACTCTAAATTCGTCTCAAATTAAACAAATAACTTTTTGCACTTTGTTAAATAATGTATATTTAAAAAATTAAAGTATCTTGTGACTTGGAATGAATGAATCTTTGGACTTGGCTCCCATCTCTTTGATCGAGATGCATCTTTTTTCTTCTTTGTAGCCTTGCTAATATCATTTGGTCACATTGTTAATTATTTGATCAACAAGATTAACTAAAAGCTGTGTCTTTTACATATTATTATTTTAAAATTAAAATTTAAAATTACACAAATTTACACAAATCTCAATTTCTAGAAGTTGTTTCAATTTATACATTTAAAAGGCAGATAACTAGTCAAAAGAGCAACTTGGCAAAATGTAGAGAGGAAAGATCGATTGCTCGTATTAATTGGCAGCAGGTCCGTCTCGATCCACTTCGCGATGTCAACGAGAGATCGATACTTTGCCGTGTAAATAGGCCTCGGTGGATTAATTAAGTACGTAAAACGCGTACATCAAGAAAGACAAGAGTGATTGCCATAGGTGGTTCTCATTAAGATATTCGATGGGTCGTTTCTTATCTAAAGAGTGACAGCGCTCAATCAAAGAATCAGGATCGCTGCTATGGTAGTCATGTTGTCAATCACGACAGGCACGACGAATCTCGTGTCTTCGGCGAGTTCTTTTCTTTTCTTCTTACTCTTGACTCCACCGTCCCACAAACAACTGTCTTCTTTGAGGCTACGATCCGAACGCTGCACATTCGTATCTTCATCCATCTAATCGCGGAGTAATTGATATGGATGAAGATATCCTTCTACGTATTCTTTCTTGTAAAACACCTTCGTCTTGACAGGCCGATTAAACAGAAATCGATTTTTTTTTTACAAGAGAATATTGTAAAAGATTTGAGAAGTTTCTGTGAAACATTGATAGAGTAAACATATATACAATACATTGTAGAATAGAAAGACCGTGATGTTTCTATAGTAGTGATTTGCACGCTTTATGTATTTAAATTGTATCATTTATAAGCTTATAGTCAAATAAACTAAAGGTTACGTGTACATTAGTTGAATTGGCATCAAGTTATTTTAATGTTGAATCCTAATCAAACGTCATTAAACAATAAACTTCTTGGTAATTTTTAACCATTTACCTTTAGGTAACCATACATTGTGAAAAATATTATTTAATATTATTTTATACATATAAATCAATACCCCCCCAAAAATACAGAAAAAATATGTTAAGAGTTATAGGACTACTAGAATTTAGATAATAATGATGTATAATTTCTACATTAGCAAGAAACAACTTGCAAAGGAAAGAAAATACAAGATGAAAATATGAAATTAACAGTGATGTCACGCATGCTTCTGGATCACTTGTCAGAAAATATAGAGTTAGGCTTTAGCCACGTTACTGTAGCAACAGAATGATATACCGTACTATTTCGATCCTTAGTGTAATCCAAAAAGTGATTCTATAGTTATAATAAAAAGAATTTTTTCATAAAATTCTGAACTATGATAAATCCCAAAATTTATTTATTAATAATAATTTTTATTTTATTTTATGAAATTGGAATTATTAATCAAATAAAATAGTAAATAGTAAAATAAAATGTCGACACGTAAGTAGATGTCTAATTAAATTTTCACAAATCTGTCACAACATTAATAAAATATTTTATCACTCACCGACATCGATGCGCAAGAGTGGAGTTATCAGTATGTAGCTACGATGACTATGTAACATACAAATATAAGATCTAAATTAAAAATAATTTTTACATACATAGAATCACCTTTTTCTTTTAATTAAATATCTATTAAAATAATTATACGTCGTTTCACAAAAGATAAATTGTTTTTATAAAGTTTTAAATTAATGCTTTTTCTCTAATTGAAAGACTTGCTACAATGAACTAATCCACATTTTGTAACAATGGAAAAAAAACTCTAAAGCTAAAATAATGAATTTAGAAAGCTTATTTTATATTTCTTACAAATATTTAAATAGATATTTTTTTCGTTAAAAATATCTAAATATTTCTATTTTTTATCCCTACTAGTACATAACAGGCGCGCGCTTCGCGCGCGCTGCGTATTGAATCCCATACATCTTCCAATGACATTTATACCAATTTACATTTTAAACAAATGTTAACAATTTTTGATAAAAAATAAATTTTCAAAAAAAATGACGCTTTGCGCGCGGTGCGTATTAAACTCCATACATCGTCCAATAACATTTATACCAAATTACATTTTAATTAAACAAATTTTAACAATTTTCAATAAAATGACGTTTTAATTGGCCATATTGAATCGGCTATTTTTAAATAAAATCACGATTTTTTAGAAAATAGCCACATAATTCATCTTTAAGATAAGCCCA
>NW_012026837.1:733128-791241 GCF_000956235.1 Wasmannia auropunctata | reverse complement strand
ACCCACCATTACTCACCACCACACAATAGCCTCATAATTCATCTTTAAGATGAGCTCAGTAAGAAGTCTATATCTTTATTTTTCTGGAAGATATGAATTTTCAAACATTGGGGAAAAGAGGCTTCAACGCAGGTAACACGGCAATTTTAAGATAGGAAATGCATTTGTTATAAACGCATTCTTACAACAAGGTAGACATCCTACTATATAACAATAAGTATCTCGCGCGCGTTTCTTCTCTTTTATTATCACTTTGATTTTATAATTAGTATCGCACTCCACGTCAATTGTGCACCTTCTCTTTCAACGACCTCTTAAATTATCACTTGTTCGTATTTTTATCTAAATATGAAATGTACTTGCTGCCGATTCCGATTGCGTCGTTTCGCACTGGTAATACGTCAACTACCGGTCGATTACCGATATCAATTATTGATACATTCAGCGATATTCAACTACGTTTGGCGTGAAACGACGTGTGCGCTCGTCTCTCGTGGACTTTTATTGCTCACGCGAACAATTTTTCTCGATCTCCGTCGCTTTTTAAATATTAGATTTTAACGTGGCGCTAGCGTTCCGAGTCTGTTATTGACGAAATTGAAAGGGCACCATATTCCGCGACATATACTTTTTAGTGTTTTTCTTTCGATGTCACTATTGTCATCTGAACGAACGTATCGAAATTAACTTCACATTTTCTCTCTCTATCTCTTTCATAGATCCGTATACGGACATTCGCATTGCACAAGGAAATTGAAACATCTATCGCCTCGAAGCAACGTGAAATCATGATTTAGAGAACGGTTTGAGTTATGTATTTTCCTATGTTTAAGTACTTCAAATGCAAAACTATTTCTCTTACTTCGTTACAATAGTAGATGTTTAACTTTCGTTATATTCTGTTATCAGTGTGACACTGTAAGCAATTTTTAACTCGTTATAATTATCGAATTCTCGGATATAAAAGAAGAAAAAATGAGTAATACGTATAAAATAATCTTTAAAATGTTCCAATCAAAATAATAATTTAAGATTTATTTAAGTTAAAAGACCGAGAAGTTTATTCAAATAAATTAAGAAATAAAATACAAATAAATTAATTATGTACGTTAATAGTTGTCCTTATTCAATGGATGAACAAAGTAAAACCATAGAAACAAAATAAATTATTGTAAATTATTGAAATTTTACAGGTGGGTTTTTTAAAGTGGGTCCAACCCAATAAATATACTGGTGGGTTTTATTGGGTTGGGCACATCTTGTCAAACCCTGGCGTTTATGGAACATACTTATCGCGTCGAGCAAACGCGGAGGCGCTGTCGTTACCAGTGAGGTAGACAAGTTTCATTTGCGTTATTTATTTGGAGCGAGGCGGTGCACGAGAGCTCGGTCGGTGCGTAATTATAGTGGGCGATGGGACGGAAGGGGTAGAGGGATGGGAATGGAGGTAAAAGGGTGGTAGTCAGGAGGGCGCGCGAGGCCGGGAGAAACAGAAACAAAAAAAGTTCACCGACAGAAACGGGGAAGAGTCCGGCCTTCCATTAGCGCACCCTTGATTACTTTTTCTCATCTCAGCATCTAAATAAATAAAATATCGGGATTTGCGCCTCGGTCGGCCGTCGCAGCGGTGTCACGATGCTTAGATAAGAGATAATAGCGGACGGAAGAAAGTAACTTTATTTAATTACGAGAAGTCTTCCTTGTTAGTTGCAGAAAAGGTTATTCTTTATTTCTTTAGTTTCCGTTATCAACGTCGATTTTCATCGAAATTATTTATCTTAAGCGAAAGTTCTTTTTTATTTTATATTATATAAAATAAATGGACGAACGCGTTATATCAAAATATTGTCCCTTTACATACATTGTATTGTACATGATACATGCAAGAACGCATCTTTTTGGTTCTGATTAGGTATATTTTGACTGGCAATTTTATATTATTTTCAAAATCTTGTTTTTTTATGATATTTGACAATCATTAAAATTGAACTATTTATTTTCAAAGACTGAAAGTTATGCGCGTTACAATCGATCAGTGTAATAAATATAATTGCTTCTCTATGCGCGCGAAAATTTACTGTACCAATATAAGTTTCGTGCAAGAGTGGCTATAGAGTGGCGTAGTTAATTAGATCGAAATTGGCGGTAGTCGTCGTAATTTTTCGCCGCCATTTTTCGCACGTAGCCGATGAATCATGAAAGTTCCCAGTGACCATCGCGTAATAACCGGCCACGATTTCGTGTTGATCGGTATGCAAAGTGGCGCGAGCCTTACTCCGTAAATCATAACCGCGTGCCTATACGATTCAGCATTCTTTCTCATTGCTATCCACCCGCTCTCACCGCCGCCTACGCCATCAGCTCGCCCTTCTAGCAACCCCCATTATCACGCCCGGCAAAAATAAGGCGGCGAGAGCTCTACCCTCCGCCCGGTTTTAACGAGGCCCTGGCGATCAGTGTAGACTCTTAAACACCCCGATTAGCTGGCTGTCACGAGCAGCCCCACCTCATTCTTTTCTTTAATTCGTTTTTTTTTATCGAGCCAGAGGTAATTAGGGTGGCATCCCTGCAGTCAGCGGCTCCCTCGCCAGCCCTCCACCATTCTCAAATTCTCCCTACCCCTGCTTGCAACCCTGGCACGTCCTCGCCGGCCGACTTCGCGGCGAGTTTCGCGTTTTAATGAGATTTAGGATTCTGTTGCTAGCTAAATTTTCATAAGGTCCTCTGGATTGCTGATTTCTTTTTTTTCCTTTTTTTGGATTTTCTGGCTGCGATTCTTCTTTCATATCTCTTTTCTTTGCATTCTTTCATTCTACATGGCTAGCATATTACATTCTATGACAATCTACATGTCTGTCACAAAGTAAAGATATACTGGAAAAATTAATTTCTTTGAATGGATAGTTTAGGCTAATGTAAGAATCTAATATTATGTATATATTAAATAGAAATTTATGATTGAAATCTGAAAATCTAAATATTCCATGCACAATCGAGATGACGGTTCTTTGTTGAAGAGGATTTAATGCATGCGAAAAGAGCATTTCGTCATAGTATTGCTGCGAAGAATCGAACTGTGTAGTTGAAATAGATGAAGGAGAGACGAAAGAGAAGGAGATTAGTGTTAGTAAGAAGCGCGAGAAATTCGTCTCGCGGCTTAACAACCGGAGACTTAAGGCAACCAACTTTAAAGAGTCTCATTCACGCACAACAGATGGTAGCCATATTTAATTACGGATCAAATTCATGATTATATAAGTTATAACTCCATCTCTCTCACGTCTTTACCAAAATTAGAACTTTTTACTTCATTCGATCACATTGATACGGCGCGTCGAATTAAAAAATAAAATACTTTTTTACGCGAGTGCTTTGAGAAGAGCAACACGTTTGTATTATACAAAGCATTATCATAATAAAAATATTTTTATAAATGAAGGCATTTGGTCGCGCAAATTAATCTTTCTAATAATTGAAGGGTACAAACGAAAAGAAATGTGGTACAAACGGGTACAAACCAAGCTTAATTTAATGCATATTTGAAAAATTTTTGCTCTTAAAGTCGGGTGCCAGGTTTACATAGGTATTAAAAATTACGCGGGCGTAATTTCTAGTGTGAAACAATACTCGCCAATAATTCGATATCGTGCATGAAATCTGAAATGCCGTTGTGAACGGAACGAAGACAGTCTTCAGAAATATCGAGATTTACCGCGTTAAATTTTATATGTGTCGTTTGTAAAAATCGACACTTTTCACAGTTCATATTTTTTTCTTCAAAGAGAGAATTTTGCATCGATATAGCTTACAGTGCAAAGTAAAACGATAGCGCTTGAATATTAGCATTTCGTAGTTGTAGTGACGCAGTTTCTCACAGGGACTTTCAAAAAGGAACGACGCTTGCGATGATCAACGGCGTAAAACTGGTGCAGGATGAGAAAGTGATAATTGTAAATGACGAGAAGTAAGGCTCAAGAATTTGTAGTTTTTAATATGCTTGCTGATTTCACATACATATATTTTTTTTCGTTGACAGAATTTTTAACTAAATTTATAAAATTATTAATTTATAAAATTAATTATTTTATGTAATTATTATAAGTATACCTATTTGTATAGTCTGCATGAGTAAAATTCTCGTTGATATACATTGCTTCTTGACAGATTATCTGTGGACTATTTTCATAACATCTGTAAATCGCGCATTATTTCCGCAAAGTGAGAATTATAGTTGAGAGGAGAATTATACGAGAGAGAGAGAAAGAGAGAGAGAGAGAGAGGGGGGGGGGGGAGATTATAATCAAAGAAATGCAAATTTAAACACGGCTTTTGATTCGATTTTCAAGGACTGGTGCAGTCCAACGTGGGATTTTACTTGTTTCTACCGGCATCATATGTACACCGTCGCTCTCAAGAATCGGAATCGCGTACCGCAAACAATACACGTTGTAGGCAAGCCATGTCCATGCATAATTCAAATAGTCGCACAGCCGTCCGTGGAACCACGGAACCGAGCGAATTTTCTCTTCCGCTCTTGCCTCCGCTCCTAGTAAATACGTAATCAGACCTCGCTATCATCCCGTTCCATTCCTTCCTCCCTTTCCAACAACTCCCGTTCATCCCGCATCTATCGCTTCTTCCTTCTCTTCTCTCTGAGCCCGTCGCCCGTTGCGCCCAGCACGGCAACCCGTCCCGTTTCTCGCGTCCCAGCTCACCTCGTCTTCTCCTGTAAACACCGACTCTATCCTCGTACACACCTCAGCTATCCCCCGGCGGCTATCCCCCGTCTCTAGCTACCGAGTACACAGTTATTCCGATACGAGTTTACACGCTGGCGCTCATAAAACACGTATGAGATCTGTACCGCATTGCGGCACTTTGACGGCACCAGTTCAACTCACGTTTAAAAAATAGATATATACCTTACTCTCAATGACCTTCACGAATCAATCATAAGCTGCAGCGAATTCAATATACAAATATGTCGAGATATATTTGCAACAGATTTCTTTTTATTGCACGTAACGTTACGTATATTAAGACATAATAGCGATATCTTTATTATAGATGATATTAATCTATTCTGGTTATATTCAAGTCATATTTTAAAATTTAACATTAATAATATTTAAATAACATTGATGTTTATATCTAACGAGTTTATGCCAAGAATGAATTTTATTAAGTCTTTCTTCACTTTTCGTAAAATCTTGAATGTTTTTTAAGTTTATCATTGTTTATAGCCGTTATTGCTATAAACAATGAGTAAAAATATCATGCCGTTTCAACATACGTTTGCCAATAAATCCGAAAAGATTGTTCATATTTTTATTCTTTATTATTACACAAGAACATTATCTATCGATATTTTAATACCTCTGTGTTGAAACTGGATCGGATAAACGTTTTGTACAATTCAAACGCGAGCGAGCGAGAGTTATGGATTTAGTAGTCATACCCACGTAGATTCCGACCAGCTCGTTAGATGTCGATCCTTCAAATAATCCCAATCATTTATTAAGGAAGAATAGGATAGAGAACATAGTTGAAGTTGTGATTGTAGACATTCTAAAATACCATTCGAACTTTTCAAGAGCAAATCGGCGGTCCAATATATTCAGACGATTGCGAATCGATATAACGTGCGATAAGCGGTCGTATAAAAAAAGTCCCGAAAAGTAGAAAAAGACGCTTTCGTATAGGCTTGAGCTTATCATCGGGATGGTTAATGGCTGACGACGAGTAGCTTGTGTATTTCACGGTGGAGAACAGGGGTGAGTCCTGGAAGACGGCCGGAGGGTTATCCCGGCGTATATATGCGCCGCGAGTATCTGGACTTATGATGGAAACAATTTAGAGGCTTTGGGCGCAAGGCGGACGTGTAAGCCCTGCAGCGCGCGTGTACGGAACCACTAGTACCGCGCGGCGGGGATGTGCTCAGGGTGCGACGGTGGTATCCGCAGGGACGAATACGATGGCGTGTGTGCTATGGTGGAGGGAGCTAAGCCGCAATAAGTCGAGGGATGAGCGCGAGATGTGGCCGAATCGTACCGTGCATACTGATACCATATCCCATGGATGGAGAAAGAAAGAGAAGGAGACGCGATAGCCGCTGGTTTCTCTTTCTCTCGTTCTGCTCGTATTGCTCGTCTGCCGTTTCATGGCGAGAATTTTCAAGTTACAACGCGATCGCTTCAGCAGCGCTGAAACCGGTACGTTTATCGCCGAAAATGAATCCATTGTGTGCTGTGATATCTCGCGTAAAACGCGACTAGCCAGAATATTACGCATTGATGAATAATCAAATATATCACGGAGATGTAAGTTGTCATTGCAGTCAATGATGAGATTGAAAGAAGATACTTTAAATTACATGAAAAAAAGAGAGTTGTGAGAGAATAATTAAATTGATATTTAGTCAAGTGATATTAATTCAAAATATATAACTCAAGATATATATATATATATATATATATATATGTGTGTATATAGGTATACGTTTTCGCGCTGTCCCATTTCTTTGAGTTGAGTTTAAAATATAATCTCTAAATTTCAAAGTTATGTTATTTCGCAGTTCTCATTTCAAGCTATTCAATATTTTCACGAGATTGTATTAAATTTTAAACATATAAAAAAATAAATAGTTCTATATATAGTAGTAAAAGATTGTGTACTTATAAAATAGCACTATATGCTTATATACGAAAAATCATATAAAATAGTTTTATGTACACTGATAACCAATATGATAATAAGCTTTTGTTTAATATAAGATTATCTCATATTACTGACATAGATAACTGTTAGTAATCGAATGTGCTCATTGTAGAATGTAGATTATCGATACGAAGCACGCGTGACATTAACCAAATATTTTAATAAAAGGGACATTTTAGGAAATTTGTCACTGTGAGATAATATCCTCGCGGAAAGGATATTGCTTACGCCTTGGTGACATGTTATCCCTATCCCATGAATGAGGAGAATATGCGCAGGAAGACTTCAACTACGTGACTTTCCGTTGCGCATGGCAGTGTCCTCGTATCGGACTTTTCGAGTAGTAGGTGGAAGGGCGTCACGGCGAGTGAAGACGGACGTCGCGACGCTACTATAAATCGTGGGTTTACCCGCCGACGGAGAGCGTCCTCCATCCTTTCAAGCGTTCCTTTTTCTCGCGTCTCTCTTTCTCTCTTCTCTCCTTTCTCTCCCTTCGCGCTTGTCATTCCAAAACGACCTTTCTTCTGAAAACCACGAACGACAACGAAGTCTCTTTTCATCGTCGCGAGAGGCTAACTCTTGACTTTGGTTATACTATTACTATATGGCTTTTATGGGACACTTGTCAACCTCTTGCTAATTTAGTGCCGGCGTATTATGATTTTAAGCATGAGCAATCAAGAGTATTTAACTTGAATTAGTCCAAATATTTTACTTACTAAATAGAGATAGTCTTTAATCTTTAATTTGCATAGTTTGTGGAAGTTCAGAATTGTTGAGTTTAAATATATACAAATATGTGTAATCAAATGATTTTTGTAATAATTTTTCAACACACACACACATCCAGTTAAACATACTGTCACTCGTAAGCGTAATATAATTTTATTAGTAATATTATTATTAGTTGTATTGAGTTACGGCAATGCAAATAATAACAATAATGCAAAAGATGCAATTATCAAATACTTGAAAGTAATATAATATTACGTATATATTAATTATTTAATATTATATATATATATATATATATATATATATATTCTTGCGCTTGAAGAAAGTAAAGGTGAACGGAAAAAATAAGGAGTAAACGCACCGCCGTGGAAGAAGTTCAATTTTGCTACCGTAGACTAATTTCCTCCGGCTATTCTCCGAACCGTGCAGAAAGTTCTGGGTGATGTACTCGTCCCTAGAGCCTTAAAACCGGCGACTGTTCACGGTCTGGATATTATTCAGAGCGGGTACGAATATACATATACCATTACGCACGTACTAACTATCCAGCAAAATGAAGTGGCTCGTACTTGCAATAAAAATGCCTCGAATTACGTAAGCACGCCTCGCTATTCCGAAAGAAATTAAAAAGTAATTAAAACAGCCGGAGCTCTCATAGCTTTTACCTTCTCTTGAGACGGAAGGGTGCGAAGAGATCGCTTAATGGCAGAATCAATATTTGACAGAAAATAAAAATATAAATCATGGGAATTTAATTAATTGACATCTATATAAGTAGTGCAGGGTTAAGATAAACGACTTGCGACTTTGAATTTTTTGATATCATTAAGATTGATTATATAAGCGAAGATTGAAAGCTTATAATAATATTTATAATAATTTAATAAGAGAGCTTTCATAAACGTGTGATTGGCAATAAATAAATATAGAAAATTTCATTCAGAGCTTAATTTCTTTACGCGTAGGCAGCCGCGACAAAGCTCGCGAGGTAAAGAGATTTTCCCTCTTGCGTACAATCTCTCTCTGATTCGTGTGTTCCTCGTCCGGGAGTAGGACGATTTAATAACGACGCGGTAAATTAAAATGATAGACGTCATCCCCCGACTGGCGCGGCCACTGAGAGCCCATCAATTAATGGGAGCCTCTACTTCATTTGCCTATAAATAAATAATCGTCAAGTGCCTCCGCTCGCACGAGAGGTGTCACTCGGCATCGAGCGGAGGTGGAAAAGCGGAGGTGGAGGAGTAGGATGAGAAGCCAGCAGGAGGATGGCTTTCAAATATTAACGCCGTCTCGTGGACGTCACATACGTTACCCTTCCTCCCCCGTTTTCTACATTCGGGTAGATGCGTGCGGGCTCTGCCACGTACGGCTGCGCCATCGAAGTCTCTTCCATTCCATATCGCGCTGTTTTTCTCATCTATCAACGTGTGTGCAGAGATGTCTCCAAGATGCACGCGCAATGAAATATTTAAACTTGGCAACTATTGTTCCTATACAGTAATATCAAAAAGGGCCTTTGAAAATTATTGCGTTTATTATATGTATACCTTACAAATTTAAAGAGACAAAATTTGGCAAAAAATAATATTCTAAACTTACTTAATGGTTATATAATGTGCAGTACAACAACAACGAGATCGCGCGCGTCACAGTTCCATTTAAAATTAAAAATATCAAAGTCCTAAATGCTAAATAAATGCAGTTGGAGAAATGATGCAGATGCGGCAATCATATCGCAATCGTGAGGCTGTGACAATCGAAAGTAATTTGGTAGATACGACGACGACGGATGCGAAAGGGTAGTAGGGGGTAGGTGGATGGTGAGTGCGAGAGCCGTCCAATGACACGCCGGAAATATTTGGCAGCTGATGGCGAGTAGTTGAGGGGAGAGGCAGAGTCGGTACCTCCGGCTGGTAATTAAAAATGTCTCTCGACCCCTTCCGCCCGGCCTCCCACCCTATTTCATCGCCACATTCGCCACCCTTCGAATGTCCCTCGTGCACGTCGCGGTGTCGCCACGAGGCTGTCTAACAGGAATGCATTGCGAGGGACTAATGAAAAACCTCATCGGCGTGTGTGACGCTAATGAGAAAGACTGCCAGCGAGCTCGACAGTGGCGATTGAAATTCGCGAAGAAACGCCGCGCCGCGCCGCGCCGCGCCGCGCCGGCATGGATGTATATCGGCTGGTAGACGGGCTGGTTTTCACGGCGGACAGTTTTTATGGAATGACGAGCCCGTCATGTGCTCCCACACTCCCTTTATTTCTCCCCCTTTTTTATTATCTTCTGACAATGACCGCGAGAGATATATCGAGCTTCATGCGCCATTTAATAGGGAACAGTAGCCTGCACTGTAGCCAGAAGTCAGTTGTTGAAAAAAAGCATGTTACGTCGTCAGCGAGCGAGCTTCGTCAGAGATCTTTTGCTTTTAGCCTTCGTTAATGCAGTCTATTTCATCCACGGGACCGCGCCGCGCCGATATATTTCCTTAACGATCTCATGACAGTGACAACGAATACGTCGTGACGCGCCAAGTAATTACATTTGGCCATTATATCGTTACTCGCCGATGAGCGGTCAAAGGTCACGCTAAAGTTGTGAAAATCTATATCGATTTTATCGATTATGTGCACAATAAATGAAGACTTGTTATGTATTTAGCAAGAAAAATATCGTGCATATATGACGAAATAAATAAATGTTAAAAAAAATGAAAAAGAATCTTTATATGCACACATCACACTTTTATTTACAATTAGTGTTAAAAAGTGCCCCATTTAAGCCCTATACTTGAGAGATTAAAGGCTATTAAAGGATTGAAGAACAGAGCGCGTCAATGTTAAGCTCGGAGTGGACATCGGTTCGGAACATAAATTGTAGAGAGCCATGTTAGAGAGACGGGCGCGCTGGTATAGAGAACCCTAGAGCGGCCGTCGAGGGTTAATGCGACAAGAACCCGCAGCTTCCCGATACGCAGCGGAGAGCGACGCGTTCGCAAGTAACTTGTAACCGGGCATCGGACTACATACGGTAGCGTGAATGATGCGGAGGCGGTAGTGACGTCATTAGCAATTCCGATCTCGTCGGGCGGAAATTATGTCCAGTACGCCGCGAGTCGCTCTCAATATCCTCTCCCTACCGGCACTACCCTCCCGTTTCACGTGTACGAGCGCGCACGCATACGCATACATGTGCAAAGTGCGCAGTGTACGCGGCCACGTACACATGCACGTGCCGCGTGAGATTCCTTCGCTTCCGGTTTCCGGTACGGGAACGGCTTTGCCGTGATTGGCTCAGCCGTGCGAGCGAACTGAGCCGAAGGCAGCCACGGCAGTCGGTATCGGTGCCCCGATATAGAATGACTGTCATTCTGCGTTCTGTTTGCGGAATACCGAGACAGTATCCCGTGATAATTAGATAGACGTGCCGTACCGATGCGATCGTGTGATTCCTTTGCTCGACCAACAAAATTATGGAAATAGCTCTTCGCTCGATCGTAAATCGCCACTTGCTGCATACAGATTTCAGCAGGAGTTTGCGTTCGCGCCATCGCTTTAACGCACTTTAGACACTTTAGACCCAAATTGTCTGTTGTTATACAATAAAGTGATTAGATATTAATATTAATTAAAGCTGTAATTTATAATAGGGTGTTAATTAAGATTATCTTTTAATTGGGCAAACCAGAAAAGTCATTCAAATATTTTAGTGTATTATTGTATACATTTG
The DNA here is from genome assembly GCF_000956235.1 of Wasmannia auropunctata. Taxonomy (NCBI): domain Eukaryota; kingdom Metazoa; phylum Arthropoda; class Insecta; order Hymenoptera; family Formicidae; genus Wasmannia; species Wasmannia auropunctata. The sequence continues at coordinate 780,056 of NW_012026837.1, read as the reverse complement.
CGGGGTAAGATACTTTTTGCACATTTCTGTTTCATCCTGCGCGAAATGTTGCATGAATGTGCGTTAACGCGATGGTTGTATCTGTGTGTTGGACACGCAGAGACGCAGTTTATATATCAACTTCCATCGATACGGACGGCAGAACTGTCGAGCTGTCGATCCCTTATATCGCGAATCTACGTTCCCGCGGGAGAGACTCGGGATTTCGCCTCCTCTCCTCTCTTCGTCCTACGATTTTAGAGCGGCAGATATATATTATATTCGGCATTTTCAGTTTTTCGCTTAGAAATATCCTTCTTCCCCGGGGTCCAATGCGATAACTCATTTCTCCGTCTGAAGTTACACTGCTTTTCCGCCGACATGTATCATTGCGCGATGAATCAAGCGAGGAGCAATGGTGTAATTCCGAATATCGCGAATGCTCCTTCGATGGAAATTCAAAATTGCGTTATTTTCCATGCGGATACATATACGAATTCTCATTAGCAAAAATCTGTCGACTAACCTTCTCGAACATTATGACCGCGGAATATTTTCTTACGATGACACTTTTAGCAGTTTACATATGGATCGCGTATGTAAACAAGAAGCGAGAAGTAGGTCGTCGTTAAAGATGTTCGATACGATGATCTTTGTCGGATAAGAATTTCAAGTTTTAACGAAGCTCTGTCCTGTTTCTTTTGCCCCTCCCCCCTTCTTTCTCTCTCTCCCCCCCTCTCTTTCTATCATTCAAGAGAGTTTCTCGAAGCTCGTGTTCGTGTAGGCTCACACGAACGATTCGGGTATTCGCATCTTACATGGCCAGTTATTTCCGGTAGTGATGTAAGAAACGGACAAGAGAATGAGACGAGGACTAACAGGGGGGGGGGAGAGGGGGGGAACGACAAGCGGGACGTCGAGCTCGTACAGACTTCGATGCTAATTTTCACGCGGCTCGAGCATTAATTCTAATTAAATATGTGCGCGCGAGGGGCTGCGGTGAGATAAGCGGGTCGAAAGGCAATTTGTACGGAGACGCCGGTCGGTTTCGTTTCCAAGATAAAAATAAAAGGAGGGAGAGAAGAAAAAGTTTCGAGAGAAATATTCCCGGCCTCTCGGCCTCAGTCAGCTTTACCCTCGCCTCGCGTCTCGTCTCGCTCCAGGCTGATATCCAAGTGAGATGTTTAATCATTCGGTAGATTGAATTCGCGGGTCTCCACTCGACGGTGAATATCTTAGCATGCGATGTTTCTTAAGTCGAATGTCGTTCCGACGTTCGATAACGCCGATTCTTCTTTTCGTGCACGCCTCGGACGCAGCGAGGATAACAAATCAAATGCCGTTTCTTTATATTTATTCGTAAATGCTGTCGCAATGTTGTCAACTATAAAATGTACTTTTTAAAATATTCCCAACATGTAGCTTCGTCGCCCATCATTTTCTATGGCAGCGACATTGAGTCTCGACAATTTGGTATAAATTCTATTGCCACTTGAGTAACGCAAATCTATAATCCGTGCTCCTCCATCGACAAAGAAGTCGCAGGCATTATTTAATTTATTAATTGCAAATTACGCACTCTTGCAATACAGCTAGAGATCAATATACGTATACATCTTAGAACATACATAGTATTATACATGTTTTAATGTATGTACATACACACAGACGTCAGGTATATCTATATAATATAAATAGCAATCTTCCGTTGCCAGTTGCCAGGAGACTACGAGCGCATTTTGTTTTCCCAAACGATGCATCGAACCTACGAACGACTGTTTACACTTTACCGGGACAAGGCGTTGGGCAAGAGCTGAAAATATATATCAGTGGGCGTGCAGTGTGGCGGTAGTTGGTTCACGGTCGGTAGATCGGGAGAGCATTGAGTTACAACGTAGCTTATACAGCCACCGAAGCCGCCGTCGCGCGTCGTCGTCGTTACGCTGCAAGATTCTATCCACAGATTGCTGACTAGTTCGCTCTTATTCTCCTGGCCGCGGCCGTAGCGTGTACATACCTTCGACTTTTTCGTGTTTTTCCTTTTTGTTCATTCGGTCATTTCAAAATCCTGGCCGAAACTAAACTATCCGGCTGTTCCTCGCGGGCGAATCCAGCTATTCCTTTTCGAGCTCTTATTACGATATAATTATATAAAATGCCGACGTATGAACGGAAACAGGCTCTCGTCGTTGCATTACGCTAATAATCTTGGACAGATAATGCGAGTATTATTCACATCGCAATCGATGTTGCAATTTTAATTTAATATTTTTTTAACATAGAGACATTTGACAGCGGATTTTTACGTTTCACGCAATAATCATTGTTTTCTATAAAATTCAATTTTTTTTTTAAAGAAAAGTCTGATACTGATAAAGTTACAAGAGTTACAAACTGTAGAAAAAGAAATTAAAAAAATGCTTAGTGAAAGGAAAAGGAGAAATATTGAAGAATGATGACAGAGATAGTATTTAAACAATGGCTGCGTTTAGCAGAAAAAACAGCTTTACAACAGTTGCAAAGCTGTTTTCTCTGCTGAACGCAGCTATTCCTATATTTTCGCTAATGAATATCAAATTGCAATTATGTGATTAAGTTAAAGAAGTATCTTTCTTTAGCTACATTGCGGTAGATATTAGAGAGAGGGAATCAACAAATTTTCCATCTCGATAACAATGATTTTCTACGTATCAATCATTCTTCAATTCACGTTTTACAAGCCTCAAGCGAGAAAGTAGATTGACCCGAGGAGTTAATTTAGCGAGCTGTCGCGAATCACGGCGTTTCCCTTACCTTTTACTTTTTATTCTTCTGGTACGTCGAACCGGCTACATTTCCCGCGATAAGATCTCGAAGCTCTTTCTCTAGAGAGATCGAGTTGCAGGAGGTCGTGGAATCGAATGTGTCGAGGTACACCGACAACGCGCAAATCCCACTCGCGTCCTTTCATATTGCAAGCAATGACGATGTTCGGAATCGCTGCGATTTTCAATGAAAGTTTCTACTTGATTTTCCAGTTTGCAAACAGTTGATCAAATGTTGATTAATTGAGTGTTAAAATTAATCCAGCTAAAAAACAAATCAAGACAAAAACAAGATCATAGACAAGAATAAGTGTAAATTTTTACTTAACGAGTATCTGAGAAGTATCTGATAAAATATTTTAAAACGATTGTGTAAATAATGAATAACGCGCTAATTAAAAATACAAGGAGCAAGTTTATTTATATATACCTAAATTATACGCATATCCTGTTTTTATAAAGGTTTTTATAGAGGTTTATCTATGATATTTCTATTTTTGTATATTACCTATATTATAGTAGGATGTAAATATCATTATATATAAGAACGCAAATGTAGCACATGTCCTTGTGCAATACGTATACATATTGGAATCGTATCACAGCTTACAGGCTTCGCCAATTATCATTTAAATGTATTTGCGTTTAGCTGAACAACGCTACAAGCGAGATGCGCCACGTGTTCGGGACTTGGAAGAAGGAACGAAAACCGAGGTCCGTTCCGAGGCAGAGAAGTCTCTCTCTTGGTCTCATTGGAGAAAAGATTTCGCTTCTCGCTCTTTTCTCGCTGTCTCCATTTCTTTTTCATTCGGTCGACGTCGTTACGCTGACTTATGAAGACCATGGAATACGATTCTTATGCGGCTCTTACTGCAGCCTCTTATTTCATCACTTTGCCTCGCAGGCGACCTTCGTTGTTCGTTCTATGCATGCGTTTATTTCGTGAAACTGCGTACGGATGTAGTAATATCGCGGATTTGTCACATAAAAAATATGTATGCCGCGAATCTGTCGAACGTTAAATTCATAATCATGAAATGTAAATGCAATTATTTTTGATTCGAGATTTTCTACGTCTCTTTTTTTATCTGATATAATTTATTGCAAACATCTTATTAGGCTTTATGCAATATAATAGCAAGTTACAATATTATTGTGATACCGATCACATAAGAATTATTACATGGAATAATTTATAAAAAGAATAAAAAACACGTTTTTTAATTTATACAGTTCACTGGATATAATATTTATTTTTTTTAATAGTTTTTTACGGTTTTATAAATCTGTTTGTTTTGTAAATTGTTATTATAAATAAAAATTTAGATTACATACATATGCTGCAGTTACTGTAAATGCTACTGTAAATTCAAAGCATCTTATTCCGAGTTTTATAATGTGCCGTTTTATAATGAGGTGCACGCACCTCTCGAATATCTAGAGACTATTTGGTATTTGTTTCTCGTCAGAACTTTGCATGCGACCACGTGTGCCACCGTCTCGTAGTATGCAAATGCAAAGTATATGAGAAGTCTGCAGCGTTCTTATACCAAGATATCATGATACTTGATGTGTAGGAGCATCAATTTATAAAAACTTCCTTCCTCCGTTAAATCGGAGATCATTTTACGTTTTCAAAATTTATGTTAGATATCTCACACAAATAAGTATGCCTTAATACCAACACAGTAAATTAAAAAATTGGCTTTATTCAATTACATTTGTTTAAATACATATATAGATCGATGTAAGCAAGCTACGAACGAATTAAAGATTTTTATCACTTAAAATGTGTGTATAAAGTAAAAAAAATTATTTATAATAATAATAATTTACGATAAAAACAGATTTATAAAATCCGCGTAACTATTATAGCCCAATGGGCTGTATATGTTTCAATGGAATATGGAATTTCTTAAAACATATGTTGTATCGTTAATCATTTGGCATCGAAATATTCTGATTAGCCTACGATGCGCATACTATAATCTTATTGTCAATTATTTAAACGAGATAGTTGAATGACACAACTGCCCCGGATTCTGTACGATTTATTACGCGTTAAGTACTACCTACCCTCGTTTGCGGTTATAGCAAACGACGATGTCGCGTAGGATTTACGACGATTAATTCAGGTATGCCAGGTTGGTTTCCTGATCGCGTTGATGACACCTTCGGGCACGGTTCCTCGGCATGAGAAAATCGGGGCCAACTTCAATATTTGACCGTCCGGAATCCGGCGCGGCACGGCGTGGCGGTCTTATCGCAGCTTGTAGCGCGCGGAAACCGCACGGGAGCCGCGCGTCGCGACACGGCGAAACGACCGTGCGTCCCCGCTTCTTGCTGACTACTGAGATTTACAATGAATTTCCGGTACAACCTGGAAGGAAGTTTGCTCGCGCCAGACCTGGCTACCGACTACGGTACACAAACGTTATCGCCGACATATCGTGCATTCGAATCGCAAACATTCCTTCCGCCAATGCGAAGACCATGGCCATCTTGAGACTGTCTTGACAATGTTACTGTACGCAATAGAAAGATTCGTACAGTAACAGTTGTGACAGAGCAACGTACTTGCTTGAGAAAAATATAGTACATTGGGTGTGTTCTGTAATCAATCGTTTGATCTTGATGCCAATTTCTATTATAATAAACTTTTTAATGTTACTTCAAGAAAGCTTCCGATTGCAATTAATTATTACTTTTATGCGAATGAGATGATATAAAAAATTTTCGACAAGTAATATGGATATAGGAGAAAATACATGTGCATATGAAAATCTGTTATTTATTTCGTTACGATAGTTAATAGTTTGCTGCTTTAAATAATATCAAATTGCGCGTTTTACGAGGTAAACTTTATAAGGTTAAATTCAAAGTTGTGTTCCAATTCACGAGTCTTCTCACGTAATTTTCACTCATGTGGTCTCGCGAGGCTGTTCTCGCGACTTGAGGAATGTTGTGAGAGGTCAACTGAAATGTCAGGTAGTATGCTGTATCGTTGTGCTCGTACGTAGACAGAGACCGTCATGTTTATTGCAAAATCGTATCGTTATTAGCGTCGTCACTGATAGTCTTACAATTTTATTATACGTAGCAGTGGTATTTTAAACGGCTTCTTTTATTTTTCTTTTTTCGGCAGTTTTTCCTTTGCGATACTTTTTTCTCTGTGCTTGTATAAAGAGACACAAATATATTCGCGATTATATTCTTTCAAAACGTTTAGCTCTATCAAATTGTGATACTATTTGATACTGTACTCATCGTCATTTCGATCGTATGATGCCTGGGAAGGTGAGACGCTGAGTTATCTCAGATAAATGAATTATCGTAAAAATAAAGTAACGATTTTAGAAAACATATTAATCTATCACTGTCGAGTAGCTTAAGATTGTCAACGTTTGTATTACGAATATTTCTTTCTCCAAAGCGAGTTTAAATCTGCCGATATATTGTATGTACACATGCATACAATGTTATTTAGAATATGATTATAAAATTGAGTTTTGTCAACTATATCGTCGTATTTAATACTAGTGATTGTTTTTACGTAACAGCAGAGTTAAATTCGTTTGTACATATATATATATATATATATATATATATATATATATATGTATATTTCTCTTTATCTAGGTAATATTGAGATATAATAATAATTCACTCATGTCTCTGCACATCATAAAATTGCAACAGGAACTAGGATGACGTGATACGTCATAAACTCAAGGAACGACTTTGCGAGAAGTTATCGATCCCCGTGCTCCGTTTCACCCCTTGTATGCATCCGACTATCCGAAAACGAAAGGATCTAGTCGAAACAATTACTTCCACGCACAAGCTTCGACAAAAAGTAGCTGCAGAAGTAAGAATGCGTGTCGTCTGCCGACGAAGCGAGAAACGTCTCGAGCTTTTACGAGTCATAAAGCCAATCGTGCTTCTCATGACCCCCGCTTCCGACGACATAGTCGCTTCCTTTCTTTCTCTTCCTGCTTAACCGACTCGTAACCTTGCTGTTAGCCGGACTAACTGATATATAATAATGCCACTTTTATTGTACAATAACCCTTAAACGCGCCGCTAAAATGACTCTTTACGGCATCAAAAATGAAATAGCCCGGTGTGTGTGCCACGGGCGCACGAAAAAAGGGAGAGACGGCCGGAAGGCAACGCGGACAGGTGCGCCAGCAATATTTTCCCCTCTGTCCTCCTACCTCTTCTATCCTGGAGCGATCATCTCCCCCAAGGGTCAGCAATGCATTGCAGCATCATGAAGCGAAAGGAACATCTTGCTACATCTTACGGAGAAACAAGGAACCGTAGAGTTCTCGTGTTCATCGGTGCTCACCCGTTATCCACAATATCATTTTTGCCACGAGCGCACAATTTATGCGATAGCTTCGTTAATACGTAATGAATATTAATTATTTGCCAACGACAACGACGACAACGACGACGACGACGACGACGACGACGACGACGATGGCAGCCGAGGGCGGTGGCGGCGGCAGCGACGATGGCAGCCGCAGCCGCGGGCAGGGTGCACCCCCGTTATTGTAATTTGTAATCTGCCTGAGCAAAAGTGCGTATCCACGGCGACTGGCCACGGGTGCGTGCTTTTTGCATCGATATAAAGTATCGCTTCGTTATACGTCGCGTAATAAACTGGCGTGCGAAAGGCCGATAGTGGCAATGAAAAATTTTCGACAGGAAAGAGGATAATATTTCTTGCGCGCTGTCGTATAGACATCACAAAACTAATGTATGAATTTCTTACTTTAATCTATTTCGGAAATCTACCTTGAAAGTATTATATTGATACTAATTCTTTTTTTAATTTCTCTTCTCGACTTTCAACTTGTTAGAAATAATCGCGATGATAAATGCAATCTTTACTTTTCATTTCTAGATTTTTCATAACAGTTGAAAAAATATTGCATTATGAATTTTACAATTTTATTATTAAAAATTTTTAAGTTGGATAGCCTAACTTAGCGATTATGCCGATTTTTCTTCTTGCATTCTTCATTGTATTATATGCTTGCACCCCTGAAGACAAAAACGCGCGGCGTATCAAATAATTAAAAATCGGAGATCGCACGGCATGTTCTGCACGTCCTATTCTTGATGTAGACAGCCGATTCCAACAATTAAATCGTTAGTAGCCATTAGAATGAGATGCGTCTTCACGATCCCTATATCGCTTTTTGATTGTTTATCGTCATTTTTGCTCCTACTTTGATCGTCGCTTGCTCTCCTCTGCTGCCATAGAGCATCCTCATGATGCAGATGACGTATTCGAGATCATGGGCGCTGAAGTCAATTCATATTCAAAGGAGAAATTTATGTCGACAAAGCAAATTAATTTGAAAGTCACGAAAACCATGACTCAGAATTTATTCAAGTGATTATTCAGAAAGGTTGAAAGATGAAGATTCTTAAGATTTAATGGGGACTTTGGAGATTCTATATAATCTATACATTAAAAGTGTATTGAAGAAATATATTAAATATTAATGGTTTTAGAATCATTAATAGTAGAAGAATTATTATCGAGAAAAAAGATATAGATAGAATAATCAAAGCTTTTTTCGACATCAATTTTATTATAAGTTTGAATTTATAGATTTTTTTTACTATGTAGATGAAACATTTCTAAAGAACGCGTTTGGCAAGCTCGCGACGCCAATGTACAATGTACATATACGCTTCTTAATACTAATTATTAAACTGTACGAACGGAAGACATAGAAGATGCGGAAAAAAAGATAGAAGAGAAGAGGAGAAGAAGAAGAAGAAGAACAAGAAGAAGAGGATTAAGAAGATCAAGAGAAGGTAGAAAATGGATATAGAAGAGGAGAGAAGAGCAACAACAACGGCAGCACAGGCCAGCAGTTGGTGCACGGCTGTATTTTAATTATACCACAGACTGCGAGAACCTCGTCCAATCTCGTTGTTTCTCTCTTTCTCTTTTCCTCTCTTTTGCTCGAGCCGCGGTGCACCACCGAAATGCGAAGAAATAAAAACAGGCGGAGAACAGGCGGGACGGCCCACCGCTTCAGCCCTCTGAACCATGTCCGTTGGCTTCAGCATCGGTTCGTTTCCAACTCCTGATCGTTTCTCTCTTCTTTCCTTCCTATTCTCTCTCTCTCTCTCTCTTTCTCTCTCTCTCTCTCTCGTGTTTTCTGCTGTTTTCTCTTTGATTCACTTCCTCCACGAGAGTAGACCTAGTGTTATGCCTGACGTTTAGTCAGCTCGCTATTATAATTAACTTTGACGTACTTTGACATTGCTTTCTGACTGTTAGATTACAGAATATTCTCTACTGCAAAATGCAATATATTCCACTTTTACGATCATCCTTATCCTTGAGAAAATACTGCGTGTTTTCAAGTCATAAGAAGCGAAACAATTATTAATATTAAAAAAGCTCTAATACGCTCTATTAATTATCATTTAATATTATAATATTCGCTGCTACTACTGTTTTTTTCTAGACATTTTCTTTATCATGAAATAAAAAAATGTTAACATTTTAATTTTTGAATTATATATTTAATAAATATTAATTTAAAAAGATATAGAATGAGAGAGAGGATACATACTCAAGATATACATATCAAACACATAAAAAACACCTGTTCGAATTAGCAAATTTATATATATATATATGTATATATATATATATATATACGAATATCAACTGCATGTTTCATCCGCTATTTTCTATTAATTACGATAGAATATCGTAGTCACTGCATCATTCTGGCCGATCATCACTCGTATGAAATAATTAGACGTGGAGATTGAATATTGGAATCTATGGTATAATACAACGATGGCTCGGCGTCTATTTCCACAGTAGTAAAGCGTGCAGTTTCCATTAGCACCGATTAGCTTCTTCTATGCCCGAATTTGTCCCGCCTGTCACTTTTGGTTTCGCCATTCACGAAACTACATCGGAGTAGCTTGTCACGACCGTCCTCACGCGGATGTCGAACATTTCATGATAATTCAAGGAAACAATTTCATTTTCATCCATGTTTGGCTTATTCTTCACATCCGTCTTTATTCGTTTTCAATCTCATGACAAACCGTACGCGTATTTGATAAAATAATTTTGTCAGTGTATCATGTTTGATATAAGCTTAGTATTTGTTCTTAATGCAAAAGAAGCATTATTTTTACATGAAAAATTGTTTCATTATTTCTAATCAATGGACAAATATACGTACACTGATACAAAGAGATTTTTATAAATATTATAAAAAACACGTTGATTATCTAATTATAATTTATATCTCTTTCGCATTTTCCATTAACAGTGTGAGGAGGAGCGTTCTCAAATAATTGGGCTGCCACATATACCTACATCTTATATTGTTGTTACATAGCGTACGTAGCACGCCGCGCGATTTTAATAACCAAAATATATTTCGGCAGGCATATCTCCTGAAAGACTTCTATCGTGTATCCCATAATTATTAAATTACAACACGTGTAACGTTACCGCCGCAAATTAGCGAATAAAGCAAACAACACAGAGGATTGCAAACATAATAAAATAAGCTTTGCGAAATGTCTTGCTTTAGCTTCTATTTTAATATTTACTTAGATAATAGATAAAACATAAAAAAAACCTTTATTCTTAAAATTCTCTAAGCAAGTTAATTCTATATTTGTATCATTTTAAATCATAAATTGATTTATGTTGGAGATTATATTGCACATAAATAAGCATGTAGGTAGGAGCGAACATTATTTATAATAGTTTTATATGTTTTCGTGAAATAGCATGTTATTTCCTTTTTTTTCTCAATTTGACACTACGTCGTCGTAACGTTCAAAAGCGAAAGGTGTTACACGACATACTTGGTCCGTTCTATCTCGATTACACTCCGTCCTACACGATCCGGGCGTGATTTATCGTTTTGTCATGGCGCAGTTTGATACCGCGTGATCGAAATCTGGACTGGGGATATCCTTGCTCCTTGCCTATATCCACCTTTAGGCATTCACGAACGAGGTATAAATCTTCGCCGTGAGTTATAGCACGATGCGTCGTAAGTACGTGTGCGCGCATAAACGTACTCGGTGCACGCGTGCATCGAGCGTCCGTGTTGCGCGTAGTTATTATTTCACGGTCCCCACGTGTACTCGTTTTAACATCGAGTCGCGTTATGTTTAGTGCCCAATTTGGCGTCGCGTGTGCTTCTGTATTCACGACCATCTGTTTTTACTTGTATATACATATAGACAGTTCTGTCCCCGCTTACGACACTTTAATCCGTGGAATGAGCTCATTTTGGATAAACTCCTCGTTTAAGTGAAACACTAACTCTCGAATGAGTCTCTCTCACAAATCCTTATCTCCAGTTCTATACCGTTAACCCGAAACATATGCTGTTTCACAAAAGAGATTAATGAAAAATGATTACCGCATTTAAATAAAAACGTTCCGATTCATAGTTCGCTTTTTTTTATCAGCTTTACTGCTATTATTACTTATATAATTTACTTTACGGAACGAGCGAAATAAAATTCTTCGGAGACGGAAATGTAAAATTAACTTTCTAAATTTGGAATGTTTTGCTTTTATATCTCAACACATACATTATAAGACATAGATATACATTATAAGAAATAGAATAATGAAAATTATTGATAAATCTCTGAATAATACATATCCAATAATTTTTCGGCTACTTTCTGACTTGAGGTTGTCGCGTGTCCGTTTAGAGAACCTTTTCAGGTTGTCACTGTCGCACGTCGTCGAGTTCTCCTTACAACATTCCTACGGCGCGGTCGACATCAATCTCGTCATTAGTCTTCCCGTTCCTCCAATCCACCCCCGTCCCGGACTGTCTTGCTAGACTTACGGTAAAGTTATTGATAATTTGTCATGCAGTCTCCAACCGCGAGCGAACCATCCTTCATCCATTTTGACCGCGAGCAAACCGTTATACGTAATCCGCATCATCGCACAGACTGACGCATTTTTTAGTCACTCGTTGTTGAGTGGAAGATCAATCGATTGTTTACATTTGTTTCTTTTTCTAAATTGTGTCACGAAGTATGTAAAATTGTTTATGCAAAAAGGCCTCATGTAAAGAGGCAAAGAGAGGGCTATGATACGCTCGTAATAAATGATGCTATATATAATAAAATATTTATAATCAACACAAAGTACAAACATATCGATAATTTTCATTGTTGCATAATTATGTATTTAGCTATGTATTTTTTTTTTTTAACAAAATCAGAATTTCTCGAATTGTACGTCTACTACCGTACGCGCGTCTAATTGAATACCCTGATATAATTTTCATAAATGATGGTTTTCATTTACTGCTTGTTAATTAACGATATCCCTTTGACCATTTTTTTCGGTGAAAAGCTGGATCGAGAATATCAGAGAAAAAAAAATAGAGAAACAGCAGGCGAACGAATAAATGCGAGAAGGCCTCAGAAACGCCCTCTCCGCCCTGAGACGCCTCCTGTCCGTCAAGCCGTCATCCCCCTTCTTTTCGTTCTATTTCCCGTCGCGACCCCGACGACTTTCGTTTCGCTTCCCTTTTTGCTTCCCAATGCAACCACCTACCTGAACATAATTATAATCGACGAAACACCCCGATGCAAGATATTCCTTGACCGGCGCCGTCTTCTGTTACGATCATGTTTTTAAATGTAATCGAATTGTATGTAATTATGGAGAATGAAAGCGGAATAAGTCTCTAAAATATTGAAAGTATGTATAAATCTTTAAGATAAAATCTACAGATTTAGAAGGCAGTTTTTAACGAAGTGCAGCATTTTGGATAATTATTAACTTGAAAAGTAAATATTATGTTATAATTATTTATACCCAATTTCTTAAAAGAAATCACGCAAAAATCTAAAAATTATTTACTAAAAAATATATATGTATGTAGTGGAAATTGTGTAGAAATCTATACTAACAATAAGATGGATTATTTAAATAGTGCGTAGCAAAAACTATTTCCGAAGAATTCTTTATCAATAATTACCAATTTTTATCAATTCTCTCATCTTTTTCTAGAACCATCGCAGCCTTTGCTGGCGGAAAGTTTGTTCTGTCATGTGAACTTCCATTATCGCGATTAAATCCTCGCGAAACGTTCGTGGTCGATAGTAAGCTGCAATTTTGTAACGCACAGCTGGGATCTGTTCACCAACCGACTGCTCGTGCTAGTGTCAACTTTCTCTCTCTTCTGCTATGCCTTTTCTCTCATTCTAACTCTTAATACCTAGGTGTGGAAATGACTTGTGGGATCGGATGGTAGCGCGGAATGGCAGAAAAGTGGTACTTTCAAACCGATACCCTAAATCACGAAATCGAAGCAGGGTTTATAGAATGCATTCGACTTGTCAGTTCAGCGAAATAGTTTTTTTCCTTTTTTTCGAGTATTTGCTCATTCACCCATCTGCTTCAGATTAAGGATTATAAAAAGAGATTTGCGATCAATCATAATGCGTAACAAATCATAATGCACAACTCAATTTTTATAATACATGTTTTGATCAATTATTGCAATCATTTAAGTCTAGAATTTGGACTTTTGCGAGGAACAGATTTAAAAATAAATACTTACTGCAGAAATCAGTCAGTATTTTAGAAATGACTGCTTTTATTGACAATAGAAATGTCAGATCGAAAACAACACAAAATACTTATTATCACAGTTTCTTTATTATACACACTCACATACGAAGTTTTATAAATATATATATAGTAGATATTATTAAACGCGGAACACATCTTTTCTTCTTTCCCATTAGATCTTTGATTACAAATGACAAATATATACGAGAAATGTGCGAAGCTATGTCGATCGTCACAAATTGAAATAAAACTAAAAATGATTATTGAGAATAGTATGTAATGTAATTAGGATTCTAACTGACGCATATGAACATCGCGCATCAATTTGTCAATGATGTTATAGTTAAGTCGTCTACAAATAAGCATATCGAAAAGACAGTCCGAATATTAATGTAATAATACGCGTACTTTCAGTACATCGAAACGTCGGAATATAGATCCAAATAAAATTATTGCACGGCGAAATTATACTTTGATATATCAAGCAGATGCGATATGATTGATTATAAACAGATGGTTCGCGTAACGTGACATTTCCGTCGTCGATTGTCGATAAATGCTTGCGCAAGCATTTACTCGTAGGATATGATAGCTTTATTTAAAGACGAGAATGAGTGCTTGTGTGTAATATGTTTCCCGTTTAATTAGACAAATTTAATAATGTCAGCTAAATCTGCAAAGTACTGGTTTAATCATCGAAAGACAATTTAAAACGGAATATTAAATGTTAATAATGTACATACATAAAAACTATATAGTGTGTTACTATTATACTATATATATATATATATATATATATATATATATATATATATACATATATTGTAGGTATATATAGTTTTTATTAACATTTAAAAAATTGTATTTTTTATAAAAGCAAAATTCTTACAAAATATTAAATTAAATATATGTTTTAATAACGATTGAATGGATACAAACATGACTAACAACTTCGGAAAATCTACTATAATTGTGACGTGGCAGAAATGGCGGCTAACGATCTGTATCCTGCACATGATCGCATCGTCTTCGTGGAGTCCGTGGAGAACGTTGGAGAACGAAAAAAAGAGAGCATCGAGAGAAGGATCGGTTTCTTTTCGACGCGGAGTAACGTATGATCAGGTCGCTCGATGGTCGGCGGGGTGATCAAAGATCTCGAGTTGCATCCTTACAAACTAGAAAAAAAGCAAAAATGTGCAAGGAGAGGAGGAAAAGAATATAACGTGTTCTCTCTCTCTCTCTCGCTCTCGTTTGTACTCTCTCAATTCAGTAAGAGGATAACGAAGAAAAGATCAGAAAGGAAAGAGAAGGAAAAAGGAGAGAAAGAGAGCGATCAAGTCGGAGGGTGAGGCGACAACCCGTGACCAATCTGACACTAAATCAACTGACGTGCGCTTGACTGCACAAACGCGCGCCGATGCATATGAGCGCTCTCGATCTGAGCTACTCACTTATAATATATATAATATTATATATGCGATGCTTTTTCTTTTCGGATATTCTCACTGCGGAACTTACATGGACTTGTTGAATAAAATTGCTGCCTCAAGAGACCCATAGAGCACAGAGTTCAAAAAAAGAACTCATTAATATGTTACGTATTAATTTTGAGTTTATTTCAGATGCAAAAAGAATTCTTTTTGAGAGAGAGAGAGAGAACGAAATTTCCCACGAATGAATACAAATTTATTCCCATATAATTATTTGACGTAATTGCGTAAGGATAAAATTAGGAAATGACTAAAGCTGCAAAATGTGTAATTTATTTATAATCCGCTTTGCGGATTTTTTAAACTTAAATCGCACATTTGTACTCGAACAGTTTCGTTATCTTTCAAATATCCCAGATAAAATTGTAGTTTGAGTGTGTCAAAACTAATAAAGCAACATGTATACAAATGTTCGCGAGTTACCGGGATAAGCAGCAAGACGTGCCTGTTTTATTATCCATCCTGTGATCACACGTTCACGATATGCGCGGAATATTACTAACAATAAGTTTAAACGCGCGCTAGCGACACAGATCCTCCCGATTAACAATCTGTTACATTTATTATTGAGCATCTGTTTTATAGAAATATATGATAATTTTAAGATAATAAACATATATTTCGAAATAATTTATAATAAAATCATAGAGAGTTTGTTAAACTCAAATATCTAAATTAATTATAAGTAACAGCATTTACTATTGTTCATAAGTCATAAATTTATTTAACTTTGTGTTGAACTATTTATTTTGTTTTATAAAAATCACATACGAAAATATACTAAATAATACACGATTTTTTACTATGCGCTAAACTTGGAATTTCTCTCTCTCTCTCTCTCTCTCTGACTTTCATACTGGTTGATTTTTTGTCTGCGTGATTGCAGTGGCACGATTTTACCTACAAATTCTGTAACTCGATAAACAACGTTGAGATGTCACGGTAGATTTTGTCTATTTCTTCTTTTTGAAACTCGAACCTCGGAAGTGCCGCGTCTCGTAAAGATTCCTCTTTATTACCTTCAGTCTGCTTTTATAATTTCCTTTTTGAAAAATCCAGCATAAAGTTGTGCCGCGCCGCGCCTTCTTTGCTATTTCTTCTCTCTTATAACCTCCCTTTTCCATTTTTCACTTTCTTCATTTTTCGCTCTCTCGATCCGCATCGCCATTCGCTGTCCCTGTGTGCAAAGTATAAGAGGCGAAAAGAAACAACTATTATGCCTCCTCATTTGGATTTGATATTTCATTGAGAAACCTCAGGCGGAAAGGCAACAATGTTGTATGTATATTAAGAAACCGCGGTTCGTGAGCGTTATATATAGAAATTGTTGAGACGCTGATCCAAATTTACCGCGATCAATGTATATAGTACCACGTATCGGTCCATGCAGACCATGTCAAAGACAGAAAAAAAAATCTACGTGCGACTTCACATTTGCAGTTTTGTCGTTAATCCAGATCTACCGCGCGATCGTACGCGCCGATCTTGCCGATTTTAAATACCTGCTTTCCTGTGGTCGCAGCATCGAGTTAACGAGCAAGGATTAACAACGGTTTAGAGATAAATCTTGCTTGATCGTTTAATTCAAACGTTTCCGCTCGGATTTCGGCTTTTCCCCCGAGGAATCTCACCTTACTGAATGTGACTCTCCGGACGCCTCGCTTCTGTCACGTCTTACCTCCACACTATACAGTTATCGGGTCGTTGATCCAATTCGCAATTGCGATACACGGCGCGTGTCTAAATCTGCATAGTCATCGGCGACGTAAATTCACTCGCATTATGCATTTACTATGCAAATGCCAATCAACCGTAACAAGTAAGGAACCGCGCGCGGTATAGCCTGACACACTTCCTGCTCGTAGGTACCTCGTCTGAAATATCCGTCTGCTTCATCTGCAGCACTGAGGCACGCTCGGAAATAAATCAGTTGTTGTAATTTTCTTAATAATGCGTCATGGCTTGGTTGTTATTATTATTATTATTGTAGAATTTCGATGAAATTAAAGGAAACAAACTTTCGAATCTCAGACAATTATCACGCGAACAGTGGCAGCAAAAAGACAAGTCTATCGATTCCAGACCTTCTCCTGGAGAGATGAGAGCTAGCAAAGCCTTCCGATCGCTGGTCCCACGATTTCTAAGCTGGAATCTTCTCTCGTAAAATCGCCGAAAGAAAGATTTTTTAATTGGCATAGGAATCGAATGCCGAGGAAGGCAGAGAGAGAGAGAGAGAGAGAGAGAGAGAGAGAGAGAGAGAGAGACCTTAAGGAAGAGGATGGAGACACTGAAAATGATTATCGTCGTCATGGTACCGATGAAATTGACTATCCGTGGATCCGGACTTCGATATTTCATATTTACGACGACATGCGGCGAATATAACTTCTCTTCGGGACTAGCAGCGCGGGACGCGATACCGGCAGGCGAGAGGACGAGTTTCTCGAGAGCTTTAATAACCTTGCTTCATCGTTCTTGGGCTCGTATCGAGGAGATTATATTCTGTGGATTAACATATTGACGCTGTCTTTGTGAGGCCCGGGCCAGACCGATCGAGAGAAAAAAAGGAAACAAGTTAAGAACCGAGTTACTAAATCACCCCTTGTCGTCCTAACGTAGCCATTCCCGAAAAGAAATTATTATTACTATAACCGGTAACCTCCTGCATTCTTTTTCAAATAATCGACAACTTTCTATCGCAATACCTCATTAACCATCTTGCGAATTTTCGAAAATGTCGGCCTCGTTAGCTCCAAGGTCTCTCTATAACTCGATAGCACTGAATAGGCGTAATTGCAAAGTTCATTCGTTGTTTCCGTCAGACTTTACGAAGCGTTATCTTTTTATAGATCGCATAAATTGTTTAATTTGCAACCATTTTGTTTTTGGTTGAAAACTATTACTGTGGAAGTCTTTAGATAAATTTGCTTTCATACAACTCGAGGAGAAAATTTTTATTGTTACAAATCATTTAGAAAAAGATGACAACACAATGATAATCTAGAAATTAACGATTTACATATGTGTTGTGTAATAAAACTCGTCGATAAATTGAAACTATATAGGTACTCGGTACTTGTCTCATACCGTCTACATACAATGTATAGAAGGAACAACGTGTGTGTACAGTCGAGGGAAGGGCAAGACGAAAAATGTGCGTGAAACATCGTGATAAATGATAGGACGTACCGGATCGGCCCTAGACCCAAAGACCCAGAGACCCACTCGCTACACTGCCGCGCCGCGCCGCGCCGCGAAGGAACGGATAAAGGACCTCGTTGCCTTGTCTCGGCGCATATTAATGGACAAACATAATCGCCGCATCTCAGCAGGAGCCGCCAGCTGAAATATCCGCTCGTCGTTGTCCGTTGCTGCCTCTTCTACCGTGGCTTCAGCTCGCCGCCGCAGTTCTCTACACGATGCCAGGAAGCGACGTTCCTCGACGCGGACGTACGTTGAAGAGAGCGTTTCCCTTGCTGAAATCTCGGTAAGACGGAAGGACGAACATATTTTCACGTGCACGGGAAGAATGAGTGTGTAAATTTCTTCAAAGAAGTGAAAGGTGTTGTGAAAGGAAGAAATAACTTGATCGATTCATTGCAAATAAACAGTGTCGTTGCAAAGAAAAGTTCAAGAAGGTGTTGTATAAAACACCTAAAGAAATAATATCTAATTGGTCTCTGTAAGTGATAGTGAAAACGTATATTTCTTAGCACGAATGCTAAGAAATGCGATGGCGTGCAAAATAATGCAACAATTCTGGAAAAAAAACTTTATGTGTATTGAAAACATTAAAATCATGTGTTAAAAAAACATGTATATATAGAAAGAAATAATCAGATAATCATAACAAGTAATAATTATATCAGTTTGGAAGTACAAAGGCTCACAATTAGAAAAATCAATTGATACATATCTATAATATTTTACATCTCTTCGGAATCAAGTTTCTTTCATTATTTTGCAACGTAAAACAAGTGTGCGATTTCTGGCACTTGTATACTAATTAAAAGATTTCTTAATATTACACTTTGAATGTAGTAAATACTTATTATTTATTACCATATTGTAATATATTTGATATAATCGCTGTTGATATTCGTCTCAAACATCTTTTTTTTTTATTTTTCACACTATGTTATATTAGCTTATCTTGTACGTATATAATATGATTTTGGAAAAGGTGTTTTGAAATCTGTTTATCGTTAATCGTATGTAAGAAAATTTGTTTTAAGTTTAGCGAAGTTTCACTTATTTCCGTCTTTCATTGAGACCTAGATATGTCTGGAAAAAAAATTGGATAAACATTTTCTTTGCTTAACTGTCGAAATTGCACGCGGCACCGCGATTTCCCGCGCTCTTTCTCTCTCTCTCTCTCTCTCTCTCTCTCTCACGACCTCCGCACCGCACTCTCGTGCTTGACGATAACACACGACATCACGGCAAGTGCCGTTTGATTACGCGCCGTCCGCTATCAGCCGCTATAAAGTCGATGGAAGGCGGGCGTTAAAGCCGCCTCTTGGGCCCGCCTCTACCTCCCGTGCAGGCTCCCCACCGTTTCGTTTCACCGTCTCTCACCGGGAGACGCTACCAGACCTGCCGCAGGCCATGAGACTGGTGGCCAAGCGTCTGGTGAACGGTGAACGCTCCCAAACCACCAAGTCGAAGAAGGCAGAACGGTGCGCCATACTAGCACCATGTCGGAGATGAGCCTATATATTTCTCTTTCCGTCTTTCTGCTTTCCCTTCCTTTGCTTTCTCTCGCCCCGTTCCGTTGTCCGCTATTCTCCTTCTCATTTTCACATCAAAGTACATCGTATCAGTTCCTCTTTGTCCTTCTATACTACGAGAGATAGCTTTTGAATGCACGCACGCATTTGAGTGTGTCGCGTAAACGTGATCGTGCACTGTGTGTACATACACACTACGCGAGTAGTGCGTGCATGCGTGCCTACGTACGTGAGTACGTATACATCTGGGGGTTTAATGGGCCCAGCTAATGACTATTGGCCAGCAGACCTGGGCGGGACCACGAGAGCTCGCGCGATGAACAAACTTATACATATATGCCTGTGTGTATGCCGAGAGCAGCCGAGAGGCATGATCCCTTTGCTGCATTAGCTCTTCCTTCACATTGACTACGAAACACTGATTAAAATATTTTCGGCTTTGTTTTCTGTGTTAATAAGAGACGAATCAGGAAGCAAAGTAAAATATCATATGGTAAAATATAAGATTTTTATAATTTTTTTAATAAGACCGCCTAGTGAAGTGAATAACACAACTAACTTCGAGAGCGTCTTTACGGTCACGGCTGGATCTTAGATGCCTAATAAATTCTATATGAATTAATTCTGTAAGATTTTTATTTTTTTCTTTGGTAAAGAACATATGATTCATTTTCTCGATACTATATATCTATCTATCTATCTATATATATATATATATATATATATAAAGTGCTTAACGGAAATAACAAAAATAATTTCTTTTACAAGTTTGAAACCGCCAACTTTCTAATTTCAAGTTAAAATAGTCCCTTTAGGAGAAGATAGAGGTGGTATTATCTAAAGTTAGCTATGTCACAGAAATTCGATTAAACTTTTACAAGTATCGCTTTACACAGCGAGATAGTTAAATCCGAATATATAACACTAATTTAATAATTTAATAATTATGTACGTTCAATGTATACTAAATTAAAATCTAACTCGGATATGATAAGATATATAAAATCCGTATACGAAAACCTGTCTAAAATGTTTAACTTTCGACTGTCAGGACGGTCTTACGAATAGCCATTTTAATGTCATCGATAGACATGGTCCTGTTGCAAAGGATGAGCCAAAAGATTGCGACAGTGGTTCTTGAAAAGCGCCGCCTTCCACACGATGTGTCGGGTCCTTTACAACGCGATTTACATAGAATGGTTGTCCCATTGGATATATCGGCAGCACTTGGTAAGGCAAGAGAAAGAAGAAAGTGAAAAGGGGGAGAAAGAGAGAGAGAGAGAAAGAATGAGAGACGACGTGTCTATACCCGCGAGTTCGTAAGTCAGTAATGCGGAGCAGACGCGGAGCAGACGCTGAAAACATCCATCACGCTCGCGAGGCCAGCTATCTCGTCTTGTGGATCTCCGCTTCATAATTACATTCTCGCCAGCTCCAAGAGACTTGGATACCCGCCGTCGCACCATATCTCGAGATGCGTTCAGCTACTACCCTTCGTGAGATCGCAGTGGTGTGTCGCGCCAGGCAATTAAACGGAAAAATGCGACGTACGTGCGAGCGTTTTTTCTCTCTCTCCCTCCCTCTCTCTCTCTCTCTCTCTCTCTCTCTCTCTCTCTCTCTCATGATGTATGCCAAATATGAAAATGTAAAGCGTCATTGTGCTTTGCTATGCAAAGATATGTAAAAATGTTTCTTATAAATAATATAATTATTATTAACAATTTTAAAATTATAAACTTGTGTGTCTGAGAGTATTTTGTACGAAATACGCGAAAACCTGCACGTAAACCTGGTGTTATTAAGCAAAAGAATGGAGTAGACGTGCAGTCACTTATTTTCCTTGGAAGATGCATCTATGTCCTATGACGTAGACTAAAATTTCTAAATACATAGAAAAGAAGGGCTTGATGAAAAACGCGTATTAATTAGGTTATTTATATTAGACTTTAATTAGTTTTTGCAAGGAATAAAGTGCTTTGTACACAAAGCTTAATATGAGACGTAAAATTTTATCTATTACACAAGCTTTCTGTTTACATTATTTGAGTTTAGCATCACCTCTTGTAGCACAACTTAGATGTAATGTAATTTAATGAACGTAGCGAGTATAACGAATATTTATATTAATTCAAATATCTATTTACAACTCTTATTATACAATTTCAAGAAAATTGAAAGAAATTATTTATACGTGGAAAATTATACGATTTGACTGGATAATCGAATAATAACTTATGTTAAAGATGTTATAGAACGTTCAATAATAATTGCAATCCATAGCATTATTCTCTATTAAGACAAACTACTTACTTCCTGGCATTGTTTTATTATGCAAAATGTTACTGCAAACTCAGCATCACTAATAAATTAATGATATTGCGCCTTCAAATCGTGTATATTATTCAGTAGGTAATATGCGTGATATAATTGCAAGTACTGTGATTGTAACTAAATAATTGGAGTAAAATTTATTTTAATGATTATTTATTGCCATTTGCTTGCCACACTTGTTTTGACTTTACTGTGTATTTCACAAAGATTTCGATAATTAAACAAAAAAAAGGAAGAAATTTACTCGACGTTACATACATATCTTACTTGTTTTACGTTTAAAAAAGAAAATATAATTCAGAAAGAGACCGTAATATCTTTAAAATTATTAATTCTAAAGATATAATTTTTTCCTAAATTTACAAATACATGCAACATTGCATCAATTGGTTTCATCAACGACGTCTTAGCTGTAATCATAATTTAATTGATTATTTTTTTTAAGAATTTTTTTAATTAGAAGAAGAAAAAGATAAATAAACCGTCAAATTATAATCAGATATCAGACGTGTTAATGTGCTTGTCTGTAAACGCGATATGAAACACGCCTCAACTAACAAGAAATATTCAAACTAGTGACAAGTTGTATCAAGTAGCATGGTGTCTCCCTAATTTCTGCTCGTATAAAATAATCAGCGCAGCACTGTCGTACTTTTTTCTCCCTGGTAACTCCGGGGTGCAGCAGCAGCTGCTTCCAAGACAAAAAGGTCAATGCGGGGTAGCCGGCGAAGAAGCCGATTAAATTTTCAGGGGTATGTGACAATGGCTAGAGAACGAGGGCGGCAGGTGCCTCACTCATCTAATATTAACATCGCCGATCGATAGCACCCGGGAGAGAACGAGAAAGGACGAGAAAATCGAGTCCTGTGGCCGCGTGGGTGGAAACAATAATCGGTCGGATAACTCGTTTGTCTTCTCGCGCTCGGTTGTTCGTTAGGGACTGTCTATCGCAAATATCGTGCGAGCACGAACGTATTTACTGATGTCTCCGAACGAAATGGAATCGTGACTTTGAATCCGTCGCTGCTAACAATAAGTGGCAAACGGATAATGACCGCGGGTGACGGCATGGCGGAGCGATGAAGGATATTTATTCTTTTCCCACATAGAAAAGTTAATCCATACTGCGATCCGTAAATAGCATTAACAGTAATTATTTAATTCTCGTAAAGATACTAGATATTACACATAAAATTTGTAAGCATAATTACGTTATATGTTTGTACGTTCACATTTTGTTACGTCTATATGAGCGTAGTAAAATGATTCAGTATTATACATATACGAAATTTCTGTTAGCGCGTCCAATTTCTGGCAGGTTTCTGAATATTCTAGCGGACATTTCCGCGCCACGTGTAATTCCCACGAATGTCGTAACCGCGTTTCTTCTCTAATATTGCTCTCTTTCAACATCCGCGGCGCGGGTGATTTCCTGTAGCGTGCGCAGCGGCCATCGCCCGTACCATCGTACTTGGGCGAGGGTTGCAATTTTTGTATTTGCAGGAATATTTATAGCGGCAACGGGAATTACCATAAACAACGCGGCGAAGAAACTCAGGGATTACTGTATTTAAAGTGCAAGGGGGAATAATTACCGTGAACTGCGGCTACTAGCAGAGCCATCGAGGTCGACAGCAGAAAAGGGGCGTGCTGAACATCATAGAACGATACTGGCAGCTCGTTCGTCGAAGAGAGAAGAGAAGAAAAAAAGAAAGAGAAAAAGGATATATATGAGACCTCACTTTTCTTTTTCGTTGGACCTTCGTTACAATATGGCGTTACGTTCGACGCGAGCAAGATATTTCGATTCGGCAGATCGTAATCATCTTTGCTTTTCTTGCAAGGACACAAGCGAATATGAGGAGAAGCGAGAAAAGCGTTTACGCATAAATCTTAAATCTTGAGAATGTAACTATCAACTATATGTTCATTATTTACTTCCACGCTTGCTTTAATTTGACGAGAAACTTGGTCGTGATGAACACGATGATAAAAATAATGAAAAATTGATGATGCAACTTTTTATTTGCTTATTGTTAGTATTACAGATGCGCGCTTTGCGCGCGCTATTTGATGTTTTTTACAACATTTACTATTTAATATTAACTTCAATGCACACAATTGTTAAAATGACAACCGCTCACATAAAGTAATCGTAGCGATCGGTAACCAATCGGCATCGCAAGAAAGGGACACTATGAGAGATGCGAGTATCGATGTTATCTTTTTTTTTTTTAGAAAGGAAAGGATTAAGTATATACATCGATAACATTCCATATGTAACTGCTGTTGGAAATCATAGAGTACAGACAGAGACTTTTGCAGAGTAAGGTGCAAAGGTCATTGAATCGTGGGACTAACGAGCGGTAGCCGTAAAGAATATAAATTCGCTTTACGTTCGGGCCGAGTCACGCAGCGCTCTTTGCGACTTGATGATGATGAACTTCCTGGCCACCACTTTGCCTCGCAAGCTCGCTCGTAAAGTCGAATTTAATCTGAAAGGAACAAAAACGATGGTAGAAACAACGATGCGGAGTTATATCGACGAAGACGTACCCGCGCAAAAATCTCATAACAGAAATTTCGTACGCACGCTTGAACGCTCGTGAAAAAAAACTTAATTTGAATTCACGTACACAATATATACAATAATTGTTACGTCAGAATTTATTAATAAATTATAAATAAATTTTGAAGTTTTTTATCAATTATTGTACTCATATTACACTCTTGGAATACGAGCGAAAATTCGAATAAAAAGGGATTCATCATCTTGTTTATAAATCAGTGTATAAATTACTGATTCAAATTTTAATAGTTTAAAGTTTTCAGACCTTAATCTTGGCGATATAATGGTATTATCTGTCGGAATACGTGCTGACGTACGCACGACGTAATCATTTAAGGGGAATCGCACGGCATGAAATTTATCTACGTCCTTGTACTTTGCGATTATGATTATCATTTGCGTTGAATTTGTGTATTTTTTTCTATTTCTCAAGTCTCTCAAAATAATTTTTACTTACTGATAAGACATGGTGTGCATATCTGCCTATTGGTATTAATATTAATACAAGTTACAACGGAGCTGCCACTTAATTACCACATTCTGTAGATTACTTTCACCGTATTAAAAAAATGAATAGTAGCAGGAACTATACAGCGACGTTATTTTCATCGTTGTAACTTAACATAGCTCTTATCGCGCCGACTGCTAGATCGTACATATATACATATATACGCACACATTACTGCCGTCCACCACCCATCTTCGCTTTTATTCCGGTCATTAGCGTGATCGACAGCACTATTATTTCCCTTTGTGCCTTCTCCTGCCGCGCGCGCATAATTAGTATTGCGTAAATCTTACGACGCGTAAGCGAGACTTTTTTTATATTCCATTTTACCGTTCGACGTTTGTGTTATTCAAGCTTATATTACGAAATATATAGGAATATTGAAAGGATTACGTAATAAAAGCACTGAAGAATTTTTTTCTTTGAGTAGCAGCGATATGGTACTGTATAAACTGTGAGTAATTGCGACAAAAATGGGATAGGAATAAGGATTCGCACCAAATTCATGTCAAACTTGTCAGGAAACAGGGTCAAACAGTATTTAACAATCGCGTTGATGCAAATAC
The DNA here is from genome assembly GCF_000956235.1 of Wasmannia auropunctata. Classification (NCBI taxonomy): domain Eukaryota; kingdom Metazoa; phylum Arthropoda; class Insecta; order Hymenoptera; family Formicidae; genus Wasmannia; species Wasmannia auropunctata. Next base: position 754,452 of record NW_012026837.1, on the reverse strand, counting down.
AATTTTTTGCTGTTAGAACGATATTCTCGATTAAAAACCACTACGCTTCTCTCGCTGTTACGTCATCCAATCAATCGTGAGTCGCGACGATTTCGCTATCGCGAGAACGGCTATTCGATGGCTCGTACCTGGCATTGTGCAGCAAATTGATCATAACGAGGTTTAATTAAAAAAGACAACGCGTCGGCGCTATTGAGCGCGATTACTCACGAGCGTTTCGTTTTACCACGCCATAAAAGCGGCTGCTGCGCCATCGGCGATGACCCGAAATCAGTAATCGATTACGAATACATACATGAAGCTTCGAAATATTCATGTTATACGCGGCATTGGAATATTTGAGATATTTTTCAAATATTGAACAAAAAGGCGATTTGCACGTAAAACCCAGATAAATATTAATAAAGAGATAATAGCGATAATTTAGCTTGCTACATTATAATCTCTATTTTAAAAAACTTAATACATATAAAGAAAATTCCTTTAATAATAATATTAAAGATAAATCAATATTGAAATTTAAGATAATGCTGCGTGTTAAAATTCTCCTTAAAATGATTACATGTTACAATTTTGAATTAATTAAAAAAAGAGGAAAAAAGTGTATGTTTTCAATCTTGTTATTGCTGCACAATCAAGTACAGTAAATCATTCGAAAATTAAGAGCAATTTGCTTTTGCGATCACTGTCGTGAGTTGCGAGCAAGTGCAATAACAGGTAAATATATAAATCATTTGGCACGCTGATGCGTATAACGCAAAACGGAAATGTATACGAATGATCGTAACGATCATTATGATCGATAAGATGATCTAGATAGTTTATCGTCGTGCATATTATCATGACCTTTTATTGATGAGCGTTTCGCATTGTGATTGCTATTGTCGTATAAGCTTTTGAAAATTTGAAGTCTAAATTCTGCGTCGGAAACGTCGGATTTTATACTCGAAACACTTCTGTCAAATTATCTGTGCGTTAACTAAAATTATCATTGTACGCTGGTAATTTGCTAGCGTGAAACAGTAACAATCCTGATATTTGACTGTTCAAATGTACCGAATTAAGCAAAAGAGGATTGACGAACGACGAGTTGGTTTTAGTTACGTGCAAAAACGCAGTATTAACAAGACGTAGCATATAATCGGATATAGGACGCCGCGTTTGCTGCGACAACGGTCTTACAATTTCCGCTCAAACGACAAGACTTTTGTACGTCAGGAAGATGTTCTAAAACTATCCAGGACATGCCGGAAGGTTCCTGAAATAAGGTACCGTCAGCGACGGAGTGGTGAGGGCGAGCGACGGTAACGGGACTTCCGAAACGTTCCGGCGCGTGGCGTGGGTGGTGCAGGCGACGAGAGAGCGGGTGAGCCAGGAATGTAATCACAGGATTCCCTCGCGATCCTTCGGGACGCTGGTAGCCATCTTGGATTCTTAGCAGGGTTTCCCTGGCTTATATATATCGTTCATTAGGCGTTGACAGTGACAGCGGCGCGGCGGCTTCTATCTCTAGACTCGCTTCGCTCGTTACGCGCCGTCTATATGCGATCCGCTCACGCTCTCGAAATCGCCCATCACGGATGGGCTATGTACGCGAACGCTATAGAAATAGCCGCCGGCTTGAAATAAGTGTGGCAAGGTGACGGGGTTAAGGTAAATTTCCTGTTACATGCACGCAGTAGCGATCGGTATATACGAGTTGATGTAAATTTGCATCGTAGTCGGACTGCGTCCGACATGCACGATATTTAAGTGCGATCCCGTTGTTGCAAGTCGTACAGAAGCGAGCATTTATAAGCAGTGAAATCCGCTCTCTCTCGCCGAAGGTTTAAAGCTATGATATTTTATGCGCCGAGCTGGGGAGCTTTTCTATATACAATATACCTACCACGGATCGGGTTGGGTCGACTGCTCGACGGTTAAAATTCTTTGCGTTGATTAAATTTTTAAGTCATTTTATGGACTCTTATTTTCTATTATTTGTCTATTCGAATCTTCAAATACGCAAAATCTCTGTCATCTTTAATATATAATTCCAAGACAATTCAAACACGAGCTTTATTCGAGCAAATATAATTTTCCTTTTATTTGGAATAATTAGCGTCGTTTATGCAAACTACATTAGTAGAGAGTACAAAAAATTTTAAACATACCGGATATAAGAATAAAATTAATTGTCATTCATTACCCACGTTTATTACCGCCGCGCGGGCAAGATGAATCGACTGGTATTAGCTCTCGGCGAAAATGCGTTTCCAGGTATTTCCTAACGAACGCTACCATATAGCAAGTATGCGGCACGACCGTTTACATCGTTTTTAATCAATTCCCGGCGGGAACACGCCGCGCGCGGTTTAACGTTTTAATAAGCGACACCTTGATAAGATCGTTAATTTCAATAGAGTCCGTTTAGGAGAACTTGCATACCCTGTAATATTTTCGAAACGAGTAATTTTCAGCGAATCAACGTTTTTATTAATTAAACGACGTGCGATTCGCGACAAATTGCTTCGATTAAAAAGCCGTTCACCGACGTAACGATCGCGAAGCGCGCCGCGCGCGCGCGCGCGCGCGCGCGAAGAATAATCGCTCGAGCGGTAGCGGAAGATTTGTTTATCAGCTTATCGGCCGTCTGTTTCTCTCGCCGTAACTTATATTGTAAACCGAAACCGGTTCGGAATGACCGGCCCGGAATGCCCGTTGGGCAATCCGGATGAAGTTGCATTCTCGAGTTCATTGGTGCATAACGCTGAGTGAGGCTCGATCATCGTTACGTCGGTGCGACGTTGCATAAATATCGAAAGCGCGTGATGGAGCGATCCGCCAGAAAAAGAAAGATCTACCATCGTCGAACGAACACGGAAAATCGAGGATTCGTAATTCATGACTCGGCGGCATCTGCAATTAAACGCCGCGCCGTACACCGACTGTCTACATCATCGTCTGTCAGTGATATTATAATTGAAACGGAATAAATTTAATTATCGCCGACGCGATAGATTAATGTTGCCGTGCAACACACCGTGCTTCAACGGCTAGTAAATAACGTTAATTGTACGCACAAAACGCGTTACATTCTTTATTAATACAATCTTAATAATTGGAAAGAAAAAATTGACAATTTTGAAATATTTGTCAATCGTTTTATTTCATACTAAAGTGTCGCGCCTAGTTTTCGATTAAGGACAATGCGCCAAAAAAACGATGTGCCCCCTCTTACCAACCGCATATTCTCGCTGAACATTGCCCAGAAAGACGATGACGACGACAGGAGAAAAAAGATGTTCGTCGTAAAGAAGCGCGCAGATATGCATAGGAATTGCATAGGGGAGCGACTCAAGAAGTAAGGATACAGATACGCGGGCGCAAGAGGAAGGATAAAGATCTTGGATAGTCAGAGAGAGAGAGAGAGAGAGAGAGAGAGAGAGAGAGAGAGAGAGAGTGTGAAAAGGGGAAGAAATAGCCTTCACGCTTCTCTGCTACTTTTCCATGGAAGACGAAACGACCTGCATGCTTACACGGTAAAACGGTGTGCCCGGCCTCATAACTCGAGGATTTTTGTCGCCGGCTTTAGTCGCAGTTTTATGCGCGGCAACCTTAAAATTTCTTCGCTTAACGAAGAACCTTGAGGGGATGATCTGTGGGGAGTACTACCTGGCCCGGCACATAGTGCAAAGCGCTACAATTTTATTCCATATTACTTATGGGAGATGCGGTGAGTTCTGGCGGGGCGAGAAAGGGCGCACTGTGTTAGAAAGCACAAGCACAAAAATAGTGCCCTTTATGTACGTATCGCATATTTCTCTGGCATTCAAGGTACACAGACATTACCATGTGGTATCGGCGAAGCTCTATATAGTATCGGCTCTATGAATGCTTGAGTCGCGATAAATTATTAGCGTAATAATTGTGCGTCATAAAACAGTTCTTTTCCTGCCCCTTTCCCGTTAACGAAGCTTATACGCAAAAAGCATGTATCTCGCGCACACCATGTCTCTCATGCACACTGTTTATGTCTCCATACAATTAGCGCTACGTGCAAATTCACCTTGCTCACTCATTGAGGCGTGATCGCAATATTGCCGACAATAATGACAATACTAACGCGACTGCTTTTCTAATCCCTTTGATGCTGGGCAATGGTGCCATTTGCATCATTTGCGAAGAAATTCAAGTTTACATTTTGAACAGATAGTAACAGCAAAGATAGTATTCCCCCGCTCATATGTTATCTACAATGAGTAAATTATCAATTCTTATCGAGGCTGTAAACTGCCATGGCTGTCTTGTACTAATGCAGCAACGAAAAACAGTTTCAACACACAAGAATGAGCATGGTATATTTATGCAAATACGTCAGTATTATACGTGTGTATTTACAGGCATGATAGAAGTTGCAATAAGTAATATTGATCAGTGAAAACACAAATATATGAAGAATAAAAAAATCTCCTTTTTTTAATTTCTTTGTTTCTTTACTGTATATATTTATCTCATTATTTCTAAACTTAAAATTTAGATTATGATTAGTAGATTTCAGTTTTATAACAAAATTGAATATTAAACATTATGCTTAAATATGTCTGATTTATGAGTATATATGTATATATATAGGTATATATATATATATATATATATGTGTGTATATATTATACGTTAATCTTATAGCTATTATTATTATTATTATTATAAACAGTGCAAGAATACGTACAAGATTGCATAATCATATATTGTTTGCGATCTTGACAACATAAAAATCATATTTTGTCAGGTAAATAATAATTTCGTTTCTACATATACACTTTCAAAATATTTACACTTGTTACGCATAATTTTTAAGACATTATCTTCAGGTACCTACTTCAGTCATTATTATAGTATTATTACACACACACACACATTATCATTACGATCTTCTAGTTTTAGTAATTCTAATTCTAGAAAACAGAAAAGACTGTGCCTTTCTATACAAAAATTAAAATTTCGATCGTATATTTTATCAGGTGCTGTTTTAATCATTAATTAGATTTTTGTATGTACAAAATTTGTAAATTTTTAGACAAGGAGCAATGTGAACTAACGTATTGATCAAGACATTAAAAAGGCGCATATTTGCTGAATAGATAAATAAATATTTCTAAGCTTTAGTGCACGAATAAAATTAACTCGGATGGCGCGCCTAAGTAGTAGTATTATTCTGAACGTGGCGATTCATAACTATAACGAGATTAGTCTGCAGGTTCAACCCTTCGCCATGAGACTTATTGTTTACACTTACCTCCTTATTCTGCGCCTGCAGGATTTCTCTGCTACCATACTTCCGATACTCTAGTTCGCTACCGACACTCCCGTTTCGTGTTCTCGTTAAGTAGAAAGCCCAATTATAATTCATTGAACGTTCTTTCTCTCGTATAACGTTGTATATCGTATTGAAAAATTAAATCTAAGCTGTACATATATTACGAATGTAACGATAATAAATACATATTTAGATTTGCGATTCTCTACAATATTTTTTATTACATTACAGTAAACAATATAACGATCGGCTACAAATACAATTAATATGCGAGGAAAAATATTGAAGGAAAAGGTTATCCTTGGCACATTATTTATCGACAATGACTGCAAATATAAGATACAACTAAAGAGAACAAAAGGGGAAAAATGGCAGATGCGAAAAAGACTTGCGGCTGTAGCGAACCAAGAGCAAATTCACGAAGAGAAGAGGAACCGTTCTCAAGCCTAGCGTTAATTAGTTTCGCCCGAGTTAATGACTTTTTCCCTCCTAATCAGGTAATTCCGTATCTCTTTAAAATAATCTCGCCGCCCGTTCGCTAATGAAATTCTGAACTCGTTACTTACACTCGCGGCACTCGACTCACCTCCTTTTCACCGACCCTTATGGTCTTTCCCTTCTTTTCTTTCCTACGGGAATGAAGAGCACACAAGAGGCGAAAAAGATGCCGCAGCATCTGCTTCAAGTTTATCTTGCCTTCTCTCATAAAAAATGTATTAAGAATTTGGAAACAAGAGGATTATATATGTACGCATTAAAATTTTAATGAACACACTACATAAAAGGAATGTAGATGTTGCTTATATGTTACGTAAAGGAAGAGCTCAAAGTATCTTACAAACACCCGATAAAAAAAGAAACGATTAGCAATGTAAAAACAAAACCTGTAAAAAGTTAAATGAATGGAAGAAGGAACGTTTTTATATAATCTTTCACATTATAATGGATATTTGAAATATTGTACAATAGTATGTTATATCGCTTATAGATTATACATAAATCATATAGGAGAAAAAAATAAGATACCATTATTTGACGCATACTATGAAGCAACATATTTATCATCCTAATAAAATAATATGTCGACTTTTACGAAAAAAAAGATCGCGTTAGGCACGAGAAGCAGCGGCTCAAGTTTTCCGACAATGAAGATTCACCGCGTGAAGACGAAGCCCAAGGAGGCTTGTCGGGACGTCAATGTGAAACATCACCGTGGCGCCCCACAAATAGAACCGACGGGATTTCGTTGCCGCGTGCTCGAAATACGCATGTCACCCGCGTCGACATTTACAATCCTCCTCTTTCTGACGACGTCTTACTCGCTTTTTCCTTTTCTCAATAATGTTTTCAGATTTATAATGAAAGCTAGAATGCGGAATAGAAGCGATCCTCTGAAAGTATCATTAGAAGGTGTCACCAATTATCTTTTATTTGAGGAGATTATAACATCCCTCCATAACTTGATAGAGTTTCAGATTTTCACAGCCGGCAAAATAATATAAAACGGGGGATGGAAATCCTCCCCCCCCCCCTTCAATGACTCATAGTTCAAGAAAGAATTAAAAGGCCAGGTAGATAGCGGGTGCGATCGAAAGAAGAGGCGTGGAATTCAGTAACGAATTCTGAAATTCCATGCGGCATCTTTGGTGTCGCGGGACAGAAGCGCGGCCGCACATGCACGTACGAACGTACGAGGACGCGTCCCGAATAACCGTTTACCGTTGAGCTTAGGAATGTTACGAACCGCCACAGGCTTGCAAATTGTTCCCACGTTGCGCGGCCCGCACAGCCGTTGTCAAGAAATTTCCCAAGGGTTCTTCCCCGTCGCGCGCACCGGCATACCGAACGAGTAGATCCGCGGCTTTGCGTATCCGGCATTCACGTAGCGCGCTCGATTCCTAGACGATTCGGCTCGTTCACACTACTCGAATCTTTCGAATTAGTGACTCATGAGTCGCTCAAGTGTGTGTGTATATATATATATGTGTGTGTGTGTGTGTGTGTGTGTGTGTGTGTGTGTGTGTGTGTGTGTGTGTGTGTTTGTGGAGAAACATGCAAAAGCAAAATAAAGAACATATTCAAAAGAATCAACAAAAAAAAATCGAAGATAAGAATAAAAATAATAAGAATAATAATAAAAAAAGAAAAGCAACCTGCATTAAAACGGAGACAAGATGGAAAGCTATAAAGAAAAGTACAAAGGATGAAAAGTATCAGGAGAAAAGTATCAGGATGAGGAAGATACAAGGCTTTCAAGGCTCGTTTTACAGATTTTATCTTTTTTTTTAAATTTTATATTGAATATTTGACCTCTAAACTTATTTATTTAATTCTTTACTTGATTTATTTTGAATCTTTATCACCTGAAAATGTATAGGAAGATATCCGACATATCTTACATGTCCATTAAATCGAATTCATTCTTTAGTTTTTTTTCCCTAATAATATTGTAACCAAGGAAAATTGAAGACTTATATATTTATTAAAGTGGAAAGACTCTTTCTATTTTAATCACTTGATTAATTGACACACACACACACACACACACACAGAGTATGTACATGTATATTACGAAAGCTCTCTTCTTGTTATAAAATTACATTCAAGAATATCGTTCTGCAAGGAATCTTAGCTGATTAATTATTTTCATCACTCCTAATCAACGCTATACATATCTTATCCATCTATCATTCTATCAAATTCTTTCTTTTGGAGAAATAACGATAATTTGTATACTGAGATCCCCCTACTTATCCCCCTGCTCTCTGTTTCTCTAATAATTATTCTCTCTCTTTCTCTTTCCGGAATAAATATGAGTCGACGTATGTAGTTGCGAGTAATTAACAAGTAGTAAATATAATTAATACTGAACGCGCATCTCAAGCACCAGATATCTATCTCCTTCCGGCAATTCCGTTTCAAGACAGAGATTGCTAGTGAGTGCACAATATAACGGATCGTTTGGTCATCGAGAAGTTAGTAGTCGCTGTCTAAACGGTTGAAAAGCTTATATAGGCACTCTGGATTGCCATTCGGTCGTCCACTAATCGGGGGAGGGGAATTAGATGAATATCTTACCTGGAAATCGAGACCGGGAGCTCGACTCTTAAAGGAAGAAAGTCTGCAGGCGAGAGGGAGACAGAAACAGTGAAAGAGAAATGGATGAAGGAGGAGAAGAGTCTTCGCCTGATAATATAGTGGCCGAGCTGATCGCAATAACTTACTTTGAATAAATGAAACGCCGCTTCGGCGCGACGCGGCGTAGCGGTTCCGAACTATGGCGAGTGGCGAGTTAGAGGTTTCGCCATAGAGCGGCTCTTCAACAGAACACTCACACTCACTGAAATAAACGTAAGAGACAACAACGAAGACAACGACGATGGCGTTGACAACGGTTCTACTCATACATTAGAACGACGTTGTTAGATTCTGACGGCTTTAGTCAGCTTCGCTCGAATCTAGTCTCAGCCCAGTATTTCTCTTAATCCTCGAAGTGTGGCATGCTACTCTGTATCTGATGTTTCTGGTGTTGGTATCGTAAAGTTTTATTACGCTTCGAGAAATAATTCGCATCACACATGTTTGAAATTTAAAAGTCACACTTTTTTCGCTTCCAGAAATTGGAAGGAAATTGATAAAGATGGAATTGTCCTACATCTCTTCCTCGAATATACGACGAAAGTATGTTACGTAATACGTGCTAAATAAAGTCAAGAGCGGAAGCGTAATCGATTACAGTCTTCCGTCGGGCCTTCGGTCAAAATGTAATAGCGTCGGGGTTTTGTGCAGCGCTGACTGCGAACGTGTAGGGGCAGTGCAGAGCCTGCCAAAGTAGTAACAGACTGCGCGAGTCCTCGCGTTGTCGGAATTTACGAGACAGTCGGGCCATCTTTTACAGGAAGCAATGCGCACGGAGGATTTTCAGCCATTGTATTGTTCGAGGATTTATAAGAATCTCTCTTTGATAAGAAGACAGTATAGCTGACAAATGAAGATAAAAAAAAGGACGAAGCTGCGCTTCTCGTTTCTATCTACTGTTTCAGATTTTTAATAAGTGGCCTTAAAATTGAGCCTGGTCAAAAAGCACAAGATCTTTATTCTTCGTTCTTTGCTTGGCAGACATTACCAGCAGTGATATTCATGATGTTAGCCATCATTCATCTTCCATATCTGCTTCATACGAACATGTTTTTAAATAATCCATTACGGGATCTTCGAAAATCCATTAAACGGAATAATAATTAAAGCGAATGCCTTTCTCATGTGTTTATGTCGGATTTAATCCCGACGCCCTCGCGTCAGAAAAGTCCAGTCGGGAAATTAAACGATGCCGCCAGCTATTGTGTACGTTGTATTGTGTACGATTGTTTCCGGAGTTTCCGTCGGACGGCGATTCTCTCTTTATTTTGCACTGGCCGTGAGCAATACGAGAGACGTTGCCTGGATCGTTATTAAATCAAGCCCGTCGTAAATAACGTTTTGCTATAAAAGATTAAAGTTCGATAAAGCACAAAAAGTAATTGAAGTAGACTGCCCGCTAGCCGTTACTACATTGAATTTAATTGGTATGCCATTATCTGGATTGCGATTCCGCGATCCAAAACATTTAATATAGCAATTAAACGAACTACACATTGCAAAAACACCTCGTCGTTTGCTGTGATATTTCTTTTTTCGCCGAGTGTGCACTGATCGCGCAAAAGATTACTTTAGCATTTATATTAATTATATTTATATTTCATCATAAATAACATTCTTCTCGTAAAGAGATAAAACCCCAACAAAGCGACATAAGGTGATTGCAAAGCAACCGCCTTTCCTATGTCGTAATACGACCGTCAAGTGCTGACGAAAATTTAAACGTCTAATCGAAATTTTAAATGCTCGATCGGGAGACGACTGTGAGAGATTGTTAGCTTCACATTATAAAGGATCGTCAACGTTTCAGTGACTCGAGTTGCTTTAAATCCTCATCAACTCTCCGAGTTGTTTCGATTTTTTACGTCGGCAGGCTCGGGTTTGATTGGAGCCACGAGCCATCCGCGATAGACGTTATTAAATCAAGTCCATCATAAATAACGCATCTCCGTGCTTCGTGCTTCTCCGTTTCATTTCCATCGTTGCCATCGTTGCTCGTCCGTCTATCTATCTCCGTTGCTCTTTATCTGTATCAATAATCGCGCACTAAAGTCGATCTCGTTCGTTTCGTTGCTAATTATTTTAATTGGCCGGCGCACATTCAAAAGAGATACCTAGAAGGAAGGTGGAAGGTGGAATCGCCACGGCCAGCGGCAACTCTTGCCCGACTACGACTGCTTCGATTACCGATCGTGTCTGCCGCGTCCTCTCTTTGTCCCTCCCTTTTTCGCTGCCCCTAGGCATCTCGCTCTCGATTTCACTACCTTAGTTAGTTTTTATTTTGCCCTTGCTGCAGCATGAAATCGCTCGTTAGCATATTGATTGGCGATGACGGGACACGCGGTGGTGGGCCCCGCTTGAGAAAATTAAAAGGAATCGCGGATTAATATTGCCGCCGCGAATGCACCTTTCATAATCAATGACGATGGAATCACTGACTTTGTATAGTCTTTGTTGCCTTATAAATTACATACCGTAGATAGAAATTGCGCGACCAATTGATGTGCACGATGGCAGACCTTGTTCTTGCAAGGAAAATAATTTGTTTTTATCAACAAAATTTATCCCTGAAAGAAGTAGTCGTGAATTGATCCTAGAAAACATTTAAAGGATGATAATTATGCCGATTTGAATTTGTTTTAAAAGTCGAACCACGAAAATCACGGAAGCAGTAAAAGCCAACCGATTAAAAAGCTATAGAAAAGGTATTGTAATCACGCGCGGGAAGGCCAGACAGATCACCGTTATTAACAGACCCATGTCAACACTTTCATTATTTCTATTTGAGGCAATTTTATCTTTCACTAAAAGATAAAATTAATATGTATGTATATGAGAAAATTGAAAAGATTGCGAGATTTTTAATTTTCACAAGATTGAAATAGTCTTATCGAAATATCATAGTCTCAACGAAAGAGGCGCGCATGATTAATCGACCCGAGTGAATTGGTGCGTGATGTCGACTCATTATGGACATGCGTGTCTATAAACCTCTGAAGCGATTCAAATATTTCAGAGTGATCTGCTAGAATAAACCGCGTTTTACCGCACGCACGGTGACACGGTAACACTCTGCTTATAGGTATAATATCACATTCAGTCTCTTCGCGCAAATGTCTCAACTGCAGGTGGCAGGCATAAATCTTGGTTCGCCACAAATGTGGGATACCGAGATGAGAGGAGAAGAAAGAAAACGAAGCATGGTGGACAGAAGAAAGAGCGGTGACGAGAAAGGAAGAACGGATCGCTCTGCGACGAAAAGGAAACGAAGATAGCGCCAGAGTCAAGACGGGAAACACAATCGGCCGATCACGTGCGTGACGGAAGACAATCGGTCGCAAGAGTTGGGAACAGAAGTCTATGTGATGGTAGCCAATGCGACGAGAGCGGCGAAACCGATTCACAAAGTCAGGAGCTCCGCCTACGTGGATGTCGGCTCATCCTTCATTCTCATCCTCCTTCTCATTGCGGTCCTTCTTGTTGTCGTTTCTGTTGCTGCCGTAACTGCCGTTGCTGTCTCGACGGCCGCGGCGGCGACGACGGCGGCACGATAGGATCAACTAGTGTGCCATCACCGTTGCTGTACTCATTCCTGCACTCCCACCTCTGCTGCCATGCGGAATCTACGTATCTCCCTGTAATGTGCATCTTTCTCGTTCCAGTGAACGAAAGATCACTCGCTCTTTCCCTACCTTCATTCGTGTCAATTAATGTCTTACCGAGTACAACGTTGCTCGGCTACCTTTTCCGTATCGTTGCTCTCTTCTGCTTGCCCTCCCCCTCCCCCTACCTACCTTCATCTTATACCATCCACCGTTTATCAGGGCGGATTGATCGATGGCACGAGCTGTCCGCGCGATGAATTGGACCTCGTCGCCGACTCGCCGCCGTATTTTTTGGAGAGCTTTAGTCCCCTCCATCCTCTTCAAGAGCTCAAGTTTAATTCAGAGGTTACTATCGTTGCTACCGGCAAAGATCGCATTATTTCCGAAATAGTTTGACACGTCGTATAAATAATCTTAGAATATACCTAAGATCAATGACTTGATAGTATATCTCGTATACTGGCGTTACATTTTATTTGTAGATTCGAGATTAGTCGAACGCGTTACGAAACATTCTTCACGATAAAAATGACATGTAAAAGTATTATGAAATATAAAAAAGTTGCCTAACATATACTATTAGGCATAAGACCGTCATAAAGAGATATCTCTTTATATTGTATCAACTCTTTCTTCTCGCTACGAGTACTTCAATTTAAAATCTGCATTTCAATATAACAATTCTGTACAGAATCCCAATTAATAAGAATTCGCTACAGGTTAAATATTATTACACCAATTGTAATACGAGTGCAAGGAGATTGTTAGGCCATTGTTGTGAAAAAAAGTGTAATACGAACTTATAGAAAGACTGAGAGACTAAGATGCAACGTGGCAGCTATCAGGTAACCCATAGCTTAGATTCCAAAACTTCCACTTTTGCGAATAAATCGAGCTAACGAGGCAGTTTGGCTGCGTCATGGAGCGCCGGTTATATTTTTCTCTGACGCATTGAACGCTTGTCCATCTGTCCGTCCATCCATCTATTCCGACTCTTCATGGTCAATCGGACGCAGACATCCGGTAGCCGTGCCGGTACTGAGGAGGAAGAGAGAGGGAGAGAGAGAGAAATCTTGGCGGAATATAGCGAGGAGGAGATTGACGTGGCACGCTGTCCTGCTTGACAAGAATGTGACAAGAACCAAACGGACTTCGCTCTCTCTTATCCATTCGCCGACATAGGCGACTTCGTCGCCGAAATCCAAGCCTATTTTTCTTATTATAATCTGAACTCCAGCGAAAAAAGAAGATCGACGATTACGCGCACTGCCCGCAGAACGCTACACTAGACTAGATCATTTATTAGTTTATTCACGGGAATCGTGATTGCATCCTTCGCGAGTGAATTATTGGTTCATCGAATAAAATCAAATAAAACAATTAATATTTTTACTCATGCAATCTACTGGCATAAATTAGTAACGGAGTCATATTATTGGTTGGTTTCATATTATTCAAAAATTGATCGTATCTCGCATTGATGCATATTAGAAATTTATGCTTCCGATATGAAAAAAATCCAATGGGCTTGGAGGAAGAGAGAGCTGAAGGATTGGCAGAATGGGCCATGTGAAGAAAAACCATGTCGTCCAGGTGTAATGCTCACAGTTGCCCACCCGCGGTGTCGCGGCGAACGGATCGTTTTGCCGGTTTTTCTCGGTTATTAAGAAACCATCAATCTTACTCGGCGATCCGATCGGACAACGTCGCACCGCGGGATACTTGGTATCACTCGCGCGATCGTTCGTTGCCCTTTCTTTTATTACAATCATCCTCATCAGCTTTTCCGTTTATTTCGACCGAAATACACCTGCCGACCATTTGTTCTTGCACAAGTATAATTTTCATCGGAATATCACTCAATTACACTTCCTTATTCATCCAAAATGCTTCAAGTTCTCGTTAACAAAAGCCCTCGCGCGCGTCCCTCGAGCCGTACATTGACATGTGCAATTCTTATTCAACACAAGGCGGTTGTCATTTCGAATGTTTTGTTTCGTTGACTAAAAACGTAAGAATGTATTAAATATTTCAATAGTATTTTTTTAAATATGTCAAAAACAAATATTTTATAATATGACTATAAAAGCCGAGGCAACAGTCTCAATATTAAAAATTTATTCTATGTGTTAGAAGAAAGTTTTAATCACGTCGATAATAATAATTTGCAAATAAAACATTCGTACGGTCACGTGTGCAAAAATAGCACGTCAATATTCCAGAGTACTATAATAAATGCAGCGAACGAGGATTTGTCATTCCCAACGCGAGAAGTCTGCATCTGAGCCCTTGACCGACAGAGATGAGTTTCACGATCCTTCCGGTGGACAGTCAGTTCCTCGATGTACGATTCCTGTCCTACACGCGGCGGCTGTCACTTCCAGTCATGTCACGCATCAAGTGACATGACTTTTACCTTCGACTTGGCATTGCACTCGTTTATTTTCTCATCACTTTTTTATATTGTCAGCCTATTTTGATTTCAAATAATTTTAGCATTACGCAAACTCTTTAGCCTCTTCAATTCTCTAATTGCATACGTTGACGAAATCTAACTAATGTGTGTAATTTGAAACTATTATATAAAATTAACAAAAATAGTTGCATACGCTTATACGTACACTTTCACACACAAATACTTACATTCCCTTTTTTTTATAATTAATAAAACATTTGAAAATAGAAAATTAAAAGAGGGATTATTTATTTTCTTAATTGATTTATTAAATGCCATAATATTTTATGTTGTAATTGAAAAAAATAAGAAGAGACAAATTCAGAGGAATTAAAATCATGGTACGGTCATTGATACGAGCTGTTAAATGCTTCAGCGTTCATTAAGACATCGCAATTCTTAATTGCAAGAACCACGATCTCCTTCATCGCGCAGACGACCGAAGACATTCGAGGCAAAACGGTCATAAATTGTCTCGAGCCAATCGGATGTGGCGAAGGTAGCGAAGGGCCTTACTATCGGCGGCATTGGGCAAAGGGTCTGGTCTACGCTGGCGTGTCCAATCCCTCGCGCAGTGCCCTCGGAGCGATTACCTTTGCAGACTTAACTTGATCGTTCATGCTAATTTTATAACAACTACCCTCGCGCCAATGGGCGAGCATCGGCTTAGAGAGCCAAAACGATGAGCGGCCTTCACATGGAAGAAGAGAAATGGAACTAAAGGGGTCTGAATGGACGCACCTTCTTGAGCAGAGCTAGCGACGAGAAAGACGACTATTTTGCCATGAGACGCATATCGTCATGTTCGAATTTTTTAGGCGGATTTCGGCGGTAAAATGGAGAGCTCATCCAAGACTTTTAACTGAGGATAGGAGAGTGTGGCCAGAGCTGCTGCGAAAACAACTTTTATACGGGAAATGATACGGAGGGTTGGAGGGGGGGGGGGGTGATCACCAAGTCATCGTATGTGTCGTCATCGAAGTTGGAAGTCATAACCGTTTAAAATTAACTCGTGTACCGATGATTTATTGGCCCGACTAGCATACTAGCATAGTTTCTCGCAATATAGCGTCATGCGAACTTATATGTATCATTACAAGGGAGAAAGAATATCGATATTGTATTCATTACTGATATATATTCGTATTAGCGACAGGTAGCTTTAACATCATATTGTGTAATAGAGATATAATTAGAACGATGCGCACGTCCGGATACTTTGTCGTGCCAATGAGCCCGGGCGAATCGAAATTATTATCAATGTAAGAGGTTGAGAAGTAGGAGGAGACAGTGCGGCGCAACAATATTTCGCGTTCTACAATTTTTTGCCCAGCCAAAGGTATCCTTTCTGAGCTCATCGCCGCGCCGAGTCGCCGCCGCGACTCGCCGGTGGCTCTCCCAGTTCAGCTGCGAGTATTAATTTCACGAGAGAAAGAGAGAAACGAGGGGAGAAAGGCGAGGAAGAAGAAGAGAAGCTGCTGAACGAACGGCAGAGGGGGCAGAACAAAACGACGCTGAAGACCATCTATGAGATGAGAAAATAATAATAAAGTGGAAATGAGCGAGCCGGTCCATAAATTGCTCCGCTCCTTGTTAATGGTCTGGGGGCCCGAGGCGACCTCAGCTAAACGCGGCCCGGTCTGACCCGGCTTCGACTATGTTTTTCTCTTTCACTCTCTCTCTCTTTCTCTCTCTCTCTCTCTCTCTCTCTCTCGTCTTTTCTCACTTTCTTCTCGCTCGCTTCAGTTCTCTCTTGGTCTTGGGCCCGGCCAAGGAGAGGATCTGGTCCGACCCGTTCGAGGCGCTTATTCTTTCTCTCTCTTTCTCTTGGTAGGTTCATTTCTGTACTTAATGGACGTCCAGAGATGTTCCCCCTCCATACTAAATCTTTAGATTCTTGAGAGCCAGAAAGAAGGACTAAAAGGGTCCGGAGGACACAAAGGATGTACGTCGATGGTAGGTACAGCCTGTGATTGGCGACCAGGCGTGGCTCTACCGACAGATATCCGCTCCTCTTTAAACGCACCAGAATCGAACGCACATTGAATACAAGTTGCCAATGTAATTCCAGTGTATTCACTTTCGAGATTGCGAGAATTCTTGATTGAATAAAATGTACACACATACAAACAAAACAAGTGACAAAAATCAAGTGATGAAAACCTACGGTCATTATTTGCATGAATGCATAATTTTTTTTTTTTACATTATCTATACAAAGCAAAGGAAAAAAGAGAATAGCTTTTTACTTTTATTATTCTATTGGCTATGATGTATATTACTCTACATATATTAGAAATTGCACATTAAGTTGATACATATTAATTATTTGTCTTTACAATTAAATATCATTGGTAATATGTTTAAGAATAATATTGTTTAAATAATGATAGAGTTTAATATTAATTAAATTTATAATAAACGTTAATTAAATGCTATTTATTTCGTTTTGTTTGTAACGTGTACATCATTTTTTCTAAATTTATTGCTTAAATATTAATATTTTCATTCAGAGTTATACACAATATTTTTATTTTCTTGATAAGATGGTGTGAATGGACTCTATTAAATATAAGCTTAAAATATATTTTACTTTGAAATATATTTATTTTGTTGTCGCTCGAAATATTTGATAAAAGTTGAAGTTTGATATTACAAATGATCTTAACTAATATTTCACTAAAATCTTTAAATATAGCAAAGAAAAGTATACACCAGAGGGCAGCAGAAATCAAGAAGTATATTGCATCCTCTTTGGGTAACAACTAGAAACTGAAGCGCAAATCGCAATGATCGATAGAAACTATAAAGTTCTCTCTTTTTAATTACGAGCGTTGTAATAAAAATTAAATTTAAATATATTTTATAATTAAATATAATATGAATATTAAAATGTTTAGCGAAACATCAAAGTATTGCATAAAACGGTAATGTAATGGCTATTTACAGTTGGCAAAGATATATTTTCTTCATTTTATTATTTATATAATACATTGACCATGTAAACATTACGAATTTAATCCTGCATGGATTAAACGAAATTTTAAAAAATTATATGTCGGCGGTTAAAAAGTTTATATATCGACAGTTGATAATATTAACTTTTAATTATTCTCGGGCCTCATTTATATGTATATATATACCATTAACGGCACTTCATTGATAATCACGAAAATTTACCAACGGTTATATTAATTAGTATGCTGACGTTTAAAATTTCATTAATTCAGAAGGTAAAAAAGAATGTTTATTTGAAAATAATATTATAATATTATATTATATTTGTATACTTTTTTGTGACTTCCCTATAATAATCGAACACATATTTACTGACTTGTCTGCACTTATCCATAGAAGTCAAGAATTCGTTTTGAGAGAATCGGCCGATGCTATGACAGCATACAATATCTTTGTTAATACTGTCAAATGCATATGTAAATTCGGCTCTTGCATTCTGTAAACAAGTTAAAAATTTTTAAAAATATTTCTTCAATTTTTGAGAAAATACATAATTCATTATTTATTACTATTTATATATACTTTTAATTGTAAGCTGTTAGGATCCATAATTATTTCCCCTGTTTCTTTTTCTATCATGCAACTTACAGCTGCAATGGTGAATTTTATGGAAAGCCCTGAATTAATTAGTGCTAAACATGACGCATTAATAGCACAAGCTAGTAGCTGAAATTTTATTTATTTGTTTTTATTAATTTTTATTCAAAAGATTTGCTATTGACATATAATACAAAGCAAAATCTTACCCCACCAGAATCTTGCATCTCTTGCAGATTAATGCATACCATGGTATTAGGATGAAATGAAACTAATATAGCAGATTCACAAGTCTCTTTTATATATGTTTCAATTAATCTATCATCCACCTCTGAAATAATTGATAAATACCTATATAGATGCTGAAGGCAATGCTGAAACACATAACATTTCATAACGATTAATTTTTTAAACTTACTTGCTGGTCCTTTAAGAGGTGTATATGTAACTTCAACAGAAACTCTATCATATGCCATTTTTTGGCTTCTTGTTTCCAACGGACCATTTACACCCGCAATAATTGTGGTATCACCTAATAGAAGAAAATAATTAGATTAATTAGAATATTGTATTAACACAATATTTCGTTCATAACCTTCATTATACATACCTTGCATAAACATTGTAGAGCCGTCAGATCTCGATAGTAAATTAATTTCGCAATTCATAGGTCGTAATATACAGTCAATTTCAGTCGCTTCTTTATTCATTTCACCTAGATTATATAGATTTTCTATTCATATAATTCAATTCGCAAGACACAACAGTATGCAAGTGTTGTAAGAGGTTAGAAACAAGATTACACGCTGCCGGACATGTGGCGTCATCAACGTAAAGCAGTTGATTCTCATTGGGTAATATCGCGACGATCGCGGCTAGTATCTTCGATAAAGTAGATAACTTTCCAAGATAACATTATATAATTTTTTTTTTAATTATCAATTTCTATTGTGTGTAATAAGATAATTATTTAGAATAATTAGGGCTCCACAACGAATCTCGAAGTATACTCATTTAATGCGTTTTGATACAGATAAATGTTTAGTTTACGGTTTTCTCTTTATATTTTGATAAAAATATATTATAATCGATATTTTTTGTGTGAAAATCGAGGATTGAAATCTCAGAGGAGTCGAAAACTCGATGCTAAATGCTTCTTCTTCTTCTTCTTTCCTGCCTTGGTTGTCAGATCCATATGAATCTAAGTACCACAGTTGTCGTAGGTCCCAGAGGTATAAGGCTTGACTTCCAGGCTTGTTCTATTCTCGTTGCTAAACGGTTAATTAAGCATTAAATGACATTTTTGAAAGTTAGGAAATCTGTCATATTGACGAAATGCAACGATATTGAGCATAATGTGTACGAAATTTGAAATTAATTGTACATACCGTGTATGTATGTCATTAACATAATAACACTTAATAACTCTTTCTGTATAGCATCTCGCGACGATTTTCACTATTCAACTTTCTTTTTACACGAATAAACATAAATTGAGTAATTTTTTTTGTCAAAATAAAAAAAGAGGAAAATTGTAAAGCAAATATTTATATTTTGCTATTTTCTCTGAAAGTACTTAATAACAAATAATAATTATTTTAAGTATGCTTTGGAGATAAAACTACTGTATACGTCATAGTATGTTATCTTAGTGCATTTTTTATAAAAGAAATATTCATGTAACATATAATGCAAGAATTTAGAAATGTAAATGAATCATGTGTAAAATGATAGGATGTGAAGATAATTATTCATCATCTTCCTCTTCACCATATGTTTCTTCTTCTTCATCCTCATCCTCTTCCTTCTCTTTATCTAACATTTCTTCTTCTGCAGGAAAAAATTATTTTAAGAAATTAAATTTAAAAAAAAATAAACGCGCATATAGTATATTGTTGTATTTTACAATTATTTTATTTTACATTTTTTTAATAATTACCTATTGATAATGCTGGTGGTAAACGCATTAACTGATACGCCTCTTCTTCTTTGGCAGTAGGATCTTGAATTTCCATAATTTCCGGTCCGATTTTATACTGATCTTGAACAGATGGCATATCGGAAGGACTATAATTATACGCATTGTGTTTATGGCCCCAGCCGATGTACATAGTAGCGAAGTGTCTGTCAAATGACATCATAAAATTATACGTTAGCGTAATTCCACATGCGTTAATTTCCTTGTAATATGATTGTAATTCAGCATAATTTTCTTTTTCACGTTCATAAGCCGTAAGTATTTGTAATAGAGTGAGATGGCGATTGAATGTGCCTGATGAATTATGCATGTAAAATGTGAAATAAATTTACAACTGTTTTACATTAAATGCATTTGACGCTGTGTTATAGAAAAATATACATACTATTTAGTGCAAAATTTAAAAATTATAAGCTATAAAATTATTTTTTATTTTACAATAGTGTAACAATTGACTTTTGGGTGAATCTGAATGTTAATATTGAGTAAATTAAGTGCATATTTACTTTCCCACCGCGAATGCGAATGCTCCAGGCCAGATATTTGATCTGACTAAAGCTATTGCAATGTCTGGTTGTATATATGATGACTGTCTAGCAATCCACGGTATCATGGAATCAATAATAGCATCTTCAGATAAAGGAATTAAGAGAGGTGTTCTAATCTCTCTCTTCATCATCTTCACTTCATCTTTCTCTACATCTTGTTCTTCTTCTTCGACTTCTTCTTCCTCTACTTCCTACATAATTAACGCTCTCTATTAATGCAATACTTTTACAAGTAATCACAAATGATAGTTTTACAGTGGAATTAAAATATTTAATCTAATCAACTAACATTGATGATATTTTCTTCCTTTTCTGGATTCCACCAGATAATTCGTCCTTGCTTAAGAATATGTCGACTATGATGACACCAATTTGCCATGGAGGGATCTACAAGATCCTTGATCGGTAGTGGATCATAATTAACGTTTTCTAATAACTCTTCTTCTTCTGTGTAGACTATATATAAATGATTTTTTTTTAAATTTATATAGGGTTAATGCAGAGTTGGGAATATTATCTTTAAAAAGTAATGCGTTACTATTACTGTTATTTTTTTGTAAAAAGTAACTCGTTACCGTTACTTGAAAAGTAACGATTCGTTACTTTTCTGTTATTTTTCATAATACTAGCACATAACAGGCGCGCGCTTCGCGCGCGCTGCGTATTGAATCTCATACATCATCCAATAACATTTATACCAATTTACATTTTAATTAAACAAATGTTAACAATTTTTGATAAGAAAT
>NW_012026837.1:681242-733108 GCF_000956235.1 Wasmannia auropunctata | reverse complement strand
AATTTTTTTTTTTAATTTTTTATATCGTGTAATTTTTAAAGTAAAAAGTTTTTATTGAAAATTTTTTATATCATGTGAATTTTGAAATAAAAATTTTTATATCATGTAATTCTTAAAATAAAACTTTTTTTTATATTTACTTTCATCCACCACCACTACCCATCACCACCACCCTCTACCACCATCCACCACACCTACTCTTCACGACCATTTTTTATATCATGTGATTATTAAATAAAATTGTTTTTTTTACATTTTTTTATATCATGTTATTTTTAAAGTAAAAAATTTTTTCTTGAAAATTTTCTATATCAGTAGATTTTTAAAATTAAAAATTTTTTTTTTCATTTTTTATATCATGTGATTTTTAAAGTAAAAAATTTTTATTGAAAATTTGTTATATCAGGTAATTTTTAAAATAAAATTTTTTTTTTAAATTTCTTATATTATGTGATTTTTAAAGTAAAAAATTTTCATTGAAAATTTTTTATATCATGTATAAATTTTAAAATAAAAATTTTTTTTTTGAAAAATTTTTATATCATGTAATTTTTAAAATAAAAATTTTTCATATACTTACTATCACCTACCATCACCCATCACCACCACTTACCACCAGCACTCACCACCACCCACCACCACCACCCACCTCAACTACCCACCACCACCATTTTTTATATTATGTGATTTTTAAAGTAAAAATTTTTTTTCAAAATTTTTTATAACATGTGATTTTTAAAATAAAAATTTTTTTTGTCCCATTACCCGTTACCACCACTCACCACCACCACCTACCACTACCACTCACCACCACCATCACCCACACCACCCACCACCACCACCCACCATCATCCACCACCACCACCCACCACCACCACCCACCACCACCACCCACCTTCACCACCCACTACCACTACCCACCACACCTACTCTTCACGACCATTTTTTATATCATATGATTTTTAAAGTCAAAATTTTTTTGGAAAATTTTTTATATCATTTGATTTTTAAAATAAACATTTTTTCTTGACTCACCATCACCCACCACCACCACTTATCACCACCCACCACCACCACCCACCATCTCCACCCATTTTATTAAACAAATTTTAATAATTTTTGAAAATAATAAATTTTCAAAAAAATTAATCTGCCATTTTGAATCGGTTATTTTTAAATAAAATCGCGATTTCTTAAAAAATAGCCACATAATTCATCTTTAAGATGAGCCCAGAAAGAAGTCTATATCTTTATTTTTCTGGAAGATATGAATTTTTAAACATTGGGGAAAAGAGGCTTCAACGCAGGTAACACGGCAATTTTAAGATAGGAAGACTAAAATAACTTCAATTAGATTTTAAAATTATATTATTTGCTAATCATTATTAAATACAATAATAAATATTAAAACTTGAAGTTCTCTAAACTAATCTTTATCTAGAGTAAGTTTTTTTTTACATTACTTATTTTTATAGAAAGTTAAATTAAATTTATTTTTAAACATTAATGTCATTATTAAAAGTGCATTTTAATATTCACTGTTAGTAGTGAAAATCTATAATACATATGTAATGTGAATTATTGGATTTTCAATATTGGTACTGACTATCGGAATGTAATCTAAGAGATATAGAGTACAAAATATTTTTCAACAAATTGTAAATTAAAAATATATTATAAAATAAGAAAATAAAAGTATAAATAAGTAACGATAAAAGTAACGGTAAATTTGTTATTGCAAAAATGCAATGACGTTACCATTACCGTTATAGATAGAAAAAAGTAATGATCGTTACTGAAAAAAAGTAACAAAAATGAATGACGACGTAATTACGAATAACGCATTACTTTCCAATTCTGGATTAATATATATACAAACAAACTAATAATTATTGCTTGAATGTTCTTCGTTGTTTAGTGAAAAAATAATTTATAATAAGAATTAAAAGTTTGTTATATATATATATTACTCTCTTTTCTTTCTTCATCTGTTTCTTCATCCTCGTCTTCTCCACTGAATGTAAAGAAGCCAATCGGCGATACATGAGTGGTTGCACTGATCCTTGCAATTTGTGCACGAAGATAATTCTTTTCGGTACCAGGAAACGGTGGGAAACTGTAAATCTATCTCGAAACGAGAAAATAATATAATAAATTGAAAGAATAAGCTGATCAAGTGGAACACAGATTAATAAACAAAGTAATTTTATTATAATTTTAAATTTGTTTGTTGTTTCAATAACTTTGTTTTCCTTTAGTTTAATTGCCGAGAAACTGTTACTCCGCTTAATTACTGCTATGTCGCTTAGAGTGTACATTTTTTAATTAATTTTTAAATCGTAAATCGCGTTTTTACTCTCCCACCCTTTTCACATTTACTGTTATCATATATCGCGCGTCTCGTGAAACTCTAATATCGTCATGCATGTAACTAGATAGTGTGGACAACGAAGCTGTATATTTGGATTAAGATAGTTAGATGCGTCATGGCTGTGTTCACAAATAACATTGCTTTAACCTGGAGTCTTCTTCATTAAAGGGCGTCACGTACCGGTGTTTCCAAATTTCCCGTGCAGTATCGAACAATCTGTCGTGCAATTACTATCTGCTGTGGTGTAACCGTCGGAAGTTCGATCCACTCATCCAATCCAGGCGTGTTGCATACAAAATACACCTAAATACGGTTACCGTGAGGTAGCAAGAGAGATTACAAAAGAAATTTGTGTCGTGATGCTGGTAAAATATTAATTTATTCTGCAGTCATAAAATCTTTGATATTTTGATAATCGAGAGTTTGTTAATCACTTTTTTATTGAGGCCGCTCCCGATTCTTTCAATCGGTATTTCCGTCAATGGTTTCCACGGATTAACAGGTAACGATGGAAAGATAAGCTCTAAAGTTCCTTCTGACTTTGTGTCTTTGCGTGGACTTCCCGTTGTTTCGACAATTCCCTCCATTTCTTCCTCCTTAATTTTTCTCGCCGTTTCATTCTTCGCGAGTTGTCTCGTTGTTTTGATTACGATTTCCTCTTTTTCTTTTCTAATTTGTACTTCATGTTCCTCTTGCTATTTTCAAAAAAAATATTACGACGTTTTTAGAGAAGATTTAGAGAGATTCTAAGATCTACGTACACAATGATTGCATCCTGTATTTATTTATTAAAAAATAATTCATATAGCGGTTTTAATTGAAATTACAAGTACTTTCTTTAATTTATACTTTTAAGCTTATATGGTAGGATATATGATAAACACAATGAGAGAATTAATGAATATAAATAATAGCATAATTAATTTTCCACTGATTTAATGTCACTGATAATACCAAACATTTTATATAATTTCATGTTTACTTGAAGAATAGATTGAACTGCATACAATGTCTTTTGCGTTGTGCAAAGCAAGAATTGTGCCAGAATTTAATTGTTTTATAATACTATGATATTTTTACCTCTAATCTTCGAGCAAGCTCGTCTGCCCGAAGTTCAGCTTCCAGTATATAATAATTTTTAGGTTTACCAAGTACTTTACCCCAAAATCTGAGATTCACCAATTAATAAAAAAAAATACATTTATTAAATAAAATATACATACAATGGTATGACATAGTTTGAAATATAATATAAGCTGTATAAGTTAAATATATATACCTAATATTTTCAAGCGGCATTGTCGAGGCGAGTTTCTGAATTGATAAATTAAGCAATACTATGTCGTGTCGCGGCAATCCTATACCCGTCTGCTCGAAATAGAACAGAAGATCCAACATATTGGGACATTTCTTTTTTTTATCGTTCTCCTCCTCATCCTCTATTCTTTCCTGCTCATCTTCGTCAATCTGCTTTACACACTATTGTGATTGCCAGAAGATTGAAAGATTAAAGATAAAACAAAAAATATAATTTGTTTCGTTTGCGCCATTTGCCATATTATTTATCTGAAGAAAACTTGGAGTTTCATTATCTGTCATTACTTGTCAAACCGTCATACCTGGAAGAGCTTAATGAATTTCTTGGCATTATCATATTGCACGGGTGATATGTACAAATCTCGATGATCCGTTTTAATCTTAAATCTCTCATCCTTCAGTTTTTTACTGTATTCCTCAAAAGTATCGACAATATTTCGTGGCCGCTCGGTCAATATTTTTGCCAAAAGCTCGATTAAATGATCATATCTAAAAATAATCGTTAGAAGTAAATTAATAATAATTGATTTAGTAGTTTTTCTTTATTTAACCTATTTCTATATTTTGAAGCTTCTATAACATTTAAAAACTTATTACTATGTAACGTTATAAAAAATATTTCTGAATTAATGTAATACAATTGTTTCTAGGTACTATAATATAATCACACAGGGTCACGTTGTTATTATTTTCATTCCTTTTTTTTATCTGCAATAGTAACGATAACGTCGTTACACTTTTACGTAATAATAACGGTAATGAATTTGCCGTTACTTTCATATATTTACTTTTACTTGCTTGTTTTATTATATACTTTTAATTTATTTTTTGAAAAATATTTTATATTATATAGGCTTTTAGGCTACATTCGATAGTCACTACCAATATTAGAAATCTATAATTTACATTACATGTAATATGTATACTATAGAGATTTTCAGTACTAACAGTGAATATTGGAGTGCATTCTTATTAATAACATTAATGTTTACAAAAAATAAATTTAACTTCCTACAAAAATAACACCCCAAAAAATGTTCCACTTATAAGCGGGAAATTTCTTTAAGCATTTCCTCTAAGCAAAAAATTTTACATGCTTATTATTCCTCAGCTATAAAGCGTATTTATCTATAAAGAAGTGGCACACGCACTATAATTCAAGAAAAAATTCTCATAGTAATTTGATATTCCTCTACATTTTAGAATATCTTCTTGAGCCACATATAAAAGGAAAATCTTTTAGCATCAAGAGAGTACCGCTAAAGGATAGAATATTTTTTTTGGGTGAAGTAATATAAAGAAAAACTTGCTTTATATATAATACAAACTAGTTTAAAGAGTTTCAAGTTTTAATATTTATTATTACGTTTAATAATGATTATCACAACGGGAAAATACAATTTTACAGCTTTTATTATCGTAGGAAATTCAATGAGACACGTACAAACTGTCACCCGATTCTGTGCTGTGTTTCTGAAGAAATATCTTCGCGCATTGGATATCGTGCTTCACGCTGAGAATGTCGTCGGGAGGCGTTTCTTCTACGATATAAGAATATGCCATTCTTATTTTGTTGTTTTTTACGTCTCACAGCATGCAGTTAGTTCACAAAATTGCATGCGATGTCACATAGCCGGATATTCAGTAATATTATCACAGTTAACGTAACCACTACGCAAGTCCTGTCATCGTTTGGTAACTTGTATCAGCGCCAACTGATTTTTTTTAATCGACGCTGTTCATCCGTTTCTTCCGTTCATCGTCATCCTGTGCCGCGAAATCGCTGCGATTGCTGTTACAAAAATATAAAATCTTATCTAGTGACCCAATTATTTCAGCACTTCACACTGCTAAATATGCTTAATCAGCTTTGTCAAAAGTAGACAGAATGATAGTTGAGATAAATGTCTCTCCTACATATTTCTACCGAAGAACGCGAGACCCCATTTCCGAGTGAAGATGTAAGACGCAGTCTGCAGAGAGCTATACGGAATTATTAAAAATTAAAAATAGTTTAATGTTTAAAAGAAAGCTCCGCGTTTAAAGTTATTGAATTTGATGAATTTGAATATACATGAATATAACATTAATAATAAAAATATTCGCATATGTACAATGTTTTTTGAATATTAATTTAAAACATTTTTTAATATGTATACGTATATTTGCATCCTTAATAATTATATAGATACTTTCTCTTCTCTGCATTCTGTATCTTTTATATGATACAATGCGTTCTATGGATAATTCTTTGAATATATGAATTAAAAGGAAAATATGAATGAATAATATGACTCAATAAAGATGAATCACATGCGCACAGTTTCTATCAACTTGCATCCTGGAGCACAGTTATCATCTATCGGGTGTCCTAAATATAACGGACATTTCTCGAGGTCACTGGCTATTTCCTTTGACGCCCACCCTCCTTTTACAGCATGTAGAACACGTGTTCCGTTTTTAAAAACTGTCGCAGCGAAATATTGAGATTTTTTGATTGAAAGGTTACGAAAATTTTATGTTGTCAAAAATATTTTTAGAAATTATAACAAAAATATTATGATCTCCGTTTATAAATTTGTCTGTATAATTGTTGAATTATGAAAATATATTTTATTATTTTATTATTTTACTAATTATTTATTAGCATATATATTTATATTATAGAAATTTTATAGGGTATAATTTAATATTTTAATATTAGGAAAATTTCTGATAAAAAAGTTTAGTTTCACAGTTATACTAATAATCTTTTTTTTAACTTCTTTATAAAACATTGTCCTTAAAAATTATTCTTTGATCTACATGTACGTAGATGCGTGATATATATAATGTTTTTAAAGAATATAAGTTATTAACGAAATTAGAAATGTTTTAAAGAATAAAATTGAGAACATAATAGTGAGAATAGTTGAGAGAACATATTGGACGATACGTTTGTTTCTCTATAAAATTATTCATCTTCTTATTAAATTTATATCATGAATATATAACATTTTTTTATTTATAAACTTTTTCATACATGAAAATTTCTATCGACATTGCAGTCCGAATAAACGAGTACAGTCGCGATCGCGTGCAATGTGTGTGGCTTTAATTACAATTCGTTGCTACACCGTCAACAAGCAAAATTATGGCTGTGTCATATTACCCTGTGAGCTGTATTCGGTTGAACACGTGGCAAGCTTTAAACATTGAATTGCATACAGTTTGGGATTTCATAATTTCAAGAGTTATAACAGGTGGTGTTAGGCGAATGGATCACACATCGTCCCTGCACGGGTGCGGTGTTGAACATGCTTTTCGGCGGGCCAATTGCGTCACTCAGCATTCCGCTCGGCACTTCGCCGCTGCATAATGCCACGTAATTAACAAAATGGTATGCCGATTAATAAAACGTGAACGCGTGATTGCCTGGCCTGGCATGTATCGGACGGACGGATTCGGAGCAGAACGGATTACCCGATTCGCCGAAATTCAATAGCCACTACCGTGTGACGCGCATTGTTCGCACGACGCCGCAGATGCGTTAATTAACAAAAGACCGTTAATGTATGAGCGTCTATCGCAGATACGATTTACCGATAACGATGATAAACGAGTTCGGATAATCCGACTTTCGCTCGCTCATGTACGGGATAGCGTAATAGTCGGACAGATCACGATATTTTCCTCGATCATTCTCTATTTTCTGTAGCTATTGTTGTTAATACCGTTTATACAGTTAAGAGAGAATGAGCGAAAATATAGTTTTCGGGATTTTTCTCAAAGTTGCTGTACACGCTTCACTGGCGATGTTCTTAAAGAAGAGCGAAGAACGATATATTTGTTAATCAAACGGCATTGGACGCATTTTGAATGTAGACGACGAGTGCCAGAGTTAGTGCTCGTAATTTGCGGGGGCGTTGGAGTATGAATGAGTCTCCACCATTGTCCCTCTCTCTCTCTCTCTCTCTCTCTCTCTTTCTCTCTCTCTCTCTCTCTCTCTCTCTCTAAGCCTGTTCTCTCGCCAGTCGACCACCCCGTCTCTTACCAGCCCTACTCATCCCCTCCATGTTCTCATTTTCTTCTCTCTCCCTTCCCCCTCCGCTCATCATCTCTCTCCCTCTCTCTCTCTCTCTCTTTCTCAGGCTGAGAATCGATTTTCGTTTAGCCCGTTTTTATGAAGCGTACGGAAGTACCCAATTACGAAACCATTTAAAGGGAGTTTTAATTAAAAGCTGAGGTGGTTTTTGCTTGCTTTCTATCACGCCGCTCTTGCTTGAAAATATAACGCGTAATTAATAATTATGTTATATAAAGAATGTTTATTTGCATTAATGAAGAATTTATCGATATAATTCATTTTTTTTTTTACTTCTCTATCTTTTCCTTGTTTCTTGTAGGAAATTAAGATCACGCGAGGACAACAATACTGTCAAGACCTGATACTGATATCATAATTGCTATACAAGTACACTTGAACAAATAAACGACAATAAGTTACAGTAAAAATGATTTTTTATTGAGTTATCAGTTCTATTAGTAATGGGGAATAATTTTCAAATTCTGATAATTTACGCATTTACATACATACATACATACATATATATATATATATATATATATATATATATATATATATTTGCCAATAATACTATATACAACTAATGACTCATGGAATTTTCGTCACAATTTGAATGCATAATTTTTCACATAGTTTGATCATTAGACGCATATAAATTCCGTTTTAGAAAAATTTTCATCTCTGCTTGTCAGCAAACGTTTACGTTTCTTCCAACATGCACAGTTCGCACATGTTGAGAAACAGGAGATGGTCTCGAGAGTTCTTTGAGGTATAAAAGGCGGATTGGTCGACATGTGTGTGTCTTCTTGGCTGACTTATTTGTCAAATTGATCTGAGCGCTTCTAGTTAGCTTCTATTATAACTGTTTGTTATTTATTTCCCAACAAATCAGAATTATGTTATTTTAATGACAATTTCAGTTGTAATCGTACTATGTTGTAGCATAAACATATCTGTTATTAACTTTTTATTGTTTGCGCAACGTTTGTCACGTTTGCACATATTTCTCTTTAATTTTTTAGTTTCTGATGCGCGCGCGCGTGTGTGTGTAAATTCGCAGAAATTACATTTTATTTATTTTCTCTATTCTGTTTTGAGCTTTCAAGCAATGCCTTCCCTTAGTATATTTTAATAGTGACTTGAACATTACGAACACTTCCAATTAAATTATGTTAGGACATAAATTATACTATACATATTTACATGAGTCATGGAAATATAATAGCTTTACCTTCGATTTACGATTATAACAATACTACCCTTGTGATAGGGATAAAGGGTTATTGTAACGAGCTTTCAAATGTCATCTTCCTGGCTAGCTCACGGCAGGACAATGGTTTATGCTAATTCCTACTGATTCTATGTAGACATCCTTCCGAGTCTGTACATGGAATACGTGTGTAATGTGTCAAAATTTAAAATTTAACCGGCGCGGCGTCACACTTGTAAACGATGCGAGATTTAACATTGCACTTGTGAATTGTTTCGCTTAATAAAATCACAATTTATATTTTATGAAAATATAAGAAATTAGTTTTACACTTCGCTTATCTACCGTTTTATTTATTTTATTTAATCATGTATGTACATACATCTAATGCCGTGAAATGGCAAACAAATGTTTTCCGCGTTCATCGTTTTTCATCTATTTATTTAACTTACTTTTTATTAATTGTTTTTTCATTTATAATTTATGTATATCCAATTTTTCCTTTGATACAATTAACAGATTCTAATGAAAGGTCTTTTTCGAATTATATATTATTTAAGTTCAACACTGTTTAATACTATTGCATTCTCGTATAATTAAAGTATGTACATTCCTTTAAGAAGTATCTTTACGCTGACACAACGTCATTACAAAGTTTGTGATTCGCGCAATTCCAACACATATGAGAAACAAAATAATTCACCAAGAACATAAACATATGTTCTAACATCTTTATCGAATAAAAGTCGAAAAATCTATTCTCTTTTGTATAGGCTTATACCGAATAAACAATTTAATGTCGGCCGAATAAATATACGTGTTCCACTATAGTCTCGCATTATGTATTCGCCCGTAGAAATTCCCAACGCGAAAAGCACTCTGTCAGGTATACTCGGCCACATATGTTGCAGACAATCCTTGCATTTCGTGGCTTATTTTAGTTTCTCTGGGAGAGGAGCGAGGGAGAGAAAGCTGTTATTTCTGTTCCATAAGTTAATACTCCTGCAAGGCAGCCCTCACGTTTGGTTAAATACCAGGCACTATTCTGCTGTTTCAAAACACTTGAAAGTATTACGGTTTTGTTTATTGTTAGACGTTTCTGTTTGTATAAACGAGATTATCGCACGAGAGAGTCGCGTGCTGTAGAAAGTAATTTTAATCATAACTCGCACATTCCTTGAAGATGTATCGCGCGATGTACACTCTCCCTTATCATTCTAATTAAAACTAATTTGAATTAATTGCAATCTTGCTAGCTATTTCATCGATTAAAGTAAGAGTTTGAAAACTATGCGTATTATTTGTTAAAAGGATTAATTAATGAAACATTTATATTCTCAATTAAAACTTATGTAAAACTTTACGTTTATTGAAATAACTTTGCGCTAACGTTCGTAAATAATGTAAATGTATTGCATGGTAAGATTTTGTCTTTTTCAAATATATTTTATGAATCAGAAATTTTAAGGTCTGAATTTTTGTAAAAATTATGTATAAATTGATAAAAAATCGAAAACTTTTGAAAACTATAATTACTTATATGTTAAATATGTAATGAATTAATTATTGATCTTCGCGCGCGTGCGAATATTTTCACGTATTCTGTCACATTATAACTTTGAAATGCGATATGTTGGAGAAGTGTTTTTGCAACAAAATTAAGTATGTCGTTAGGACTTTCAACTCTCGAAAGAAATTTTTTGTGTCCATTATAATTAACAAATTATTTTATTGTTAAACATGGAGAAACTATTATCAAAGAGCTATGAATTAAATCATTGACGATTTACTAAACAGCTTTCAATTTTGTTTTAACAGTGTTTTTTAAATCGCTGAATGTAAATCCAACTTTACGTGTAAATTTCTCAAAATTGCAGTGACGTGATAGAGCAATTCTCTACAACTGGATTCGGATTCAGTGTCCAAAAAAACTACGGGAAGTGAATAGTCTCGTTAAAGTGTTCGAAAAAGAGTAATTTTTTGTTGAATTGTGTGTTATAGGTGCATATACTAATTATCGCGCCGTTTTTTATTTCCGGTCGTATATTTAGTTGTTTTATTTTTAATGAGAAGAGAATAAAAGAAATGTTAATTTATTCTCAGAAGTTTTGATCGGATGATTACTTAAAGTAATTGGATTGTTCCTCATCCGTAACGAGCTTGATTCTGCATTCATAGTGGAGCGCTATTTAATATAATATATTTTTTCAATCTAAATAATAATAAATAAACCTATAGAAATTTATAGAGATACAACAATAGATTTTTAAACAAATTACAGAGTACCTAGTTTAGAGAAAAAAATATCTACAGCGCTTTAGGTTCCTCGTATTTATTTTTTCCATTTTTAATATTTTTGCAAAGTAGAATATCATTTAACGAACATGATGTAAATCATTAATATAGCTTTCCAGTTACAAAAACTTAAAATGATTTTCCCGATGTAAGTAATACTTTTTAATAGCCGTGCTAAAACTTCTTTTCACTATCAACATAGCTTGAATTATTATTTCAACGATGAGCATTTACTATGCAACTGTATTCACAATTTCTGATATCTGTTGGTGCTGACTCGCATAAAATGAGAAATTTGCCGACGCATCTTTGTAAGCGAGAACTCATCTCTTCTTCGTAAAAAGATATTTTTCTTTTTGCTTTTAATCTCTTTCTTTTTAATACCTTCTCAACCATTTATAGTTTGAGCAGTAATGTATGCACGTCATTTTAAAAGTCTTCGTGTTTGTTCACATTCATTTGAATCGTAACACATCCGACACATGAGAGGTCAATCACGATTAATCAAATTTTGCTAATATGTACGTAAAGTGTTTGACTGTAATCAAAATCTTAGTATTTTTCTTTAATTAATTAGCGCACATTATGTAATGCTTGAATTAATTCTGCAGTATTCTTGTCAAAATGCAAAATTTATATTTCTCACAAACCACTTTCAAACGCTCGCTGATTTCTCTTAATTTTTATTTGTTCATGAGTTCTGTAGCGATAAAAGAGACTTTAATTTTAATCAGAAATGATGTTAATATTGTTAATATCCGGAGCAGGTCTCACGTGGAGTTTTATAATTAATTTCGTATTTGACGATATAGTGAATCGTTCTTTAGCACGGCTTTCGTATAATGCATCACGCGAATGTGAACTATTCTTCTAAGAGCAGACTGCAGGTCGCATCATTTCGAGAATATGTATAGCCCATAATATGTTTAGTGATTAACGGATGGAACATTTTCCATCAATTATCTCATAAAAGTATATTACAAACGTCGTTGTTTCCATTGAATGAACACAACAATGATTTGCATTCAACATTCTAGAGCACGAAGATACGATTCTTTGTAACATTGTTTGCTCACGGTAATTACGAGATCCATGTACCCAAATGTTTCAGTAAAAGGAGTAAAAAAGATTGAAAAGAAGAGGCCGAGGAAAGTGTGTACATATACGCGGCTTCTTTCTTTCTTCGTTTATTCTCACATAAGAAGAGACTTGAGAGCGGAGAGAAAAAAGTACTAGTTTTATCGTATCCTCGTTTATCTTCATTGAAAGAAAGCGATCGTCGAAAAAATATCGTGGTAGAGATGAGAGGGAGAGAGTTTAACCCTTCTGCGCTTGTGCGTATCACGTACCTACCTACGTATGAAACAAGAAAAGATACAATACGAGAGAAAATTGCGCATATAATTCTGCAGGTGTGACGGATACATACATAGCGTAAAAAAATAAAACTTTTAATGAAAATAAAAAAAAACATTGGATTTTTTACATTGGAAAAGTTGTGGTTTTTCCCGATTGCGATTTCCCAGAAAAGTATTTAACAACAAATTGATATGTACTTGCGCATACACGCATACACGCGTATATGAATAATTATTTTTGGAAGTAATTTGTCAACATGTGATCGACGACAGTTTACTTTTCATCGATCTATCTCGCTCTTCATATTCACTAGACTAGTCATTGATACAAGATGTATTTGCTCTTGGGAGAATAAGACCCGCGTGTTTAGCGAGCTTTCTTCTCATTGACGGACATAATAGTTTGCAGTTAACGAGGATCATTTATTAGGCTAAGTACGATCGTATCGTGAGATACGACGCAAAATTAAGCAGGACGAAGTTAGTGGATTCTTCGGTTCTTTGCCTCCGAAGACATTGCGCGCAAAAAGGACGATATAAAATAACGACCGGAGAGAAAAAAACCGTGGTATTTGATTTGTGTATACTTCTTCATCAGTAATTAGTTGAGAAGGTGTTGAGAACGATACCTATTGAGCAGGTCGAACAGTTCAAGTGAACCATAAAGAATTGATGCTACAGTTTTCGTGTTGTCTTGCTATCGAAAAATCGATTGGTAAAAATTTTATTGTTGGTCATTGCTAACAAACATGCAGATTCACAAGTTGTCCATGACTGTGAACATACCGGTGAGCTTTATCTTTACGTCAATTAGATATATGTCTAGCGGATCCAAAAAGGATTTGACTGAAGTAACAATTTCTACTATTACACTCGTTTGTGGCTGTATATGACTTCTTGTACTCATATAATATAATCTTGAACGTAACATTTATTACGTAGATATAATAATATATAAAGATACTTGGTATCTTTAGTTCAAGGTGAAATTTTATAATAATTTGCATTTTTGTCAGTCTAATATTACCATTAAATTAGTCACCAGTTTTGGGAATTTTCTCATTTAAATATATCTATTAAAACGCATTTGTAGTCAATCTTATTCAAAATTGGCAAATTTGATATAAGTTTTATTCTTTTTAATTAGAGCGATGCGAGATATACATGTAACATATTTCTAATTAAATCTAATTAAAATATGATAATGGAAAAATTAGTTTAATACAATCGAAAAACTATTTCTATCTTGTCACATATATTTTTTATATGTTGATTTAATAACGCGTACTATGCAAACAAAACAAGGAATATAGGTATCTTTTTCGTTGTTTCATCTTTGTCTTCCGGGTCATTCCGCATTTCACGACCACAATTTCAGACTCATCGTTTTATTTCACATTTGCGTATCACCGTCAAGTTTCTCCGGGTCGCATCCTCTGTCAGAATAAGCACAGGGCAACCTGTTGCGCCCAAATGCTGTTCTCCGTCGTTGCTCACGTCCATGACCGTGTCAGTGAGCTTCTTCGTTCTCTCTCTCTTTCATCGTCTTCGTCTCCCACTTTGCTCAGGTCACCGTCTCTTTCCGATGCTTTCGTTCTTTCCTCGTCGTCTTCTCTCGTCTTTTTCCCACTTGCCAGAGCGACAGAATGCCCTTCGTCTGCGACGTGTCTACAGTGCATGTTCTCCTGGTGGTACGAAGGCCTGAAACGTCGCACTCTGTTGCTCCGTTCTGACATGGCATCTTCGTTGCGCCAATGTCGGACGCCACCGTGTTCTCGCCTCCTCCTCGTAATAACACTCGCTGAGGCTCCTCTTCCTGTGTCTATCGAACGCGCCGGCTCTCTTGCGCTTTTCCACGCTTGTTCTTCCCTCCTTGCTCGTCTGACTGTTCTTTCCGTCTCGCTCGTTCGTCCCCTACTATTTCGACGCCGCCGCCGCCGCCGCCGCCGCTGCCACCGCCGCCGTCGCCGTCGCCGTCGCCGTCGCTTTCTCGCTGCTCACTGCCGCCTCCTCTACCGTCTACTGATACCTTGATCCACGTGAGCGAAAGCGTTCTCCTATTCTAGAGGAGAATGGTCTCTCTCACGGGATGAGTGCGGCTAAAAATGTGAAAAGAGCCATCACGACTAGTATATCTGTCTAGCTTTTAAATCAAGTATCGGATAGGGTAGTGCTTATATTAATACATAAATTTTATATTTCGATTTTGCAGATTCAACAAATTAATTTTCATATTTATTTATAATTGTAATAATCGGAAGAGCTAAAACTTAAACACATCGAAATCTTAATCAGTCTTGTTCTCTGCATGTATCACACAATATTTTCGTATGACATAAGAATTTTTTCTGTACAAATGTTCTTATCTATATATACGCTTATCTTTAAGTACAAATATTTAAATTTGAAATCAATTCTTTCTAAATAAATATTTATTATGTTTCCAATTTTTTAATTTTAAAAAATTCTAATAAAAATATAAAACTCAATTTCTATTATAAATTTCCCTAGGGAAAAGAAGTAGCTCGACGCTTTGTGTTAATTATAATTAGAAAGCAGTTTTTCTTAAAATAAGTATGTAAAAATCTCTGAAACATCTGCAAGATTCGAAATCGAATAGTTCGAGAATTTCGAATCAATAATGGTTCGATTTCGAATCGATCGCCTAATGTAATATTAATCTGGGAAAATTTGATTCAGATTCGATTCGTATTTGAATTAAAGAGATTTGATTCGATTCGATTCGATTTCGAACATGTTATAAAAATTCGATTCGATTCGATCTTGCAAAGACTTGATTCACACACCTCTACCATATATATTACTGCAAGCAGAAAAAGATCACAAAACACATCATTATGTAAATTATCAATCGTTTTTAATATAACTTGTATGCCTCAAATATAAAAACTTTTCTATTACATATTTGAAGTTTATTTTATAATGTGTAGCTTTTTACATAATTCTAAAATAAAAAAATAATTATACAATTTTATATTTTGCTACATAATTTTGTAGCAACTATTATATCCGTCTGTAAATTTTTTATTTTTATACACTCTTTGTTCATTTAATTTATAACTTAAAATATAATTATCTATTTGTCACAAATTCATTACATCTTGAACTGTATATACGTTATAATAATGCTTGTCATTTAGCCAAATCATCTTAACATCATCTAATTTCTGTTTTTGACTTTACTGCTTAAATGTTTTTTTCAAACTTAAAAAGCGATAATGATGTTTGAATTTGGGTAAGATGACTACGTTTTGGACAATTTAATCCGGTTTCTCATCTCCGCATCGTTTGTAATTTGTTTCGAACAAAGCCAATGATTTGCTTGATATTCTTCGAATAGCTCGATGCGACACGTAATCCGTTGACTCTCTTTCTCTCTCTGAAACCATGGACATCCCACAATTTTGGTATAAATATATTTGGTGTAATTTTGCGCTATATATAATGCTATACGAGGACACCGGATGCATCGTCGTATATTCTCTATATCAACTTATTGAACTTATGTAAATTGAGCTTGATTCTTCGCGATAACAAGATTTCTGGTTGCAACATGCATCGTTAAGCACAATAGAGAATGGAGTTTTTTAATCACACGCGCGTCAAAAATGTCATGTAGATTATTTTTTTGTTTATTTTTATTTTTTTTAATTACCAATTGTTATTCACATCTCTGTTACAACACAATATTATACAGAAGTCTGTTGAATAGATTATTTTTTTATTCAAATAGATCTAAAGTATGCTTTTGACACAATCCCGAGACATGAGATTTTTGAATCATTACTTCATCGAATCTTAACCTTCAGAAGAATTTTTTTGCTATTGAGCAATAATTGCTGACAGTAAAAGCAAAAAATGAACAAATAGTAAAATGAAATTTATATATAAATAACCGAAAGTTTTGAGAATTTACTTAGAAGTTAATACTTTTCTTTCATCACTAAGTGTGAGTATTATGTGTTCTCTTAACCCTTGGCTCACATTCATTCCTATACCTATGTACGTTGCAATGTGCTGTAGATCGGAAGATTATCATCTTCCCGCGGAAGATCGAGGTCTTCAAAGATAAAATTGACCTGGAAGAAGTTGTGAGAGAGTACGGCGCGGTCAAACTTGAACAATGTGACATGTGTGATGGCCGAATCTTCTCACACACTCACACACACACACACACACACGCGCGCGCGCGCGCGCGCGTTCATTGTTATAAAAGAATTATGAAATCGAAGTAATAAAGTCACTAGGAACTATAACGTGATTTTTATAATAAGAGCATTGTAATTTCTAGAAAATTTATTGTCCGAAAATTAAGTTATCGAATCAGTCTGTCGACCTTCTCGATCAATGTCAAAAGATACCAAGATGGATGTTGCAAGATTGCAGGGTCGTTTCTACTCGACAACGAAGCCCTTGCAAAAGGATCCGGATAATAGGGTTTGCAATTTTTGCCAGTCTCTATCGCACCGCGGAAATCACGAGGTAACGCGCATCTCGTGCACAGAAACGATCGTCAAATCGCGCACAGGTACAGGTATAGATATCATCCGCTATCGCACTCTAATCTGATCAAATAGGATCAGCTTACTTGCCGATGCGGATCGAATGTAGAGACTGTTCGTGAATATGTCGCACTGTCGTATTACTCTTTTATTTGCAGAATATTCGACATTAATTTAAATTCCTGAATTTTATGAGACTTCTGATATACATAAACTTGCACTTGTCAAAATTGCGAGATGTGTGTCGGGTGCATTAATCTTGATAATCAGTCTTGTCGCGAAAACAAAAATTTAAAATTTCGTAATAAATAACAAGGAATACGGAGTATTCTATGAATACTCAAACCATGAATATTTAAATTATTATTTTCTAAGGAAATTTTTTTGTGAAGACAAAAGAGATTAAACGCTTTTAGGCTAGACAATATTTTTTCATAATTGAGTAAATCAATTTGCGAAAATTGCAGACTCCTTACGAATTTGTTTAAAACTTTATTAGCTATCATTTCAGATTAGATAAGACACAACCGAGAATTGTCCCATCACTCTATTTGTATCGTCAGTTGCTTTCACGCAATACAATTAGAAGCTGAATGTATTATATAATACTTGCCATAAAAATATCACATATGTATATGTTATAATATATACATATACTCATATAATATATACATATACTCTAATTAAATAAAATTAAAATATAAAATAAATAAATAAGAAAATATTGATGTTCCAATATTTTACTAGAGCAAAATCAATTTTAATTTAATTAAAAACATCTGTAGATAAATAAAACTGCCTGCTATGTGACATTTTGTATAAATTATATAAATTATGGTGATACTAAATGGAAACTATAGAGGAAATAAAGGCCAATAAAACAAGCGAGCGAAAAATGTTGCAATATATAATTATATTGTTTTATTCGATAATATCCAATCGTTGTGATAATTTTAATGTTTTAATGAAAAATATAAATGCAATAGCTGTAAATCGACATGATCGTACATTTATGATGTTTGTGACACTTGCTTGGTCACCATGAAACGTGAAGAAATCTTCATCTTGTAGTAACTAGTAACGGGTGCTGGGTTTTTGTATACATGGTGCATTAACAACGGAGACACTTCCGCCTGTTACGTGTTTGCTATGTACAGTAGCTGTACTGTTCTCTTAGACGGCATTCGCGCATTGCACCTGCGCCGCAGTTTCTGCCTATCTACAATATCGCGAACATAATCGCTCGTATCCTTTGTTCACGAAAATGTATATAATATTTTCTTATACCGCGCACAGCTAACTAACATTAATGACAAGCCATTTTAATCCAATTGTTGGAATTCTTTATATAATGTTAA
Source organism: Wasmannia auropunctata (assembly GCF_000956235.1). NCBI lineage: Eukaryota > Metazoa > Arthropoda > Insecta > Hymenoptera > Formicidae > Wasmannia > Wasmannia auropunctata. Next base: position 714,610 of record NW_012026837.1, on the reverse strand, counting down.
ATTAAATTTATGTATGGTTTGCATCAGTATGAATGGACAACTGAATTAATTTCTGATCTTATCACGTCATAAATATTTAGCTCTTACCGATCTGTAGCTTTAAATAAAATTGTTTGCGACAAATCAACGTAGTACTGAAATTTTTTATGCTGCTATTGCACTGGCATTATTTAATGGGTCTTTCCATAAATCTCGCGTAGCTATCGAATCAATTATATTAATTACGTCTATGTAAACAATTCATACGCGAATATAATTATTTGCATAATACTTGTCTCGCGTGCGCTACTTAATTTTTTTATTATAATATATTATATTATAATAAAAAAATATATACATTCTTTATTTTATGATATTCTTTATCTTATTGTCGGTTAAATTTTTAAATAAATTTTAAATCTAGAACTTAAATTTTAGCTTTAAAATTAAATATCAAAATATTGCATGGAATATATGCATAGGACATTATTCGAAGTGTATAAGCTTTTCTTAAGTGCTCCTTTTATAGTCTGACAAAAGTTTTGTCTACCAATTTACTAATTTACTTTTCTTTCATTAATTAACTAAAGGAATAAAAGAAAGATTATTCTCGAAGAAAATTGAAATGTTCATAATAGGTCATAAGTATAAAACAGTCGCGCTAATTGACAGTTTTCCGATGAATGAGAAAATTTGTTCATTTTATCTTAAATAGAGAAACATACACGGACACTGTCGGAGCAATATTAAAACGCATACACTAAAAATATTCGCAATTTATGTCGAAAATTCAAGGAAGTTGTGAAACTGTAATTGATGAATAGATTTTAGCTTTTGGAATGAGCAAGCCGGCAAAAGAAGGCATAGTCATTGAATATTGTGCAAACAAATTCGTTGCTAATGACTATTGATTTAGGTTGTGTGAATAGGTACACTATGTGTATTCAACATTTCACATCTCATTGCGTACTCCGATCGCATTTGTGCGACCGTCTAGAATATTACCGAGATAATCATCAAGAAACAGAACAGAAAGAATACTTGTAATTTCCTTTGATATATGATTAAAAACGAAATTATTTTACTATTTTAATGGGATACTTTAAACATCTCTAAAAGAGTTTAGTATAGTTAAATATTTTTAAAATTTAAACTTTTATTTTAACATGTTTTTAATAGTATTTATAATTTGTAATTGTATTTTCGTAAAATATTACAAACTTCCGCTTTCATTCTAAGTACGTTCAATCGCAATGTGTAAGTTATAATTTCATATTAACAATTGCCAATTTAAATATTTTAAGTATGATGTATAATTTTCAAATAACAAATAAAAAAATATATAAATATGTCCAAGCCAGCACATGTTCGAGATAATATACAACTTGCACATTCTAAGAATTTCCCCGTTTTACAAATATATACGTGAAAACAAATATATACACTTTTGGTCAAATACTTACTCTATCTATTATCATAGATATTCTTGTCTTTAGGCAGCTTGATGGCATTTACTTGGTCGACTGTTTAAAAAAAATGATTGCTCATCGGCTAATGATTTATCGTTGCATGCATACAGTGTTATAAGTCTTACACAAAATTTGAACGCCTATGCAAATGTTAATGATTAATTTAATTGATGCAATGTGTGTTTCGTATGCCGCGCAACATCAAACATTGTCGACATGCTCTCGCGCGTTCACAAGGTGTTACTGATGCGTGCTACTATCTTCGTTAATTAATGTTTTGCAGTGATTTAATGTGTCACGTAGAGCCAGATATTTGCTCGGCGTTTAATATTACGTTAGCTGGTGATTGGTTTTAATGAAACCAAATTTAATCAAACGTGGAGAACGTATAGAAAAAATGTACGATTGAAAATATTGAAATCAATATTGGATATCTTTACAGTTGTTAGAATTCTTTAGCAACTTTTTAAATGTAAAGAAAAGATCAACCTTTCTCAGAGATATTTTGTGTTGGGATCGTCCACTTACAACGCAGAAATGATTTGTTTGCCATTGATTCGTATTATTATATTTAGGTTAACGGCATTAACGCGAGCAGTTTTATTTGTTAATTAGGACCGTTAATTAGACCACACATGATAATGCGCATCTGAATAAATGCATCTGCGGCAGTCAGTTTCGTTCATTCAATAGGGTGGCATAAGTTGCGCACAAGTCGCATGTTAGTGGGTGATCTTTAAATTACCAACTGTTCTTTTTATTTGCCTTGAAAAGAAAATTTTAGAAAATATAATCGCAGCATCTTCTTTGCACCTTCTCAGAGAGAAGAAAAACTTTAAAGACAATTTTTTTTCAATCTGCATTTTATACGATTTTTTTAAATAGTAAATTCTTTTTTTTTAATGATAGAAGGATAACTTTTTGCTATCCGCACAGCTAATTAAAGATTTGTTTTCAATCACATATGAAATTTCATGTGTTGAAGCTGTAGAGAATTATTGGTATCTTTATTTATTTCTTAAATAGGTATAGCTACTGTTAATAAAAGATGTGTGCAAAAGTTTATGGGAAACATACGAAATGTTTCTCATTAATTTTATTTGGTAAATTTACTTTGATATACTTTCTTGACTTTTGTAAAAAATGTATTAATCTTTTCCTTCTGATTTCTTTATTTAATAACACAGCTGATTAGAAATTTACGTTGAATCATATATTTAAAAGATCCGATTTTCGTCATTTTCGGGGTACAGATAAAGAAAATATCACAGTTCTGTCTTCTCAATGAGTTGATTCACGAAATCTCGAGTTATTATCTAAACTCTTATCAGAAACAGTAAAGTCTTTATTATTTCTTAACTCAACTCGCGAAACCCTCTTCTTGTAGTCAAATCTTCCGGACGAAGATCTTTCTACAGAAAATATAGAAAAAAAATTATCTCTTATGTATAATTTTGTAATACGTTAATACGTGAAACGTAAATCTTTTCAAGGAACTACTTAATGAGTGATTAACTTAAATTCGGAATCACAATTGATATAATTTTTATGTTAAATGGATGAGAGATATATGTGAATATAATTATATACAATAGTAAAATGTATAAAATGCGAGTGAGAAGTAGTGTGATGCGAGTTTTACTAATTAAAGCGACGGTACATCAAAGTTTTCATCCATCGTACTCGAGATAGTGTTAATGGAAACGTCAAACATTCTCAAAGAGTGGCACCGGTCCTCGTGACGCAGCAAAGCTGCGGGATTAAAGTTCTCTTCAGGTGTACCAGAAAAGAAACTTCTGAGAGAGATCTTCCGCGAAGTCGTCCGCGCGCAACGACGACTGGTCGTCTGTCTGGTCAGCAAGTTGTCGGAAACGCTTATACTGTGGCAGGAAGTCGATATTATTTCACGCATTTTGTGGCTTAGGCAAATGAAATATGATACATATACGGTGCATAATAAATACAAATTAATTGACATATTATGTTATTTTATAATTACACGTAAGTGTCTCTTACGCAACAAATAGACAGCTTCGTATGTACAAAATGTTACGCAATTTTTAATAAAGTAAAATTCGAGAGACGTGTATTCTTAATTTTTTCAACTGCGCAGTAAAATATTTCAATAAAAAAAGCAGGATTTTATATTTATATTATGTAAATAATTGAAACAATATACTGAAGAAGTAGAATTTCATTCGTGATTCATCACCACAAGAGCATATAAGTCATTACAAATCAATTTGCCACGGTACTGATCTTATATCTTGACTAAGATGCTGTTCCTGACATTTCTTGTTCGCTATGCACTATGAGGAAGAGAACGTATCGCGATCCGTTTATCACTGACCGATCCAGAAGGAACCATCCTCGAAATACAAAGCCGCGAATGTCGAGTGTTCTTGTATTCGAACTGTGTGCGAAAAGACTTAACGGTTACTCAACGAATTTCATTACGTCAGTATTCATCTGAATTTTTGTTCTCGTAAAAGGTGTTTGTTGCCTAGTTGTTTATACAAGTAGGCAACAACCTAACGTTGGTTTAATCTCTTTGTATCATTTTTATCTTTTAAACAATGTTTATAATTATAGAACAAATCATATGACCATGAATCACATTATAAGATATTTCCCTTCTATTAGATATTGCTCAAAATCAATATTCTTATTGTTAATATATTGTAACTTTGTGTGTGGCAATACAATCTTACTGTTAGTGTTTAATATGTACCATATTATTCGGAATATTTTTGATCTTACATATATACATACAGCATACAGCTTATGTGTAATAGTAGTCTATAATTAACCGCATTCGGTAAAGCCTGCAGCTAAACTTACAAGTCACGATTCGTTTATTTTTTCTTCATTCAAGCAAAACACCGGAAGATTTTCGTATATATACCGTCATTACATTGAAATGAAACACGTTGCTTCTGATGCGGTGGAAGGATAGTCTTAGTCCGAACATCTCCATCCTTCCTCAATTATTTTTGGGTATTCCGTGAAAGCGGAATGACGATCTTGCTAAATTAACTTTTTTTATTTAATAAATTTAAATAAATTTTTTATTAGTACATATGTTAAATGTTAAATAATAAATAATGAAAAGTATCTGTCAGATGACTGTGCGATGAATGAAAATTTGAAAAGTTGATTAAAAGATTTAATGTAACATTTTTTAAAATCTTTTGATTGTAAACCGACGTTTCGGTTAACATATAACATACAGATAAAGAAAAGTGATAATGAACATGGAATATAATTCGCACTTTGTAATTTAATTATTGACGATTGCGGATGGAGGTTCACTGATAAAATTAAATTAAATCGCGGCGCTTCAGATTAAATCGTTCAGCGCTACAGTTCACTTGATATGATTTATTACGAGATACAGATTTTAATAATGATGTTGAGATCAAAATTAACGCGAAATATAAATGAACTTTGTAATGTGCAATGCTCTAGAATGAAAATAATAAATTTTTATTACATTTTAACATACATATAACGATATTATATAAGCATTAGCATTTTGTAACAACTTTAATTTAATTTGTTCTAATGTGTGAATAGCTAATTAGAGATGACGTAAATTTTTGTACAATAAATAAAACAGTAAAAAAGAATCAAGAATCTAAATCGTATATTACTTTATGAATGTAGAAAATTACAGCTTGCTAATATCACGTGATGTGACGAACATTCAACATTGTTGTTTGCGTGGCGGCAATATTGCACTCTCATGACAGCGCTATAATATTTCACATCATCGAAGAAAATAAAAGGGCGACTATGGAAATAGATTACGCTTTTAGCGCGCGATTAGGTAGTTTAGCCGCGTTGACTTCACAAAGGCTACATTTTCAAGATGAACTTGTACGTTTAAATTCACTTGCTTGTATAAATATTAATTATGATATTGGAATGTTATGATAAGTAGGTATATCGTGCCCCAGCATAGAGCTCAGTAATACCCGATTCAAGATGACGTGCCATGCTGATCGGGCATAGTTATGATAAATGAATCAGCGTAGATTTCATCACATTATACGTTTAAATCTCACATGAGATCGCGTGCAGCGGTACATACAAATACATGAATCTCGTGTGCATTTAGCCGGCGGCGTACATATACATGGCACATATGATAAAGCTGCTTTATGTTGTTGCAACAAGTGCATTGCCAGTGCCGCCTCGCAGTCTCGTCGCTCATCATCGGTCGGTCGGTGCAGACAGCACGGCGCTATTTTATTTGTACCGGTGCAGATTATGTCAGAGCTCGGCACGTGTATATTACGCAATTATGTATATTACGTTATCTTCTAGCGTGACTAGATTTATAGTATCATGGAGCATATATTGTTTCGATACAAGATGCTTCAGAAACCAAAACTAATTAGCATAAGCAAAGTGATAATGGAGTTAACAATAATTTATGTTTATCAGATAATATATAAAATGTCGTATGATCAAATTAAATTCGCACGTTCGCAAATAAGGAAAAATATAATTAAATTTTCTTAACAATTTATTTTTATATTTTTGAAAGAATTTCTTTTAAACTTTTATAATAGAAATATATGAGTACATTATCACATTGTATCGTGATTTTTTTTGTGATTCTCTTCATATACCATTTTTTTCGATTTATCAGATTTATATATATATATATATATATATATATATATATATATATTGATCTAGCGATTATCCTGTGCTATTCCGTACTTTCGGCAAAATCTCTATATAGTTATGATAAAGTTGTTTTGCTTTCAATTTCCAACGTTGATGAAAATGTAAAATACCTGTGAGAAGATTCTCAGATGGTGAATATTACATGGTTTTTAATGTTATTATACAATTATGATCCATCTTACATTATTATAAAGATAACGTGATATGTTGCAAGTAACCAGTTCTTTTTCTTATCCTATCAAGACTAATCTGATGACATTTTTATTGTAACTACTCAGAGAGATGATCACGAGAGATATGACAGCTCGCGCGCGCGCGAGAGCAAAATAAATAATCTGCCGATTAAAACCTTGTTTTTTAATGTATGTATATCTTTTTATCTGTTTCAGGTGAGTTCATTGGTGCATATTGTTTGTGACTAACACACATCTAAAGAGGGGCGCTTGTATTGAAAGAAATAGGCTCCTGTAAAGTCAAGCTTTTACAGTTAAGAAGTTCTTGCATTCGCCCATGGCAGAATTGTACGATTAAGTACGCCGATGTTTTGTAATCCATCATAAATATACTATTGAAACTCGGAAAATGTTTTACGCGAGCATGCATCTGAATGCTAACATATGAAAACAAATCAATCATTCTGGTCGGTGAAAGGCTCTTTCTACAGCGTCACATCAGAATACTAACTTAAAATAAAAACAAAGCTAAAAAAAATAAATTATATTGAAAAATTTTTAAAACGCCAACAGCACAAGTTTACAATCCTGTTTAAATAATATAACAATAATTATTAATACAGGATATTGTAATCAGTAAACTAATGTGAATTATACGTATATTTAAATCATAAAAGTTTGTTATAAATAATTTTTTTATATTTTGTTAAATAATTTGATTTGCATTTTAGGCTTGTATTATTTGTCTTATTTTTCAAATAGTTTGACGCTATATAGTTTTTAATAATATCACTTTTCTTTCCGTATTTAATTGTCGCCAATATCTCGTAAAGCTTGTAAAGCGGAGAAAATTGCAATCGTCCAAAGCCTTTCCGCGTTGCACTTATCTGCAGCTGCTTTCTCCCTCTTGTCAGCTTACGATCCTTGCTGATCACCCACGGCGTTTCCCTGTCGGGTTAATTAGCAACCATTATCTCGATATTGGTCGTGCAATTAATTACCGCACGCTCGAGAACTCCTGATCCAACCTTGGTGAATTTTTCTTCTTTTCTTTCTTCGTTGACGAGTGTATGAGGTCACAGCGTTTTAATCGTTTCCATTTATTCATTATGGAACAGTACGTAATTAAAAGTAATAATAATATATAAAAGCATATTCGATTAACGATGAGCACGATGACATGATAATTAACGCTAGAAAATCACTTTTAGTGTACCGATATTTGTAACGAAAAAGACAGAGAGAGAAGATTTATCAGACGTTGATTCAAACTGTCGTTAGCTTTTAAGAGAGGTAGAATAATTTAAATTGAATCTTGCAATTAAACCAGTCATGTATTAGCATCATGAAACCTTTGTTGCTCAAAACTCATTAATAAAAATGTAGATTTACCCAGTTAAAAATGTATTCATTTCTTGTCATTCTACGTTCATCTCTTTAATAAAAGATATTTAATTTTTAGTAATTTTTATATTATGTCTTACTGCACAGAAATCCTTTTTTTTAGACGGCAAATTTACCACACGTACACACACACACACACACACACGCACGCACGCACGCACGCACACACACACACACACAAGTTTTACCTAATAAAAATATACTGTAAATTTGTAAAATAAGCATCTTACATTGCTTTATAAAATTTATTTTATTTTATTTATTGTTTACGCGATGCAAATTATTACAAGTGTATATCCATAATAGCTATGTTAATTTAAATTAAGGTGATAACGTTTAGAATTGAATATTCTCAATTATTCTAATTTTATTTCTCCTTGGAGTAAAAAGTAAGAGAATAAACAAAAAGGAAAAAGTAGATCCAATAGCGCTAGCAGAAACTTATTCTATCAAATCGAAATCGTCTTTATCTGTTTCGTCGAGACACCGTATTTTTGGACCGCGTTGCACCGGGGTAATACATGTGACAGCAATACGATCTACCGCCGCCGCTACCACGATAGACTGTGCGATATGTTCCCGGTAGAATATTCATATTTGTCATACTTTACAGAGCTTTTTACGCGACACAGTAATTTCCCACGATTCTGCATATGACTACATGCTCTCGATCATTATGTTTCCCATAAAGCTCTAGTATACATATATTTACGTAGATGTGCCTATAAAACACACGCACTGTCTCTGAGTATGCGAATTCACGTACATTGTTTCCTACCGAATAGGACCACCGCTAGCACGGTCGACTTTACGACGAACTCTAGCTTTCATACGCGGTGCCGACTCGCCTGCCAGCGACGACGGCAAACGTGGTGAATGCAATATTCAGCAGTGTCGGCGTTGTTCTTTGTTGCTTGATTTTTCTGTCTCCTCCGATATGCAGCCGTGTTCTCTCTCTCTCTCTCTCTCTCTCTCTCTCTACTCTCTCTCTCTCTCTCTCTCTCTCTCTCTCTCTCTCTCTCTCTCTCTCTCTCTCTCTCTCTCTCTCTCTCTCTCTCTCTCTCTCTCTCTCTCTCTTTCTCTCTCTCTCTACCTGACATGCCTGTGCCTTTTGCCGCATCAGCCTCTCTTCCATCAGTTTCTCTGAATCCTCACCTCTCGCGCCTTTCTCATTCCTTCCCCTCGTCTCGCTATACTGTATTTCGTCTTCGTCGTCCTGGCGGTAGCGAAGATGGGTGCCGCACCGTTTATCGTTTACGAGACTCTCACTAGGGTGTACAGTGTCGCAATTATTGTAAATTGCCGCCGTAGCATGAAAGAGCGTTTTCCCTCATATAAATTTCGTACGGCGCGGATACGGACTCACGATCAAATTTTTATTTGCGATAAATGCGCCACCGAGGAAGAGGGTAGTAACAATCGACCAGACAACCTGCAAGCGATTGATGCTAACGTAATCGCGTGGAAAGAACTTTCAACTAATTCAATGTTTAGGACTGAGTTTGTATACAGCCGACGTATCATAAATTATTATCAAAAACTTGGCGGTCATTTACTGATGAAAATTTAATCGGAATTTGATTTCCAACTAGATAATACTTTAATACGTTTTTAATGTAACGAATATAACATCTTTTTATAAAAATAAAAAAAGACTTGTACACATTTTACAAATTAGCACGAATTAAAATTTTTACATGGGCAAATTACCCATTCATATTATTTAAACAAGGAACGTTGATCCGGTTAATATAACGTAATATAAATTTCGAAATAAATACAAAAGAAACGACGTGACATTTGCAATGTAAATCATTGCAATATAACTTCTGAAAAAAAAAAAACAAATTAAAAAAGTGAAATTATAATCTAATAAAAATTTATTAACATTGAATTCAAGAAATACACTCCGACAGTATAATTGCAGACTTAAATGAACTTTAAATCGAAGAGCTTACGAAATGTTAATTCATATATGACGGGAAAACGCTCCGGAAGTTGAAAAAAAAGAAGAAAAGATGGAAATCCTTTAGAGGATGAGAGCTATCATTTAAAACAATCTAGCTAATTCCCCGGACCCTTTACAATTGACTATAGATCAGGAGAGAAGAAAGAGAATGCACGATGCTTGCAAGGATCTCCGAGAGATAATCTTTCGAGCCACTCGAGATGCCAACGTTATCCCTCCGTTCTCTTCTGCCGTTGCCCTTTCATTCTTCAGAATGCGAGATATGGTGAAAATATTGTCGCACGAAAACTTACTATCTTGTAATTTGCAACGTTGTGTAAACCACGCAATGCCGAATTCATGAAATTACTTGGCCGTTTTATACGCGTAAACACGTAATTAATATGACTACTTCTAGATACAGATTAAATTAACACAGGTGTTTTGCAACATATTCTTGCATAAATTTGATGCAATAAATCAATCTTGACGAAGAAGAGATGCGTTGGTAACATTTGTCATATCTTTTTACTTAAAAGCAAAGAAAGTAATCTATAACACATCCATTACTTTTATAATAGAGCTGTGCGTCTGCCACATCTGCCATACTTTTGCTGAAATTTAACGAGTTACAATGTAAGAATTATGTTCGCAGAACCGAGCGAAGGTGTTTAGGACGAGAGAGAATAGAGCGGCAAATATTATCGTAATAGATACCTTGAAATAATTATTATCAAACATTTCATCGACTAAGATATTTTAGGAAAGTCACTATATAAATCCATCCTTTTTAAGATTTACGCGCTTTCTTATATCATCTTTTCATCTATTGCTAATTAGTTACGATGCACTCGTGAGCGGAGATTTAAAGTATTTTGCTCTTCGGCGAACTCAAATCATTTATTAACAACATGGGGTAATACATTACACACACACACACACACACACACACACACACACAATGTTTTTTCATCTATATATATATAATATACTTGCTTTTTATAAATCCATAAATGTATATCTCATAATCTATTTTTTTTTATATTCGCGTTATCTTGATTGGCTGAAGAATATTAAGTTATGAAATTTGAAAAACAGAGATCGAATTAGTTCCACGAATATTATCAGAAGATAATATAAAGACACGGTAGCGTCTCCCACCAATATTTTTTATATTTTTTCGTATCATGATAATTCATGATGAAGGAAATGCTACGTATCCTTTACTGAACGGATAATTACACTTTTGTAGAAATAAATTATTTCTTTTAAGTGTATTGATATATATTTTTCTTAATTAATAATTTCAATACCTCATCAATCGAAACTATAAGAATGACGCTCCTTTCACTGGGAGTGTAAAGAGTTTGTTATATAGGTACGTGTCGCAAGAAAAGAATGTTCTTTAAACTGTAGCCGAAATCAGCTTTCCGTAAGTTTTGCATAAATTTCCATATTGTTACATAGGTCATACGTTAAATTGTGTTCATTGAGTTTTACGTAATTCTCATGCCGTGCTCAAGAACGACATCGAATTGAATTTCCGCTCCGACGGAATAGCAGTGGCTTTGACCGCCCTTCAATTGCAATGGGAACTCGCTACTCGTATGACATTCGTAAATGAGACGCGTCCGTTGTTTCGCTGTAGACCCGTAAATAATCTACGAGGATTATGATGTGTGAATAAACGTTAATATCAGTGCGTTTAAAAATAAACTTGCGCCTCATTGTGGCCTTGGCTATTGGGTTAATTGCAAAAAGATCTTAAATGCAATTGTAAGCTTTCAACCTGAGCGCAGAAGCACATGAGCGTAGGAGCATTTAAAAGCAAGAAAATATGGCTAGAGCTACAGTTATTACAGTTGTAGCAATGTCGATTGTAAATGACATTCATATTGATATACTTCTTGAATTTATTTTTTATTTTCAAAAATTATTATTATTATTATTATTATTATTATGATTATTTAGAAATGAGTAAAAATGTAAGAAAGTATTTTTGCATATGAAAATATATATAATATCACTTTATAAAAATTTCATACTTCCTTTAATATAATTACTACATTTTAATATCTTCTTTATTTTGAATTTTTGCAATAAATATTGCTTTCTAATTGTGCAATATAATTTTTATATCTTACATTTACAGCCTACGTATGTGCATGTAATGCTGTATATTATATGTTCATTATTAATCATATCGTTCACCATTGTAGATAAAGAGATATTTGTGCGTTGATCCTGTTGATGCATTCTTCTTTCATTTTCGTATTCTTGACGTGCGTAATGTCTCGTTAGTCTCTGACGTTATTTCACCGCGATCGACTTCACTTGTGTTTGCCCTTTTGTACACTTTGTTCGTCCAGTATAAAAATTCGACAACGGCATTTTGTATTAGGTGCTACTACAGGTGTTATTAACATCTTCTAATGATGAGACCTTTGCTCGTTATTTTGGTATACAACAGCAAATGCGCCGTTTATTTCTACTGCATTATAAATTTATTGATCGTAGAGCTTTGACATTGCTTTTTGCAATATTATTTTTATAAAGATTTATATTGTTAAAATCTTGGAAAATACGAGATCATTGAAAAAAGTGTTTGTAATTTCGAATTCAATTATCTTGAGTAATAACCGACCGATCGATTTGGATTGACTATAGTGTAGAAACACTGTTAATTTTATTTTTGAATGCGCTTAAATTGTGAGGAGTGGCCTGTTTTATAACTAACAAGAAATCTTGATATAATTTTTCTAGATTTTTCCATATGCAGGGATATGGAAAAATGCTCCACATAGAATAAAAACTTATATTGCGCGTCATATTTAATTTCATTGAAATTAAAACTATGTAATTTATATTATAGCAAATTTGTTTTCTATTATATTAACATCCACTTACTATTTCTCATTTTTTGCTACTTTTCTTCGAAAAAATTAGTTCATATTAGACATAAAATTGTTTAATGCAATTTATCGATCTACTAAAACGTTTTCTTATGGTTTGTTCGTCGTAATGTTGTAAAAAAGTTTCGCCCAACTTTTGAGAGCTGGATAGGAAAAACTGATACTACAGAAAGAGTGAAATCTTAAAAAGTTACATCATTTGGAACCGCCTCGAAAGAATTGCGTCCATGATCAAGTGAGATAACCTGTCAATTCCAACCATTTTTTTACGTCTATAAAGCTCCAAAGTGGCTTACTTAAGTTGCTTACTTTGCAATATTATTATCATTAAAATCATTTTCTCTTCAATGCAGGCCTGTTACAACGGGAAGAGCATTCATTATTATGAATTGAATATGAGGATCATAAGAGTTTTCGAGAAAACGGTAGAAATCATTAGAGCTTACAAAAAACAAAAATGAATGAAATATGATTTCTTATTGACGAAATAGTTTAGTTTATAAAATAATCTTCAAATTAATCACTGTAACGCAAATTAAATGCGCGCGTATAACACAAGTATCTATAAATGCTGGTGAAAGTCGGAATTAAGTGTCGCGAATGTTGAATGTGGTGCGGTAATCGATTCAATTCAAATATTTTGCTTTTTGATTGCGTGAATAATTATCACCAATTACCATTAAAACAACAATGCTATTGTATAAACATGGTTGATGTAAGAACTAATGTTAGCGACGTTATTAACGTAAAGCGGAAGCCGCGGAGAGAAGCTGTGTGTCCATCCTGTGATTTCGGAAATTGTTTGGTCGACTGGACGCGCGCGCGCGATGGTCGTCATTACCGACGACATACGTTTATCAGAGGGCCGAGAACCCTGTTGATGACGAATTAATCGCCACCTCGGACTGCCGTTTCATATCGACAATTGCCATCGCGGTTTCGACGTACGTACTACGGACATTAACGATGCGGACGTAATCACAGGGATCCTAATTCATCAGCAAATCAGCTTGAAAACTCATTATGTGTTCGAGCGCACGCATGAAGAACGTATGTGTGTGGTGATATATGCGTGAATGGCTATTGTCGCTTATTTATACATATACATATACATATATATATATATATATATATATATATATATATATCACGGTTGGAATGATCGAAACGTTTGAAAACACTATTCAAGAGTATACGATTTATCTCAATTTATGACTGTGATCGATGACGTCGAGTGTAGATTGAATCTTTCTATCGTTCTGTTGCATGTGTCATTGCTCTCATTGAACAGCGACCGGGAAAAAAGAAATAAATAAATTAAATGCGCAATTGCCTTCAATCGGAGTTAGCAGAGCATCACTCTATCAGCATATCATTAGAGGATCAAAGCTTGATTGTCTATGTAGTATGATTGTACATGTAGTAACTATCTGGATCGGTTCTATTATAAGCATGTCGAATGTTTATCGGGTATACCAAAAAGTATTTAATGAAAAATGTAGAAAGAAAAATAGCTAGGCGGAGCGCAATGATTTTTTGCTCATGAAAAGTGGCTAGTTACATCTTGCGAAATTTTTCTATCCCTTTTCCGTGCTTTCTGCAAACTGCTATTAGTCACGTTATTGTTGTGAGAAAAACCGACGCGTGTGATTTACCGTGGAAGTAGGTATTGAACAAATTCTTTTACGAATTCACGAATTTTATTAGGAATTCAGATTACGCAGATGTTATATAGGAACTTGTGTGTGCGGCGCTCTCTCTCTCTCTCTCTCTCTCTCTCTCTCTCTCTCTCTCTCTCTCTCTTTGTAGAGATATGGCGCTCGGTTGGTTAGTTCTCATTATTTATAATCGGCTTTTTTACTCTTGAGAAAACTTATTCTTTCACACAATCAATGTTTACGCCTTTTTTTAATTACACATTATTATTATTACAACAATAAATGTTAGCTTTTCTTCTAATCGACAAATGTTCCTATCAATTGTTATGTCTTTTGGCAAAATTCTTATTTTTTCTTTCTTATATCCTATACATGGTTAGTTAGTGATATTAAATTCACTACGGCGCGCGGCGGAAGTTGCATGTCTCGGCCACTTGGCTTTGCTAATATCAATCATTTTAAAATGTTCTATTGGGTCATTGATAGGATCATATATTATATCTAATCTTGTAGCGCATAACTAATTTCAAAAGCACGTGCAAATTTTATCTTTGAAATTCAAGCTATTACAAAAAGTGCGCAGAATATGATGAAAATATCTTGAATTTGCATATTAATTGTAAGCAACAGCATCTTTATTGCTCAGAAATGCTTTATATTTCAGTTTTTTTCCTTTGTTTTGCAAAAAACAATTTGCCATTTGTATTAGTCTACACAAAAAATTATCATCCGACACATAATCCGTTACATTTAATTATGTCATTTTTCAATCTTTATTCGCTAATTTCTCTAAATGTACATATATGGCTTATCGATTTTACAAGGAGAATTATTGTTGACAGTTTTACGTAAGATTTAAGCGTTTAATCTCTCTTTCTACTCTGATAATGAGAATATAAATATATTGTAATGATAATAGTAAAAATATATCTATATTGATACATAACGCTTTGATGGAATTAAAAGCACACATTTGAAATATTATTGAACATATTATCGATAACTTGATAATTCTTCCAACATTAAAAATTTGACCGGGTGTGAATGCCGAACAAAATTTAACCACGCAAAATGTGTCCGGCAATGACATCAGTCAAGTCATCTGCATACATTGAAAGCCATGACATAACATGCTATGAGTGTGCACTATGCAACATAGCAATCATACTCGCTCGGACAGACGCGAGACGTAATCAATAATTCATTCTCTCACAGCTGACAACTGAGTCACGAGTCCGAGTATCAAATATATGCTTACCCAAATCCCGATTTGACTACCGCTGTTAAAAATATTCAATTCATCGTAAATCACATCACATCAACAAAAAAGGTCTCATAAATAATTTTTCATAAATTTCATCAAATCATACGTAATGATATTTTTTCTTTAATTGGATCAATGATTTTATTTAGATTTATGTTTATGAAAATTTAAGAAACTAAAATCTAAATAATCAATTCTTCTTCATGGAATAAACGTCTCTTAAATATTCGAAACGTGTATCATCTTAATTTAATTGCTATACAGAAAGATATTTTTTTTCTTAGAAATGTATATAAAGTGAGTGCTCGTTATGCGGATTATTAAACTGTTTGTTTCTAATACTTTTCATTGTAAATGCAAGTAAAGAAAAGTATAACTTAGAGACAGAAATGTGAAATTGTTGATTTATTTATAGTAATTTTTTCGTTACTTGTTGCCTATTAACAAATTCTGAAAAATCATTTTGCGAAAGATTTCTAAATGCACGTTAAAACTCGAATTTTGATTCTTGTCAAATCTATCGTAAGATATAATAATCTTTTTGTCGCTATAAACGAAAGTAGGTAGGCATGTCTAGCATGTAGGTAAAATAATGACGTGAAAAAGTCGAACTTGAACATTGCAGTGAGAGCATAAAAATAGCTAAGAAGATTTTCATGGTGCGATTACGTCATCAATCTAATTAGTTTTACACTTGCTGTATAAAGTATACATACACGTGTATGTGTCGCATATGGAAGTATCGAAAATTCTTCAGTCTCCACGTATTGATACTGATGTCACGAACAGTCTCGCGCGACTGACTGTAAAAGAATTACCAAACAGAGCGAATGCGAATGCGCAACGGTGCACCACACTCTAAAATTGATTTTATTAATTTATGCTACATGTTGGTCTATGTAATGCTAAAATAATAGGAATTGAGAATTGAGGTCAACTTATGGCAAACCATCTCGAACAAATTTTATAGTTAGCAGAGCTAGAAAGATTTTTAATATTATAAGCAGAGTCTATACTCGCGTCTATCTGCAATCTTATAACGCTAAACATAGTTGTCTAATTTTTTCTTATAATTATAATTGTGAACGACAATAAATAGTAGAGTTGATTTTTAATTAATAAAATTCCTGGATATATCAGAATTGCACTATAAGTTGCTAGTCAATTTTTCACAAAGTTTGATTTTGTAATAGATCTCAATTCTCCAAATTAGGACTGCACAATTTCAAAAAATGAATTTCCAGCAAATTTTACTATAATCCAGATATTTGATTAAGTAATTAAACATTATTAAATTATGCTTAAACATGTCATCTATTTTGTATTAAATTATGTTTTATGTAAATTTGCTTTACATATTATTGTATGGCGAAGGTGCTTGCAGCTCGCAAATGCAAATGCGTACTTCTCTTCCTTCTTTATCTCTTTTTTTTTTGGAACAATTTTAAACAATTTTGTATTACTATTTTTATGAATTTTTAGATATAATCGAAAAACGAGCATGTCGATTTGTTTATTAATAATTAATTTAATAAGAATGTAATTAACAGATTATGTCGTATTCTACACTTGCGCTGACTACAAGTTCTTCTCCGCTCTTCGATAGCTCGTTATCGCGACATTTGTGAAATAATAGCCATTTTAATATAATGAAATCGGCGACGATTTATTAAGCAATTATTCGCTTGGCATTGCGTGGGCAATATGATACCAACTTCTGTCCGTTTAGATAGGAACCACATCCCGGATGTTAGGATGATAGCAGATTTCTTCCCCCGCATTTCCTTGTACTTGTTACGCATCCTCATCCAAAACTGATGAAATTACGCGTCCTTTACGTTCGAAGCTGACAAGCTATAAAGCATAGCTCTAAACATTCTAAATTCCTTCTTTTACTGCACATGATAAAGTGAACATTATTATTTATTTATGTTATTATTTGATATTGACAATCATATTAAATAATAATAAGTATAAAAAGAACATCAGTATATAATTTTTATTATTTATCGAATCAATTCGTAAAATTATTGTTTAAACTGTTAATTTGATGTTTAATTTGGCGATTCTATGAAAATTTTAAAACCATTACAAAACACAAAACTGAACTTTTTTTTATCTGTTGCTTACTTTGAGAAAACCGGAGCGTGAATAAATGAAATTAGCTGCAGGAGGCAATTGACTTTTAAATTTACTAAACATGCTCTTTTAATTCTCAAGCGTATCAGCGATGTCTGTAGTTGAATCATGTCCAAACGATTGGCCTAAATCAAGCAGACTTTATTATATTATTTTAACAAATTATTATTGACAATTTCTTATTGGCGATTTTTTAATACGATCCTTTTATTTATAAATTTTTTTATTTATAAATGTAAATATATGATAATGCATTAGGTATCATCTTTTTTCAAATTGTTTTTTATTAGCAATTTAAATTTAAAAAATATTTTCTGAGGCTTTAAGAAGTTTAAGCATTTCAAATTTGTCACGAAAAATGTATCTCTTTCATGCCTTATAATTACTTTAGGTTTTAGTTGTATCAAGAATAAATAAATTGTAGGGTAAACCCGGTATATACGCTGCGCGAGGATTTACGCCGTAGAAGTCAGAAAAAATAGAAGAAGTGAAACTAATTTTCTCGTAATCACTCTGTTACATGGCTTTATGTTATATTAGTATTGTGTTGTGATTTCAGTTTTTTACTGTTAATATTTATAACATTATTGTAAGTTAAATCGATTTATCACTGTAATAAATAGTGCAATCATAAGTTATAATCTACATAAAATGATTATTGTAGGAAATGTAAAAGGCTTCGTGGTTATTTTGTGGTATATAAGTGTAGAGGATTAGTAAAGGATAGAGTATAGCATAATACAAGTGCTTAGCTCTTGTAGTCTTTGTTTAGTTTATTGTCTCGTATATTCCATCTGTTTGGGATATATGACATTTTTAGCGCGTGGGATTTATGCCGTAGCATAGACGCTCTATTATTTATTTATAAATATAAAAGTAAATAATAACGTGATAATATACTCTTTACAATACATTAATCATAACATTCATGTATGTATATACTTATGTATGTACTTATTGATAATCTGTAATAATACGTTCTTTTTTTATGTATTAATAAGTAAATGCAAATTACGTTGTCAATTCACGTATTATTCACTATTATTATTTAGATTATTTGTATATTTTTCGAGTAATTTATCCAACTCATGAGTAGCCGTATAACCCACCCCTCTTTTTATATGGCAAAAATGCAAGGGTTTAAAGAAATTTCTTTTTTAATATAAAAAATAAATAATTTGGATTTCTAACATTTTTTTATAACAGTAAACAGTTTTATAAAGTTTTCACTGACATAGTTCATTTAACTTAAACTTAATAGATAATATCTGATAAATTAAGTTTTTAATAGGTTCGGCGTATATACCGGGTTTATCCTACTTATTGAAGCTGATATTTTTACAAAAAATTTTACGGAATGTAACAAGATATTCAGTAACCAAAAATTATAGATATGCGGGTTTAATATAAAAATATTATTTAAATTTTTTAATACGTACGCGTCTATGGCTTGTTTGATAAAAGGAATTAAAAGTTCTGCGTCTCGATAAACGTCTGCGTGGACCCTTCGAGAGCGAAAGAATTCAAAAAGGGCGAAAGCGAAGAAGTGGCTAGTGCAGAAGTGTCCGGCTATACGTTTCGCGAAAGGACGGGAACGAACAGGCAGGTTTGGCCGATCCGACTGCGAATTCGCCAGTATTCACTACCCACCACTACTAGTTTGAATTCCACTCAATTAGCCTATAGTAGAGACAAAGGGACTGCCGACAGTTTTAGTAGTCGTACATTTAGATTTCCTTTTTATTTCGATTCCCATCCGGTTTTGTAGAGACATTAGTCGCCTGACATACTGAAAAACTGATCGCAAAAGACTGTCATATTTTTTTGTTACACATTTCGTCAACAATTCTTATTTTTGTGAAGCTTTGCGTATATTGTAGATGCTGTATCATAATTTACTGTAAATCTTGTAATCCTTTGTTCTTTAACGATAAACAGAACAGAATTAATTAAAATATAAAGTTATAAACAATGTGGGTATCTCATTAATTTAGTCTTCTTGATTATTTCATTAGTAACAAAGTCCTTAAGAGAGTTATAAAATAGGAGACAAAATCAAAGACAGAAATATTAATACTCAAAATTTAAAGATATACGAGATAAAGAATTCGTGCAGAAAAAGGAATAAGTTAATGATTTTATACTACAAATTTATATTTATCGCTTTGCCGGTATATATACGGGATTCTATACGGTTCTTAATTATCTGAAATTTTATTTTAGAAGTTACAGTGTTATCCATAACAGATTCTAGTTTTTCTCCTTCGTAGCAGGCAGAAAGTAATTGCAACGCTAATTAGAGAGAAGTAATGGCAGCGTCATTTTGCGATGTCATTCATGAGATTTACATCTTTTTTTTTTTAAGCATCTCGAGGCAACACACATCTGTCGCATAACGTGAGTGAAAAATATTGGGTAATTCATGTAAGCTCGCTCTCTTCGCGAAACGCGAAACGGTGCGCGAAGCTAGACCAATATATATGACAGAACTTAGTCATGTGGTTTCCTACGAAGAGGCTATTCGATGCAGGTCACCTGAAGCTCGTAGTTCCGGGGCAATTTGTTTTTCTTCTCCACCCAGACTTCCACGAACCGTGACCAAAGAGCTCGTTTTTCTTGTATTCGTGCCGGCATGAAACTGGTATTCCTTCGAAGACAGTGAACAATGTTGTCCGCAATTCTATACAGTTGCCTTCTTTACGCTTTCTACAAGGTCACATTAGAAGAGAAGGAAAGTATGTAATACAAAGAGACTCCTTCGAATAAATAAAAACATTACTTAATCTTTTTCGTTTTTAAGCGTAATATCTTACAATAGCTACTAATCATATTTTATTTAAACAATTAATAGTTTTTACTGTAAGATTTTTTAATCGTTGAAAAATTAAAAGTGTATTTTAATTTTTAATATGCATATTATATTTATTACATTTTTTAAAAGATATTGTCTAGATATTGCTAAATTTGAGCAGAAAAAGTGTCAATATAATCTTACTTGACCTTACATAATTTTATGACAATTATTTAGCAGCAAACATTTCAATCTTTCTTACAATAAAATAAAATCAATGCTCCTATTTATATTAATATAACTCTTAATAATAACTCTGAATAACAATGTCGATATTATTATCAATGTTATTATTTTTATAATACCTGCGCAATAACAATATAATAATAATGTCGATACTGTCATTAAGAGATGTCACTACAAAATAGAAGTTTCTGCCCTGATCGCTGCCCATCCGATCACCCGAAATACCTATAGGAGCGATAGCAATCGTGCAACTATACTCTTGAAAGAGTTAAAGAAAGTAGTTTCTGTCGAAGATTGGCTGTGTCATTCCACCATTGAAAATTTACGCTCGCCGCAATCTCAGGTATCGGATGACCTGAAAAGCTCGAAAGGGCTCTCAGGGGAAGATTCGCGCAATCGTAACTACCGCGCTGAGAAGTCACCCGAAGCGCCGTGGAAAGACATGATCCAACTTCAAGAGATGAATTACGAGAGCAAAATGTAGATAGAAGAGGAACGTGAAGAAAGACGAGACTACGCTAAGCAGCTGCAGATACTAGAAGCTCGCTAGACGGAAGAAAAAAAAAAAAAATTCAAGAGGGCAAAAAGATCGGTGTAAACGGTGTGAACGCATATGTATTTTCGTACAAAAAGGGACAGAGAGAAAACGAAAAAGATAAAGAGAATGTAGAGAGTAAGAAGACACATCTTGATATCGAATATCTTCGAAATGCGTTCTTTTCACAAAGCTGAGAGCGGCGAACTTCCCTTACTAACTATACTATTCAAGAATTCTCATTTTACGTTTTGAAATTGTACTCATTGTCAGGTATTACGAAACAAAAACTTCACATTTCACGAAATATCGCGAAATATTTGATGAAAGTCCTGGTAAAGCTGCAATTAAAAATGAAGTTATGAATACAATAATTATTTATTATTGTGATACGTATTGTATTGTATACAGATATATAACAACTTTAATTTCTGAGATAATTAAATGATATTTTCCAGTATTATCTTTTTTATGAATTTATTATAATACTAAAATTATATTGTGAGAGATTTTCAAAATAATTATTTTATTTTAATATATGAAATATATTTGTTACATGTAATATGTGTAAAAATTAAAGCATTTACAAATGCGCAAATTGATATGACGAAAAATATTAAATTATGAATTATTAAATGTGTTATAATTTTGAGTAATAATTTTTATTAGATAAATGTAATTCAACATCAACAGTAGGTACAATCAGATTGTGAGTTTCAAAATTTTATTATACATCTGATGTTAATATAATTTATATTCTTATTTCAGATATGCGCAATTTAATGACAAATATGGTGTATATAATAACATTGCATGATGGTTTTTTATTATATTCGGCTATGTGAATTTTTGCTATTCGAGTGAAACTATTCACACTTCAAATTAATTTTCAACGTCGCGGTTCCTATCGAATCGCACGATTTTTTAGCATAAATTCTAATCTATCAAATCGCCCATATGGACAATTTGATGGATCTCATTCCCGATGATTTTTCTTTAATCAAGATATTTATTCTGTCGCTCTGGAATTGCAATCAAAACTCAAGAGGTTTACTATTAGCTCATGATGATCAACAATACAATGGCGAATCGCGCGCGAGCGCGCGCAATCTTTTGGTCGGCTGTTGTTGCAATCATTATGGAATTAGGTACGCGTTCCTCGCGTTGCATGATTAATTACGGCTGCCGTGACCGGGCCAGCACCCGGCTCGTAAGTCACAACCACTTTCTCACCAGCACGTAAACTTTGCACCTGCGGCTGAAGTAAAAGCCGAACTCTCTGCAGCCTCTCGAGAGTACTATTGTATCGTGAACCTGAATGAACTCGAACCCGCGAAAATTTGCTGTCGTGAATGCGTATCGTCAACTAATAACGCGCACGTGCATCCATATACATGCATATTGAGCATATTTGTGCAAATACTATATTTTATTGATAAAATGCAGTTAAATATGACTCAGAGAAAATTTATTACAAGCTATTAAGCTATATATTAGCTATAAATTGGAATTATTTATACATCTACATATACGTACATATGTTTAAATTTTTTAAAGAAAATAAATTAAATAATATAAAGTTTTAATTTATAAATATATTGTACATACTATTTCATTTTCGTTAGTGTCAATTAATTATAAATTACTTAAAAAAGAAATATGCGATAGAATTTTATTTAACACGGTAGCATTAATTTTTTATTCAATTATTTTCGCGCGTTTGTTGGTCTTCAATTAATTGCATCTTGCGATGAAACGTTGCAGCAGGGTAGGTACTGTATCCTGATCGGTCACGATTGCATTCGGAGATCGATACACTCGGGACATAATCCCATTTCGATACTGCCCTCGATTATGCTCCAGGGAGGCAATCTTGTATGATTCCTAATGCGATCATATCACGAAGGGATTAATCTTGCATCAAGCAAGTGAGTATCTCGAACACAAGTGCTGCCTCTATTCCCAAAAGGATCTGTCAGTAGTAGGCCTAATAGAATAGCAATTACAGTATCTGATTCTAATTACTCGTGCGAATGTGATGCATAAATGAACGGATAATACGATAAATTAGTGGTAAATTTATCTTTAGTTTAATGATTGATTGAATTAATTTAGGTTGCTAAAATGAGATGACTTTCTCTTTAAAAGAATGCCATCATAACTGTTTTTTAAAAGTTAAATTACAAACATTATTATTGATTAATAATTACTATTTGATGTAATAATCAATATTAAGTTTACTATTGTTTATTGGATAATTTTGGATGAATTCTTCTCAATGCTACTACACTTCTTAAACATATTTAACATTTTAACATAATAAGTTAGTAATCTTTCAACACAATAGACTCAATAGAATATCTACGATTTATGAAATATACTTATTATGGAAACAATGAACAATGTATTTAGGACATTTAGGAAATCGTTATCGCTCCATTAATCCCATCTAATTGTACAAATTCAAAGATATTAATTATTATCGAATACGCGAGACTAATTTTGCATCATAAACTTTCAGAACGAATTTTACACGCGCATTATTAATGGTGACATTGGAATAAATTGGAAATGATTGCTTGCGCGACTGTATTAGCCGCAACATAATTTTGTTTTTTTTTGTCTGGTCAGTTTATAAAGGGTTCTCATCGCGATTTTACGAGCGTTGTACCTCTAGTCATCAGCAAGCAGCACTGGAATGTTCCCAAGAATCAGCCTCGAGCTTGGTGCTCAATCGGATAACCGGCTAATATCGACGTTTACACTTTTTTGCCGGCCAATAGGATAGCAATCTTTGCGGCGCGGCGGGTTCGTCCATCGCGATTCCCTCGCAATCGCGGTGCCTTCGCATACCATGTTACTGGATACCGAACTGTTAGAATTTATAGATATACATATAATGCATATATATATATATATATAATGAAGGGATTTTACAATGTGTTTACATAATAATCTCGAATGACGGTGATTTGTGCTATATATAAATTATATTTATAGCACAAATGTAACTATGAAGCAAATTGATGTATATTTTTTGCATAAAATATTATTTTGCAACAAATTACGAAAAAAATACCATCTGACAATTGACGAGTCTTAACACTCAATTTAACACTAATAAAATATGAATAATTACGTTATCATTATTCATGCTTTTGCAAACCATGTATGTAAAAATATATGACTTGTTAGATATTTATAAAAAGTCTAACTCGTTGGTCCTCGGTAATTACCATGAGATGAATTTTGACTCGTTTTTCTACGAAGAGTAGTCTAGTTCGTTTATATTCCCGACGAATTCTAACGAAGCTCGAGCGCACATTAAAAGAAATCGACGGCGGAGCTTTGATATTATTATGTCACGGCGACATGACGGCGCGCTAAATTAACTGCGACGGCTTAAACGCTTCCCGAGGCCTTAATCTGAATCCATGAAAATCTCTCTTAGCGCTTATAAATTGCAAACAACGAGACGACCCATACCATATCTTTTTCGCAACATAAGTATTATATGTAGATGCCATTACTTTGCTTCGCTAGTTATTACCATGCTAAGTTATAAATTTCAATTTATAAATACTATTCTGTCATACATTAATGCATTTCTCACGTGGGATAGAATAGATTGTTACTGACTAAATGTCTTACTTTATTTGTAAAAATTTTTATTAATAATTAAAAATATGTTAATATCCGTAGAGTATAATTCATATGTACACAATAAAAAAAAAACTTTCTAAACTCTCTCTTTATTCCAACTTTAATTTTCTTTCTATAACCATATTCATATTTCTGAGTACTTATTCTTATAAATAAGGCTCATCAATCGTTTCGTCGGGATCAAGCATTACGTTAGTGATACCTTTATAAGAAACATGAGACATCTGCTATGCAATCGACGGCAAGCATTTTGCGAGGATGATTACGGTCCATCCATGCGCACCGCAATGTCCACAGTAATCACGCTGGATTGCAAGGTGTCGACAGTTTGCTTGAAAAAACGATCGATTTCTCACGCGTATTCGCGAAAATTATATGGTTCGTGATCCACGTGCAAATTGCTCTTATTACGTGATGCACACGTGCGTAAGATGGGATACGATAAAAAAGCGGTTCTGCTTTTGTATATAGCAGATCAATCAAGTACATTATGAACTGCATTATGAAATCCATTTTTTACAACTTTTATATAATATACCATACACGAACAATTTATTTTGCTAATTCGAACGTGTAAGTTTACATTTATATTATTTACGCAAAATCACGGATTACTTCTTAATAACGCAAAGATTCGAAAATTATGAAAGTATTTTTTCGCACAGTTTCTTTTTTCAGCATGACCGTTTAAATCAGACAGTATTATTTATACTTAGGGTAATAGTATGTATGTATTTTAATCATCAACGCCCGCGTGCTGGGCATTGTTCGTTCAACGAGCGACGGAATTCGCATCAGCCGAGCAATACGCGTGATTATACAGGCTAAATATAATTACATATGTATATAAACAGTCTTTCCCTGCAGTAATTACTTCTTTGCAAAAATATTATATTTTAGGTATCATAAATACATTTATGATACCTAAATAAGTCAATGTTATTCACCATGTATTTTATAATGTGTCTCAGACAACTATTGTTGTTAGGATAAGTTATAATGTGTTATACAGACAATTATATTGCGAAATATTATATTAAAATTATATACAACATGTAGCTATAATAACATATAGCTATATTGATAAT
Organism: Wasmannia auropunctata; assembly: GCF_000956235.1. NCBI lineage: Eukaryota > Metazoa > Arthropoda > Insecta > Hymenoptera > Formicidae > Wasmannia > Wasmannia auropunctata. Next base: position 688,643 of record NW_012026837.1, on the reverse strand, counting down.
TATTATTTATATATTTGAATCCTAATTATACAGGGTACAATTATACACATACATTTTGCCGCAGATATGTCCGATTATAAATCAAAGTAATAGATATCAGCACGGCTGAATAGTATTTTGTTATTTATTACGATACAATACTGTAACAATATACCATGTATAATTACATATAAGTATATCACACATTTTCACGTGTGGAACTTTTGTCAACGCATATATTTTCCGATGAATAATTCGCATAAATCCAAATAAAAACAACTTTACATAGATGTAGTTATTCGAGTCATTAGTTATAACGACATGATACGAGAAATTTAGTCTATAAATTTTATGCGCGAGCGGTAAATTCGAATAGCGATCCTCGAGCCAAAAGTTGGTGCGAAAAGTTGGTTCTCAAGTGCACATCGTTAATAGGTCATTACGCAAGCGTAATGGAAATCGATAATTAATTGATCCGGTGCAGCTACGCGACCCTTTCGCTAAGGATGCTAATTGACTCTTGAATATTTATGATTAACAAATTAGAGTAGCATGTTGCAGCTCACATAATCTCGGATTCCGAACGTGCCTAAGCTGTATTTAAAGAACATATTGATACTTTACATAACATTTTTAATTCATTCACAGCCGAGGTTAAAATTCACGCTTGAAATAGGTGCAGCAGGTGACAAACTAAATTTCTTGAATGTCACTGTTATCAAAAACAATAATATAATAGAGTTTGATTAATTTTATAAACCAACAGTTTCTGAAAGGTACCTCAATTTTATGTCGTCACATCTGCTTTCACAAAAAAAAGAGCAGTAATTATGGGCGTTGATAGAGCTCTTTTCTCTTCTATCAGATTCTCGTCTATCCAAAATTTTACAACAGAAATCTTGAATTTATAGTTGGAACTTTTTTAATTAATGGCTATCTACTGAATTTTATTTTTGACACAATTAATAGATGACTAAAATCACTTTTTTACAAATAGACCCTTAAAAATTCCAAAATGCAAAAACAGTATAGAAATAGATAAAGCAGTGAAATGGTTTACAATGCCTTACATATAATTTCCGAGAAATTTACGCAATATAATATTACGAAGAACATGGAAACAAAACCAGCATTTTTTAATGTTAATAAACTGAAAGAATAATTAAGTAATAATAAAATCTTGAAAGAATAATTAAGTCTCATAAAGACACAAGAAAGAACATTTATTTATAAGATATCTTGCGATACAGCCTATGTGAGTCAGACAGTTAAAAACAATAGTCTTTGAGCACAAAAATAATATTAGTTGCAATACGAACAAACAATCGTCAATCAGTGATTATGCACTGACAATGAGCATAGGTTGGATCTTGGTCATGAATTTGAATGGAAGAATGTCAAAATACTAGATACAGAAAAATTTTTAACCAAAGATCTAATCTTGTAAATATTATACATACATAAAGTTTTAAAGGGAAAGCCTCAATTTGCAGTTTGAATTCTTACACCATGCATATGCTTTGATTTTAATAAAATTTAAATAAAGTATAATGTTGATGGGGTGTCGTTGCGTTTGGTCCTCATGATATTGTTATCGTTATTTATATGTATATATATATTATAATCATGAAGTGTTTGGGCGATCGCGTAACATTTCGCGACCGGCGCTATTAAACTAATCGATCGGTAGAAACTAATGGATTCGCACAGTAAAATTTTTGATATTTTATAAAAATTCAAATTGTATTGTAAGTTGTACGGAGCGACAGAGAAAAAGGCGATATTTCGATTATCATATGTCGGGGCGCATATATGTATCCCAGATCGATGCATGCTGCACCCTGTTGATAATCCGCGAACGGCCATTATTAATAATTGATAAACCAATTACATTGTTATCATTATCTGCTGGCCGGCTGCGTAAAAGACGCCCTCTAGTTAAGTACGTTCTCTAGCCATAATCTGATGTAGTAGTGCTTGAGGTTATACTCTTGCGTGAGCATATGTAAGCATGCTTTTTTGACTACTTTTAGCGGCACTGCGAGTATCTCGTTCTTACGATACTAATTAGCCCGTTCGTTTTGTCCGATCAGAGAGATGCACCTTATGCTTGCTTGAACTCCATGGACACATCTTACGCAATCCTGTGCATTCCATAATGCACGTTAGATTTTTCATCTTTTATTTTCGTTTTTTCAACTTAAAACAGTTTTATAATTTTATTTATATGTAAAATATCCTGCGCTCGTAGCATTAGTACACACGTTATTTTTACACGATTATTTTACATATACAGATATTATTTATATTCTCTTTAATTATTATATATTTATTTTAAAACAAAAGTACAAACATTTGTTATGAATCATAATATAAACACAGAAAGACCATGTTAATATTTGTTTTTAGAGATTAAAAGAAAATTTAATTGTTATAGACAAATACCGATGGAGGAAAAATAACAAAATTGCACAATACAGATAGTTTATTTATTGTTGCTTCATTAGTTTATATTATGCTGCATCGTGTTGGCTATGATGTAATTAGAATCTCTGCTCTCTCATATTCGAGAGGTATGAGTGGTTAAGAAGTTTAAAGAGAATGTGATCGTGGGAGGTCATTGTTTCGAGAAGGGTTTCGAATGCAGAACTTGGTTCCGATTCATTTGCATTATATAAACCGAAGGTTTCAAATTTAATTTGATATAAGGAAAATTTTGCGATTAAATGTTCTATTATCTATAGTTTGCAACTGTGATGTAATTTAATACAAAAAAGTCGATGATCATTGGCTCTATAACTAATTTGTTCCGTAAATATTACTATGCAGATGACACGACGATTTTAGCGTTTCGCTACATTTCTTATACAATTACTTCAAAATCATTTTAATATATCTTATGTCATAAGAAGATAATGTGAAATTTGCGTTTTATTCTAAATCAACATAACTGTCATTGGTCATATCACTTACGTCATATCGACAATTTTCAAGCTAGTGTTTGAAAGTTGCAAAGGCACATTGCAGAGGGAATAATCTATTAATAAAAGAAAGCAATAATTGACGTATGTATTGATTAGATTTAATGCACACAAGTTATTTATAAAATTATTCTTGCTTTTGTACTGTTCGTAATACGAATTTGCGTAATACGTATTTCTGTAAATCGGATATTCTCGAAACTATAAATTTTATTTTTAGATTTTATTGACATTCCCAGGAGTTGATGAGAGAATTTTATAACTAGAAATTCTGCAAACTGTATGTATACTGCAATATGAAACTTTATACTGACAAAGCCACCTCCGCACAATACTGTGAATGGAAGAAGTTGTTTTCGCAAACACAGAAGCACTTTCCAAGTCTCGAACTTGAATAGCTTGATTATCGAGCATTGGTAGTTATACTAGAACCAGGCACTTACAACTTAGGTCAGTCTGCGATTAAATTATTTCCATAACAAACACAAAATGAAAAATTGAAAAATATTGATTAAATCAGTTGGCGCTATTTATGAAAAAATAGGCTGCGAGCATCGCTGCATATTTAGTATGCGTTGAAAATTGTTTTAATTAAACAATGTTATGCATCACCTAAAGCTATTTTTATATCTTTATATCTAGCTTTATATTTCTGCATGTTCCTGCATTATGAAATTATTTTATCTAAATTTTCTCGCTGCTGAGACTACTTTATTATAATAATTGCAATCCCCACAAATCGCGATTCATACATGCAATCTTCTCACATACATTTAATTTGCAAAAAATGTTTTCAAGAAAAGTTGATAATTCACAATAATTGTCTTTTTATAATATAATAATCCTCACACACTATTAGAACATAATTATATTAAAAATATAGCAATCATACAAACAAACACTCTATTTTCTTTATATTTTTGCTATCACATTTATATAGACCAAATTATTCTATTGTTCCCATTGATATAATAATTTGAAAATTGCTAACTAAATAAAAAATACAGAACTTAAGCGTGATGGTTATGCGCTATGCATGAAAATAGACAACAGATGATTTTCATAAACAATTAGAGAATGTTGTTCGAGTTGTTCTCAATATACAGAATAGTCGACTTATATATACGTCGGCTTTAAACACGATACGGTGCAAACGCTCTCATAATTACCGTCGCGTAAAATCGATATCGATAAAATCGATAAATCACTTCTCACGAGAATATTAGACCCGCCAGCCGATAACAGACGCCTGTATATTGGAGCTCGCCCATTCTGGATAGCAAGTCACCGGCAGTTCTGGGCATCGTTCCAAACCTTGAATGACGACCACTCGAAGAACTTACGCAATGACGCGTGCCGTGCCAACGCATTGCAAAAACACGCTCATTCAAGATTTTCGCCACCACTGCTGCTGACAAAGGCATTGCACTTGCTCCCAATTTATGTTTATTTGCCTTTATGTTTATCTCTATTTTTTTCACTAGCTTTCATGCATTTTTGATTATTATTTACTTTTAATACATAAAACAAAATTATGATTTACCGTTGATTTTTATTACAACTCGTGGTGACAATTAAATCGTTTGTTTCTCAGATTATCATTAAATTAATAAACTGAAAGTTGTTTACTTGTAATTAAAGAAGTATTGCATTGTGCATTTTGCCAACCTACCATACCTTGCCATACCTATTGCCAACTGCAATTGCAAAGTTTTATTTTAAAGTATCGCGAATAAATTACACATTATTTTATTATTTTGATGACTTGAACTCGAATTGCACGCGTTTGACTTACATAAGTAACGCATAACGATGTCGGATTCATTGACGTAAAGAATCGCGAAACCACTTTACAACAAACTTAATTACTTGCCTCGATGTAATGAAGTTAGTATAAGCATTAAAGTCTAGATCAAGATCTGTTGTGCTAATAATTTGCATGTACAACATATATATTTATTTTAATAATTTTGTGTAACAAGTTGAATCCTTATTTTGCACTCTGTAATATGCATTAATTTCATTTTTCCATGTGTTTCTCTGATATATGTATACACACAGTTTAAAAGTCAGAATAATATCTGGTAATATTTTATCACATACATCGAACATCACCATTATAATTAATAACAATAAATAAAAATGTTATATTACTGTTATTAATATTTCTATGTAATAAAATATAACATACATATTACATTAAACATAATGACATATTTTTTCTTTTCAGGTTGCTGGGACTTGTAATATTTATTATATCAGCACACGTGCATGATTCTCTCGCAAAACATGTAAGTTCAATTTATATAAACAACAAATTATAAAATATCAAAATAATGTTAAAAACGTCACGAGCGTTATATCGAAGGCCGGAATAAAGCCACTAGAGTCTCAACATGTCTTGATGGAATTCCCTCCGGTTTTATTGCCTTCTCTTTTGATGATGGTTCGGGTTTCAAGGCCTCCCGGTCTCTCGCGCAGATAATCTTGATATATTTCGTTCCTAGGACCCAAGTCACAATAGAGAGCATGAAGATTCCGTAAACCATTACGGCGTAACCAATAATTACGGATAGCCTTCGAACATTTAACTACAATCTATATTTCTCTTTCTAAATTCATTCATTAACCCGTTGTTTTATACTATAATAATTTCTCTCTCTCTCTCTCTCTCTCTCTCTCTCTCTCTTTCTTTCTTATTATGGTATCTTTGAAATTATACACATGTTATATATTCTATGATATAAAAACAATTTTTAATACTTTTTGTATTCTTGATTATATAATACTTCTTTTTTCTTATTTACAAACTATAAATATTGATTTTAATACAGTTCTTATATGTGTCTTATTAAACGTTTTAAAACTATTAAATGTTTAATCTCCACAACGCGAGTTTTTATCAGAATTTTAAATATAACAATTTTAAAAATAGTGAAGTAATGTCATTGCGAGTCGACAACTGATGTTGGTGTGTATAATAATTTTTATTGTTACAATATCCAACCACACACAAACTGTGCGTCGCATTTTAGTCAATTTTTACATTCTTAAAACATAGTTCTTACATGAAGCCGGAATTCATTGTAATGAATTAAATTGACGATCAGTTTAATATTTTTGATGCTAACAAGCATCTACAAGCATCTACAAGCATCTATAAGAATTTTTCTCTCGCCAAACTTAAAATTATTTAATTCTAAAAGTAGGGGGCTAACTTTGTATAGGCACCAAACTAAAGAAATGACAATTTTAAATTAAAGATAAATTTTACCATTTTTGTTTTTTTTAGTTACAATATTGCGATTTAATATAATATTGCAGCCGATTCTTTTTAGAGGCAGGGAATGAACGTGACGCGCACGCGAATATACGGTTAAACACAATATTTATTACGCGTAGCTTTCCGATCGTACACATCTTATAATGAACAGAGAAAAAAATGTCTAAAAATGCGTTTTATGTTGCGAAAACTTCTTTTTTTGTCGTAACTCTTTTGCTTCTCGATTCTTCTTGCCTAGTAACGCCACCAGTATCCAGAAGCGCGCTTAGTAATACATGGATCCAGAAGGAAGGGCGTGCACGTCCCTGGCTATCATTTTGGCGCGTATTCAACAATAATTTTAAAAATTTTGTTTTTTTTATATTGATGTTTGACATAACGATTAAAATATTTCAAAGACTTTTTTTATTTACTTATTTATTTTTGGTAAAACCTTTTTCATAATTTCATACAATTATACAATCTCTTATCTTATTTTAATTGTCGTCATTTCGGTCATAAAATTTGAGCCGCAAAGGAATAGTTCTTAGTGAGATGGAGAAGCTCGACAATAGTTTGAAAGTATAATGGTCAGATCAGATTAGATTTGAGATGGAAGTTGTAGTATTCCAACAACTTCTTCCAAGAAGAGAAAATTTTGTTAGAAAATATTCTTGTGATCGTTGATGAGTAAGAAAATGAAGGTGTACATAGGATGAATGCAGATAAGAGGGACGAACTAGATCGCAGTAATCTTGTTGCATATACATGGCTACTGTGCTTCTGTAATGGCTATTGTTTTACCTATATCCACAATTCGCGCGCGATTTACACGAGAAATAATTTATAACCCGAGAGATAAGATTTTGTTATATATAGTGTATTCATTTATGACTGCGCATAACCTTGAACATTTTATATATATTATCTCATATTAAAAAAAGCGCAAAGTATTTTCTTGCCCAAGAATAACTCATGGGACAAGACAAATTGTCAAATACCATGTTGCTTAATTGCGCTTTTAATTTTTTGATTTTTATATATAAATTAATATAAACAATTTAACAGTTTAATTGGAATTATATAGAGTTCAAAAATTGGATGTTGGCAACGTATAGTTTTAAGCACATTACAAATATCAGGAAAAAGGAAAATGTATATATATATATATATATATAT
>NW_012026837.1:674387-681222 GCF_000956235.1 Wasmannia auropunctata | reverse complement strand
GAGAGAGAGAGAGAGAGAGAGAGGAAAAAGAAAAAGAGAAAGCAATATTTTCTTTTATTTATCTTGTGAATCTGCGAATGCAATACTGTATGCAGTATGTAAGTAAAATCAAATAAATTGATTGAAATATCGATAAATGGATTGCACTGTTGGACAGTTGCAATTACGAAAATTATTCTTCGCGTGTCTATCGCAGAATATTGCATTTTTTAAATTTAGTTTAAAATTGAAAGAGGAAAATTTGAAATGATAAATCTGCGGGGATTTATATGTTTTTAAATATATAAAATAAATATGCGCGCGAAAGTGCTGCCTCATATCAAATAATGGAGACATTCGCGAACATCAGCAATAAGGTTATTAAACGCTGCACGAAGAGAAAGAGAAAAACTTATAGTCATGACTCATAGCTTTTTACTATCATCCAGTACAATCCCGGCTAGACTGCGTGGCTAATCTAAGTTAAGTAGTTATTACTATTAAATGCAAAGGAAACGAAACCGCCAATTTTATCAACACGACGTATCATAATGATATGTCATGACATTTACATCGTTAAAATATATTTATATATTTGTGAGAGATCTTGTTATACACATAATTTATATCGGTATTCATCAATTAAACATATTTACATAGGCCCTGTTCCGATATATACTGCCAGTACTGAAAATCTATATTATACGTAACGCGAACTATAGATTTTGAGTATTGACAGTATATATCGAAACACAGCCATAATTATCTAATAAAAATTATATAAATGTTAGATGGTATTTGACTATTTCATCAGTTATATTATAATGGCGTGATACCTAATTAATGTATTGTATTTATAATATATTAGTTTCTTCTTTCTAAATAATAAAATAATTAATAATTATAATTTTGTAGACTTATTTAAAAAGATATATACATATATATACATATATAATTTTCACAATCATGACAGTTACTTATCGTTTCTCTCTTACTTTCCTTCTCGCTCTTTGTAATAATTCATTAGAAAAACAACTATGATAGATGATTGAATTACTGAATCAAAGAACTTGCAGAAAAATTACCATTTATAATAGACCTATCATTATTGTGTCAGACATGAGATCAGACAACAACAATATATATGACAATTATTAAAAAGGAGGCGTGTTGAGTTTGGCGTTCATGTTCATGGTTCATCGACTGACCTTTCGCATTGGGAGAGAGAGGCCCATTTCTCCGAACCATTTAATTAACTCTTCACTACGCAATCTTACAGAACATTCTACGATCATCAAATTTCATATACGACTGCTGCATCTCGGTTTCAGTAAGCGATTTTTAAATCCGATGGTTTACGGTCGACATAATATGTATTGCTTAAAATAAAATTTAATGTAACTAGTACATAACAGGCGCGCGCTTCGCGCGCGCTGCGTATTGAATCTCATACATCTTCCAATAACATTTATACCAATTTACATTTTAATTAAACAAATTTTAACAATTTTCAATAAAATGACGTTTTAATCGGCCATTTTTTAAATAAAATCACGATTTTTTAGAAAATAGCCACATAATTCATCTTTAAGATAAGCCCATCAGAAAGAAGTCGATATTTTTATTTTTCTGAAAGATATGAATTTTTAAACATTGGGGAAAAGAAGATTCAATAACATGGCATTTAATTTTTAAAATAATAATTTTTTTTTAATTTTTTGTATCTGATTTTTAAAACAAATTTTTTTTATATTTTTCTTTGATTTGATTTTTTAAATAAAAATTTTTTTTGACCCACCATCACCCATTACCACCACCCAAAACCACCACCCACCACCACCATCCACCACCACCACCCACTATCACCACCCACCGCAACTACCCACCACAACCATTTTTTATATCATGTGATTTTCAAAGTAAAAAATTTTTTTTTAATTTATTGTATCATGTGATTAAAAAAAAAAATTTTTTTTTTACCAACCATCACACCACCATCACCCATCACCACAACCCACCACCACCACCCACCACCACCATTTTTTACACATATGCGTGAGCTATTTCCATTTTGAAGGATTAAAGTGTCCCATGCGGCGCAACTGCCATAAATATCATTATTACTCACTCAATTGTACGTCGCGCGGATGATTGTTCAGAGGCTGCATGCAAATGCACAAAGGGACACTTAACGCGAAATGTTTTCCCTCGCACTTACGTTCTTACGGCAGGCCACATCTTTTTCGCCGCGACCCCAGCTGCGACCTCGTGATACCTGTAGACTCTCGATGCACGATGTGGAGGGGCATGGAGAGCCTAATGTAAGAAGAGTATAATCTAACAAATGTATTTCTCTTGATCTTGTTACAGTATCATATAAAATTGAGGCACGGAAGGCATCGCCGACAACACGGTGAAAGTTATCTGCCCAGCAGCTTTGTACAGGACACGGATGAGCCTGAGAGAGGCAATTGGGGACCATGGTCGACACCCAGTTCCTGTTCGCGTTCCTGCGGTGGCGGAGTTGCTCATCAAACCAGACAATGTCTCGACATAGAGTGAGTTACTATATTTTGCGAACTTTTACATTTATTGTCTATCTGCTACTACTCTGCAATTCGCATTAGAATGTCGCACGTACGTCCTGACATATAATATTGAGAATAATGTTAAAATGATATTTGTTGGAGATGAATTTGACATGTATGTACATACAAGAAAAACAAACATCTCAATAAATCTATCTCGTAAAATTATCGTCTAAATTGGAAATAAATACTAATAAATTTCATGTAAAAATGAGATATCGCAAACTGTTAATTTTTTATCATTCTTGACATTTCCTGGTGAGAAATTCTCCGCGTAATGAAGGAAATTTTAAGCAAGTATAAATTCTTTCACAACTCTAATATGTATGTAGTATAAGTATACTATAAAAAAAATTATTAACAATATATAATAATTGCTGTGCTCATTTCGTAATTGCGCTCACTTAAATTTATAAAGCGTATGACAAAATTTACAAGGCTACTTTAAACTGTGTTCTTCATTGAGAATTTATCCGAAAGAAGAATCCATTTCGTTTCGTTTAATTTTTCGCTATACTTATAATTTTCAATAAGCTCAATCGGATTGAGATTGGATTATAAACGGGTACAACTTGCAAAGAATTTGATCAAATCTCTACAACAGATGCTCGATATAACATTGTATAAGCAGCAAATTGTAGAAACCGTTTATATCAAAACATTAATAAATTTTTTTTGCATAATATATTTTATATAATTTACAGATTTTTTCAAATTGCTATAATAAATAAATAAAATAATGTGAGAAGATTTCTATTGAAAAAAAAAATAAAAAACAATATTTCTTTAATAAATATTAATATTATTTTAATACAATATTATTGATATACATTTCACTATATAGTATTTAAAAAGCCGATGTGTACACGCATTTTCTCTCTCTCTCTCCCTCCCTCCCTCTCTCTCTCTCTCTCTTTCTCTTTCTCTCTCCCTCTCTCTCTCCCTCTTCCTCTCCCTCTTTCACGTTAGAAAGTTCACGAATTTTATTTAAATAAAATGACAAATTGCGATAAAAATTAAATACAATGTACACGAAAACGTCAACTAAATTTTTTTTACAGTGCGTTGTATGTCAGCCGCGATTAAATTTGGGATAAATCAACAAAACTTTTCTCCTAGCACACACCAACGTAACAGATCCGCCGTAAATCCTTCTTATCTCTAAACTAAGGGAAGATTAATCGTAGGCACTTACACGCCTCCCGACGCGACGTCATGCTATCTCCGGGAAATTCTTACCATTTTCATCGCAAAAACGAAGTGCAATTAAAGTTGGTTTTAACGCGCTATGATTACGTAAAGTAGAAAATCGAGAAAGTGACTGATCAATGATCGACATTGTGCTAGTGCTAAATGAGACTCATCACTAATGATACAGTACAGAATTTTAGAAAGCTAGGTAATGTGAAAGCACGCGTAATGCATGCATTGCATCACGGTTCTCATATTGAATGTATCGTGTCACATAGGTCATCTAAATGTATCTACTACGATTTAATCATGAAAAAAACCCATTATTTTCACGATAATCGTGGTATGTGTTATCCGTTTCTAGAATCAATACTTTCGATCGATTAGAAATTGCGAATTAATTATAAATCAATGGAGAAAATGTTATTTTTATATCATTCTCATTTTCTTTTAATTGATGGACTTGCTGCAACAGTGAGGGTTAACCTACATTTTGTAAAAACGGAGAAAATAAACTCTAGAGTTTAAGTAATAGGAAGAATAAAATACATCCATTTCTACCAATATCACATATTTGGCTTCGTTTTGGATTAGCCCATTGTTGCAGTAAGTTTTTCAATTGTCAGTATTTTGTATATATACATATTAAAAATGATTTGATTTAAAAGTAGGCTTTCGTAAATTCATTACTCTTATGTGCCAAGAGTAAATTATAAAATTCCGAAATGTATACAATGTAGTCACATATACATATATAAACCTATTAATAAAACACTACATGTAATACTGCAGTAAATCGCAATTGTGTATAGAATCTCGTTCTGCTTTTATCGAGCAAAAAGAGATATCTATCTTAAGAAATTAAATTTTTTAATGTTGGGCTTCGTGCGAAATAAATAAACAGCGCCTTATCTGGCTACTTCGAAAATTTATTGAAGCTGTAATCTTTTGATTTTATTCTCAGGAAACTTCACACTTGCGTAGAATATTACAAGCCATTATTGATCATTTTCCATTTTCTTTTGTAAAAATTTTATAGTTATTTGTTTTTTAATTGGGAGAGGTAGAAAGATTGTTCATATTTTATTTTATTTTTTCATAAAACGAAACTTTTTGACTAAAACTTTTTAATTAAAGGGGTAATCTTCCATGTAATAGAGAATTTATTATCATAAGTCACTTTTTATCGATTGTGATAAGAATGGAAATTCAGAGCACATAATCAAAATTTAAATGTAGTTTACAAAATTTAGATGTAAAATACGTTAGAGAGTCGTTATAAATAGTAATTATGTTAAAGAATGTATCTTGCAATATTATTAAGTATACTGGTGTTGTCCCTTTTATTACGCATTACACGTGTATTTCATCCTTCGGATAGTTATTACAATTATTAAATAAACTTGATTGTTTAACCTTTATATATTAATAATGATATCGATTTATATACACAATGCTATAATTATGATCAGTGCGAATATAAACGAATAAATAAATATTATATGTATGTATATTTGAGCAGTATAACTGGACGAGCAATTCGATTAAATTTAATCAATCACTACAGAATTAGGTATTTACAATAAGAAGAATGTTCGTGTAACGATAATATTTATCATAAGGAAATATAAACATGAGAAAATACTTTAACTCCAAATTCTGTCATTCATTACTAACAAGTAATATATTTATTTTATAATGTTGCAGTGACAGTGGTCATGACAAGTGTACTGGTTCGTTCAGAAGGTTTTTTTCATGCAACATTCAAGTGAGTACGGAAAATAACAACTAATATATATTTTATTCATGATAAATTCACTCGCTGGATGTGAGTGAAGTGATGTTGCGTGACGTGACAATACCGATCTGAAATTGCAAAAAGATTCCATAGTGGAAATACTCTGAGCTATGTGAGTCGAATACAATCAGAGACTTGATGAATTGCCTTGTAACAACGAATGATTTATGCGATATGTTTTAATAGATCCACTAGCTGAACAATCTATCAAGAGGTCTTTGAGGCAAACGCATAACGCGCGTTTCAATTACTTTTATCTACAAATCAATGAATCGAAATTTATATGTATTTTTGCTTTTTTCTTTATTCACACGCACGATTCTTACAGTTCTTTGTCATTATGTCACACAACGTAATGTAATCATTAAAGTACGATGACGATTCATCGATACAGAAAATTACAATTAATGTAAATATCATTGTTAATCCCTCGGAGAATAATAACTCGATTCCTTCAATTCTATCACGTTTTTTCGGCGCGACATACACACTTCGCCTGCTTTTATCCTTTCAGATATGGATCAACAAATGATGCATCAATTTTTAGTCATACAATTTATATCGTTATTTAATTGGATCCTCTTAGCCAATTCTAATATTATTAATTTGTACACACACACACACGCACACGCACGCGCACGCGCACGCGCGCGCGCGTGCGCGCTAATTTGAGTTTAAACGTGGAATAAAAAAATGTGATTTCATAAACCCTGCAAATTTTAAAAAATTTACATAGTCACATGTTCTTGATGTTTTTTGTGGCTAATTATGATTAATTAATGATTAAAAAATATTATCAATTAGAATTGGATAGTGCTTCGCCTTTTTTTCATAAATTTTTATTATCAACTCATTGAAGTATTAAATAGGCAGAAAACGAGCAGAAAATAAAAAGAATTATTTTGAAAAATTTATTATTATAAAAATTACCTCTAATAATAGAGAAATATAATATGTTACTACTACGCAATTACGAGACCAAATTAAGAAAATATTACGTAAATCTTCTGAAATTGACATGACAAGATATTTATTACTTATATCTTATATCTAGACAGATTGTTATCGACGATGGGATTCAAACGTAATTGGAATTTTACATTTAAAATATTTTGAAATTTATTAAACGTAATATAAAATAATTGATACATATTAAGAATTTTGTAATTATTAAAAAGCTTCTTTCAAAATATATTTTATATAATTACTAGTACATAACAGGCGCGCGCTTCGCGCGCGCTGCGTATTAAATCCCATACGTCTTCCAATAACATTTATA
>NW_012026837.1:650183-674367 GCF_000956235.1 Wasmannia auropunctata | reverse complement strand
ATAAGAGACAGTTTATAAACTACAAATTTTTTTTAAATATTTTTTTATATCATTTGATCTTTAAAATAAAATTTTCTTTTTTAAATATTTTATATCATGATTTTTATAATAAAAATTTTTTTTGATCCACCATCACCCACCACCACCACCCACCACCACCACCCACCACCACCACCACCCACCACCTCCACCCACTACCACCGTACACACCTATTCTTCACGACTATTTTTTATTTCATGTGATTATTAAAGTAAAAGTTTGTTTTCACAAATTTTATATCATGTGATTTTTAAAGTAAAAAATTTCTCTTTGAACATTTTTTTTATCAGTAGATTTTTAAAATAAAAATTTTTTTAAAAATTTTTTATATCATGTGATTTTTAAAATAAAAATTTTTTTTTTTCCAATCATCACCCACCACCACCACTCACCACTACCACCAGTCACCACCACTCCCCACCACAACTATCCATCACCACCCACCGCAAATACCCACCACCACCATTTTGTATATATCATGTAATTTTTTAAATAAAATTTTTTTTTGAAAAATTTTTTATATCAGTTAATTTTCAAAATAAAAATTTTTTTTTGAAAATTTTTTATATCATGTGGTTTTTAAAATTAAAAAATTTTTTTTTTTAATATTTTATATTATGTGATTGTTAAAATAAAAATTTGCTTTTGATTTACCATCATCCACCAACACCACCACCCACCGCCACCACCCACCACCACCCACCACCACCCACTACCACCACCCATCACCACCACTCACCACCATCACCCACCTTCACCACCCACTACCTTCATTCACCTACTTTTCACGACCACTTTTTATATCATGTAATTTTTTAAAGTAAAAATATTTTTTTCGAAATTTTTTATATTTTAATTGAACTAAATTTTAACTAATTTTTAGAAAAAAATAAATTTAAAAAAAAATTACGTTATAATCGGCCATTTTTAAATAAAATCACTATTTTTTTAAAAATAGCCACATAATTCATCTTTAGGATGAGCCCAGAAAGAAGTCTATATCTTTATTTTTCTGGAAGATATGAATTTTTAAACATTGGGGAAAGAGGCTTCAACGCCGGTAACACGGCAATTTTAAGATAGGATTTAAGATAACAAATGAATTTTTTCATAACTCCCTACTGCACCTTTTTTTCTTCTTTCTATATTAACTTTTATAATTTGGATACAAACACAAGACAAATTGGAATTTACATATTTATAAAAAAAAACAATGCTCTTGGAATCAAACACTAATGTCATTGATTTGATCATGTATAAGCATGTATTATTCAATAATGAAACCGCACCCGAATATATATTGCGTCAGCATTTTTTTTGTTTTCTGTGACGGACTGCAGAAGATTCATAAACGGAAGTCTATTATACGACTCGCGAAGTATTAACTTTGTTAGAGCTAGATGCTAACTAGAACAAATAATATACCGCTATACATGCTCTATAATAGATACATGCCACTGACATCTGTTTTGTAGAACGATAGTATAGTTGCATCTTGTTATAAAAAATTATAATTACACTCATTATAAAATATTATCTATATATGAAATAACATATAAAAACATAAATATACATATTATGCAGTTAATGTAAATGTTTGCAACATACAAAATGATGAACTAATGCTTGTAAACGTTTTTATAATTTATTTCTCAGTCTATATTATCCATGTCTGTTTAAGCTTTTGCTTAAATTGTCATCTTCAGAATAAATACTCTTTCTCAAAAGAGTTGTATAAGTTTAAGGAAATCGTGATATAAGCATTAGTTTCCTGAAATGTAGTATTGGATTTACCAATTTGATAATTATTAAATAATTTATATGAGTCTATGAGACTAATGATTAGAAATTACATTCAAAAATTCTATATAAATAAATTTTTGGAGATCTCATCAATAATTGGTAACTATTGTATGTACATCAAGATGGTCAATTAAGTGCTCTGTTATTTCTGCGTATTAAAATATACAGAAATTCAAATATTTCGCTATGTATCGCTGTAATTCATTTTGCATGTATTATTTTCTTTGCATTTTCGGTTTTTTTAGATGCAAAAAAAAATTTTTGCTCCCAGCAGCAAATAAAGAATACGATGGAAGATTCTGATAAGAATCAGGGAATATAACCGTATCTCTGCCAAAGGCGTTACTTTTAACAATAAAAGTAATAGATTTAAATAATTTTAACATTTAAAGAAAAATACTTTAAATAAATTATTTAGTTGTAATGCGGTTTGAAATAATTCCTTATAAATTTTATGATTTGCTATACGATTGATAATATTCATCATTCACAACATCATTTTGAATGACCCGATTATCGTCTAAAATTCTTTCTGAGATGTTGCTATTTCTCTCTCTCTCTCTCTCTCTCTCTCTCTCTCTCACTCACTCACTCACTCACTCACTCACTCACTCACTCACTCACTTATTCACTCACTATTTCAAGCCACCCTGTTGCCACTCTTTTATTGGCGTTTCATTCCGTTCGCAAGAAATCTCCCACCATAAATTCTATGTTGCATTCTCGTACGTAGTACCCACTGGAGTATCTTTTCTTTGTTTTTGCTATAGTTCTCGATTCGATTTATCGACGTTATTTGCCTTACTGATCTACTCTCCGATGCGAATTATTTATTTCTGGATCATTTTATTTTTACGAACCATTCATGAAACAGCACAACACACGCTTATTTAATTCACAGTATTAAACAAAGGTGAAATTTTAAACTACTTAAATTAATAGAAATGCTGTATGCATTTTCAAATTGCTTGTCAATTTAATTTACATAGTCCAGATTCAGCGTAAAGCTATGTGTTTCAAGATCAACGAATGTGTGGCGTGCAGTATACCTGGAAAATTATAAGATTCACTTAAAAATAATATTACTAACAAAAGCACCAAGATCCGCTTCAGATTGCATATAGCATTTCTATTAATTTATGTAATTAAAAATTCTAAGTCTATCAGTATCATCACTCAAGTTACCAAAAAGTTAGCAGTTAATTTAGATATGAGAAATATTAGTTAAGAATAATTTGTAAATAGTTTTTGATCATCTAAGTTGTGAGGTGAAGATATAAGGCTGTATTAAATGTATCAAATTTGATAAATAACTTTTACGATAAACTTTTTACGTTCTTACTACTGCAATATATAATGTTAAGCAAATGATACATTTTATGAGATAAGATATTTAAAAAATCAAATTGACCTACCAAAAAAAAACCCAACAAAAAAAAACAGCTCTAGCTAGACAATAGGGAATTACATTGATATTTTAACAAAAAATCTCTCTGCCTTCAAGCTATATTTAAAAAATCTTCAATTATACTTTTGTTTGCAGGAATGTCCTGGAGAATCAAAGGATTTTCGTGCGGAACAGTGCGAGGAGTTTAATAACGTACCTTTCGAAGGAGTTTATTACGAGTGAGTTTCTCTCTCTCTCTCTCTCTCTCTCTCTCTCTCTTTCTCTCTCGTAACTGGCATTATAATTATAATTATCAATGTCCACTCGATTGGAAATTTTATTGAATTCATGAAACAAGATTAGTGTTACGTTATGACGGTGATTTACGATTGATGCTCCGACCTGAGATGATGATGATAGAATTCTTCGCCCTTGACATCACTTTAATAATCCATCTTTCAAGTCCGTCGTTTTTGAATATATCGTCTTTTGAATGAAAGACATCGTAATATTTATAAATACTTTTTCTTCTTTATGTATCCTGAATTAAGTATTCGAAAGAGATTCGAAAGTTTCTACTAAAAAATATGATCACACAAACGTTATTACTTATGAACATAGACTGGAATAATGAATCTTTTACTTGCTATGATAAATGTTTCCCTACTAATGCAAAACACATCGTTTGTTAAATATGAAAAATATAAATAATAAAAAATAATAGATTGTAGCATCTAATTTACAAAATGGGCGTGATGTAATTATTGATTTTTAATTAAACATTATTATTTATTTTCCATAGTTGGATTCCGTACACCGGAAGTCCGAATAAATGTGAACTAAATTGTATGCCACGAGGCGAGCGATTTTTCTACAGACATAAAGTCACTGTGATCGACGGTACTCCTTGTGAAGCTGAAAAGAATGACGTTTGCGTCAAAGGCAAATGCATGGTAAATTATGTTTAATCATTACGTTTAATTATTACAAATTTAATAATTGTGTAAAAAGCAATAAGATAATTTTACTTAAAATAATATATTTCTTTTCTTATTGTATTAGCTGATTAACGAATAATAGGCTTGTGTTAAATAATAAACTTGTGTTATTAAGTTGTAGTTAAATAAAATAAAAAAGTTGAAATAAAGTTAAATATATCACGACAGAATTGATTATAAAATTGTTTTGTTTTGATATAGCATGTCGGGTGTGATATGATGCTAGGTAGTGATGCTAAAGAAGATGCGTGCAGAGAATGTGGTGGCGATGGCTCAGATTGCAATACCGTTACAGGTTTATTTGACACAGACGATCTCCAAGTGGGTGAGTTATTTTTGTTGATTAATATTTACAAATAAAATTAATTATAAATGTTTCACAACAATTTTTCAGCAAACGATTGCAAATTATTTTTGTATAATCGATATTGTATATTTTAATTAATTTTTCATTGCTTCTTAAAACTATATTGCATTTCAATTATTTCTCTCCTAAACTAATAACAAAGAAATATAACTTTTCCAGGTTATATTGATATTTTACTTATTCCCGAGGGTGCGACAAATATTATCATAAAAGAAAATTATCCATCCAACAATTATTTAGGTGAGTATAAACGAAATAAATATAAACAGTAAAATAACGCGTCATATACTTACATATTTAAAATAATCAATTTAATGTCATCAATAAACATAATATCAATAAGTTGTTCAATAGTTATTTACTCTAAATATTCTTGAAATTTGTTAATTAGCCATACGCAACACAACCGGACATTACTATTTAAATGGCAATTGGAGAATAGATTTTCCACGCAGCTTGCGCTTTTCTGGTACTATCTTTCATTACGCTAGAGATCCTCAAGGATTTGCAGCACCCGATACCATCACGGCTCTGGGACCTACAAATGAACCGATTTACGTAGTGGTCAGTATACATTAATATTCGTTATTTTTTGCTAGTGAAATGTTTAGAACGGAGCGCATCGTATATTTTCTTTTCGCAGTTGCTCTATCAAGATCGCAATGTAGGAGTGCATTACGAGTATAGCATACCCAAGAAGTTTTCGGTGCGTACCGATCCAGATAGTTACACCTGGATAACCGATGAATTTTCAAGTTGCAGCGTTAGTTGTGGTGGAGGTATTATAAAATTATTATTTTAATATGCGTAGATGTCGATTAAAATTGCAGATGATTATAGAATTGTAGCTTTCTGAAATGCTTTCTTATCAGGAAACAAGGTACTTTTGCCCGCTACGCGCAAATATTTAGAAAACTTGATAATCTATGTTGAATATTAAGATATTGTTTCGATTGTTCTTTCTTTTTAACAAATTATATTTATTTTAAATCCAAATAATGCCGATATCGATATATTAATAAATCTCCCGATAATGATGTAACTATAATAATTACATGCATCGGCTGCGATGAGAGCAAAGTAATAAATATTGTTTATCAATTTTATGCACAGGTTGAACGCGTTGAAATCGATCGCTTATTAGTCATAAAAAATCTTTTTTCTTATTTTCCCATTATAGTTTAAGTAATGGTTGCACTCGAACGAAAGCAAGTCTATGTTTCGTTTATTTTTTAAGGCTACCAATCGAGACGGGTAGTATGTGTACGAAGGCGCGACAATCAGCCGGTGGATGAGAGCTTATGCGATCCGCAGTTGGAACCAGCTGACACTCAAAGTTGTAGCGAAGAACCATGTCCGCCTATTTGGGTAGAAGGCCCATGGTCAACTTGCACGAAACATTGCGGCGAAGGGGGCGAGCAAACTAGAGATATCAAATGCGAGCAGATCATCTCAGGTGGGATAGCTTCCATAGTGGACGATACTCAATGTCTAGAAAAAGTGGGGCCGAAAGGCCAGACTAAGCAAGAATGCAATAAAGACGTGGATTGTCCACAGTGGCACGAAGGACCGTGGAAGCCTGTAAGTTACCATATTATTACGTATGACAATATTAAATAATAACAGTTTTATGTATACGATTGCGACGAAAGAAATAAATTTTTGCTCCAGTGCGATCATATATGCGGTCCTGGTAAACACACTAGGACAGTCACGTGTTACAAGAAGGTAGATGGCAAAATCCAAGTTCTAGAAGATGAAGCATGCGAAGCGGAAATGCCTGAACGCGAAAAAGCTTGCGAGTTGAGACCTTGCGCTGGTCTCGATTGGGTTACCTCGGAATGGAGCGGAGTGAGTCTTCTGATTGCGCTCTACTAACTTTTTATTAAATAAAAACATTACTGAAACTTTACTTCTGCGATATACACTTTTCAAACTTTTAAATGAACAGAATAAATAGATAATTGAGATTTTTTTTTCTATAGTGCGAGGAGAAGTGTGATCTCATCAAAGAAACCAGAACGGCACATTGCGCTACTCAGGAGGGCACAGTTTATTCAGATAACCTGTGTGATGCAAACAAGAAGCCGGAATTGGAAAGAGACTGTGAGAAAGCTAAGAATTGCGATTTCCAGTGGTTCACTTCGCAATGGAGCGAGGTAAATAAATAAATTATCTTGCGCGCCTATTCCCTTGTGAAAAAAATACTATTGGAAAATACTATTAGGTGAAAAAACTATTGGAACAAATAGTATACAATATTGGATTTGAATGGTTTTTTAATAATTTCCAATTGTTTATTTCCGTAAATCCAACAATATTTTGCCGTAAGGATTATTTACTTCAAGATGAAAAATTAACTTTAGGATGCAAATGCAATCACAGCATTATAATAAATAAACATTAGTCATATCCTCTAAATTCAATATTTCTGTCAAAGCTTTTAGTTAAATGTATGATAATATAATTTATTTTCTGTGTTTTTCATCTTTATTAATCTTCTTATATTCTCATAGTGTTCGGCAAAATGTGGACATGGCGTTCAAACGCGCAAAGTGTTTTGTGGCACTTTTAGCGATGATATTGTGAAGAAAGTTCCAGACGAGAATTGTGATTCTGCAAAGAAATTTGAAAA
Organism: Wasmannia auropunctata; assembly: GCF_000956235.1. Classification (NCBI taxonomy): domain Eukaryota; kingdom Metazoa; phylum Arthropoda; class Insecta; order Hymenoptera; family Formicidae; genus Wasmannia; species Wasmannia auropunctata. The sequence goes on along the minus strand of NW_012026837.1, from coordinate 667,137 downwards.
TACGAAAAATTGCACCGCTGAAGAACCATGTAAGGGCGAATGGTTCGCAGGACCTTGGAGCAAGGTTTGCTTTTAATCTTAATTAATTTATTTTTAATATATAACATATAACATTTTTATTTTTAGATACGATTAATTGATAATGCTTTGTTTAAAGTTACCATTATAGTTTTATAAAACTTGATTATAATTCAGATTTATTAATTTTTTTTTTAATCAATAATCAGCAGTATTATCAATCACGTCGTAATGTATGTTGCAGTGTTCGAAACCATGTGGCGGTGGCGACATGACACGTAAAGTGATTTGCATGAAGGATAACAAGACGGTACCTGTGAGTCAGTGTAATGCCGACAACATCATTTTCTCTACCGAAAAATGCAATGATCAACCTTGTGAAGAAGGTAAAAAAGTTTCACAAGCTTACACTTTATATTTTTAAATAAATTAGTTTAATATTTAACATACTCATATAAAATAAATGATTTTTGCACAAAAAGAAAATAATATTTAATATATTATATAATGTTATATCATATTTTTAAATAACAATAGTTTAAAAAGAGTTATATATATACCTAATATAATCTTAAAAAATAAATTTAATTGTTCTATTCAGTTGTTTAATTAAATCTAGTTAGATTTTTAAAATTTACTTGTTTCGTATTATTTATACGCTATTAAAAATATTAATACCTAAATATTGACGAAAAAGAAAAAATATATGCATACACACACACACACACACATATATATATATATATATATTAACGATACATAATTTATTAAACTATAATTCTATTTGTCTATTTTCCTCAGAAATCCCTAAAATGTTGTTGTCATTTTCATCAGAAAGATATTAAAGATATTAATATTTGCTTCATCATATATAACGCAGGTTACGTGATTTATTGTGACGTAAACCTTTTCATTATAGGCCACGAGCATAAAATATTGAATATGCCTAGAACAGCAGGCGTGAAAATAATGAGGTTCGTGGTATATTAAATTCAAATGTCTTAGCACTTATTACTTATTCTAAAGGGCAACACGAACCACCTACTGTGAATAAAACATCACTCATTCTCTGTAGCAAGGAAATTAAATTTCCAATGTGCTTTTGAAGCTAGTTAACGATAAATAGAGTGCACGCATAGAATTCTCCAACGTTACAAGAATGTTTTCATGTGCATACTGTCTTTTAAAAGATTTGTGTTAAAAATTGAAATTATGATTTATGTACAACTGTGTTGTTTTGCCGCATGCAGGCGTGACACCAACCGACGAGGAGCATCTAGATGAGAAAATGATAGACTCGGATGAAGAAGAGTGTGAAGAGGAAGAGGGAGAAGAAGGTGCTGTTGGTTTCAGTCTTCCTGTGGGAGTAAGTAAAACTGTATCGTCTCGCTCTTAATCAAATATTAAGTTAAGCGACTGAGTTACTTCTCGTAACTTGGTTTCCCCGTTTGTTTCACCGTTTCAAAGAGTCGTCTTAGATTCGCGAATCAAATCAACCTTTACGCTTTACGCGCGGAACAATCTCTGCAGGTTGAACGCGCGACTCTTCTTCGATTTTACATCTCTAGCGACGAGGATCGCAACATTGATAATTGTAACATTGAAGCGTCTTTTCTCGTTTCAGAAAGTGACAATAGGCAAATTAATCGAGGAAACAGAAGCAACATCTCCGAGTTCGTTGTTCACCGGAAGTGATACTTACGACACTATGTTTAGCGATTCTACGAGAGGCGATATATCACTTTCAGAATTGGGTAGCGGCGAAGGTAGCGGTGACGATAATTTTACCATGTTTGACACTAGCTTCTTCGTCGGCAGCACTATCGACATCGGTTCTACTGTCGTCGAAGAGAGCGAAAGTTCAGTTAGTGAAATTACAACGGAAGGCAAAGCCGGCACAACCGAGTTTGGGATAGACGTAACTGAACCGTCGGACATTACCCAAGGAACCGACGTAACGCTCGAAGGATCCGGTACCAATCCAGAAGAAGGATCCGGCGCCAATGCATCTACGAACGAATTAGTTCAAGCCTCAACATCGGAATTCAACGGTACACACAAATATATTTCACTTTCCGAGATAGCCATTATCCAAAATGATGTATTTCAGCTGGGTTGGGAACACATTACTTCGTTGCCGCCGTTACTGTTTTCGTTCTTTTACTTCTTTTTAACGGTGTCTCTCTGTAACGGTAACGCAGTAAAAATACAAATGTATTACAAAATAAGAAAATAAAAATATAAAAAGAAACGTGAAAAAGTTCATTATACTGTTACTGTAAAAATGTAACGTCAATCAATACATTTTTACAGTATAATGAACTTTACGTTACTTTTGATATTATTTTATTTTCTTATTTTGTAATACATTTTTTATTTACTTTTTGAAAAATATTAATCAGGGCAAAAAGTGAACTATCAATTGGTTCATCAAGTTCAATATGAACGATCAATTGATTCATCAAGTCCAATATGAACAATGATTCTTCACTCGAGAGAATCTCGAGTCAAGAAATGATAAAAGACATTGCAAGAACTGCACTCTCGGGGGAAACTAATTAAGAGCTGATATAGATTTTATTATTCTTATATACAGACATATATTCGATTGATTGTACATTTTTTGTCCTGATGCCGGGTGCCTCTTGAGCGGTTCTAGTTTTAAGTCTGAACCTTTGGCGACCCCGGTTTAAACATATTTTGCTAAAATCAATTTTTGGAGCAAGTTAGAGCATGATCAAAGTCCTAAAAGCCATTACATATATTAAAGTGGAATCTGTCGGTTTTGGGACTTTTAGGAGCTATATTTTCTTTAAAACAGTGAGTCTCGCTCTAAGCTACAATTTTTTTTATTGGCTTCAGATTAATGAGACTTATCATTTGTTACCATTTTCGAACTGGATTTCGACGTATGAAATGGGAGGATAATCTCTTTAATTTTCTATAAAATACTTTTATAAAATCAACTTCTAACTTTCTATAAAAATAAGTAATATGTATAAAGAAAAACTCGCTCTGTATATAATACAGATTAGTTCAGAGGATTTCAGGTCTATTATTACATTTAATAATAATAATCAAATAATATAAATTTAAAATCTGTTTGCAATCCTACTGTATTTAAATTATTTATATATATTGTTAATAAAATCAGTATTACTTTATGTATTTATTAATTCTTTTATTGAATCAGGAACAACAGAACAATCGACAGATTATTCCGTTACCATCTCCAGCGAATTGACTAGTGATGCAGATATCGGAACAACAATCGAATCCAGTGGTATAACAACTGATTTGGACAACGTAACAAGCGATACAAATGAATCAGCTACCACTATCGCTTCGGCGGAAACCACAATTTCTTCCACGACTGGACCGACAGAATCCACCGAAACAGAAACAACAGATATGACGACTGATACGACCGAATCGACAGAGAGTGAAACAACATCAAATACCGAATCCACAGATACGACCGAGTCTACGCAATCTACATCAAGTACATCTTCAGAATTATCTTCAGAGACGGAGACTACAGAAATGACTGAAAACGAGATCACTACGTTCGGTAAGTATATTAAATATGATCAAATTGTTTTTTTACATTAACAATGGGATTTATTAACATGTAGAAATACGGCCATTAAAATATTGCAGTTTTGTATTTTATTATGAGTAATTAATGGGTAATACTAATGCCCCGGCGGTAATGTAACTAATTTCAAGCCTTATAAGTCGAACAGCAAAAAATAATATGTCTTCGAACGACAATCCAAGGTCAAACCAATGACATCTTCCTATCTGTAACACTTTAACTGATTCACTCTGTGTGTATGTCTAGTTAACATAAGCCAAAAATTAAATAATTTTAATTGTCAACATGTCAAAAGTGCAAATTAATATAAAATAATTATATTTTTGCAGAAACAGCAACTGAAATGACATCAACAATGGTTTCTCAGCCAACAACCGAATTGAATGTACAAGGCGAGTATGATTTCGGTTCAGAGGAACAGAGTACTGATGCTATAACTACGGTATCTAGTCAAACGAAAGAAAGCTACACTACAACAGTTGACAGTACAGAAAACACTACTGAGATAACGGAAATAACCGAATCTGAAGAGACAATTGAGTTCAGCATTAGCACAGAATCAGCTGAGATAACAGAATCTGGATTGACGACTGAATTTAGTGATTCTGTTACGACTTTAAGCGCAACAGAATCCAACGAGACTACTGTCATGGTTTCTACGGAGACTACCGATTCATCTATGACAACCGAATCAAGCGAGACAACTTTGTCAAGCGAAATGACTGAATCGTCGAATACAACATCGTCTTTCGAGGAGACAACAGTATCCGGTGAGACCACTGCAGGGGACATTACCTCCACAGTCACAAGTGAAGAAACTGATCTTACCGAAAAGACTCATAGTAAGTAATCTCGGATAATAAGACAAATGTATATATATGTATATATATATATACATTTGTGTACATATATTAATGTCAACTTTGATAACTTTAGTCACGGAGATATGGACAACCAGCTTCCCAGAAGTAACGGCCCATAAACGGCAATGTAAACCAAAGAAGAGCTGCAAAAAAACGCCGTTCGGATGTTGCTACGACAATATCACCGCTGCTCAGGGACCATTTGGACAAGGTTGCCCGACGCCTCAAACATGTAACGAGACACGATATGGTTGCTGCTCCGATGGCGTATCACCTGCTACTGGTCCAAAGCACAAGGGTTGCCCCGACTCACGTTGCAATGAATCACTTTTCGGTTGCTGTCCCGATGGTATTACTACAGCGCAAGGCAACGATTATGAAGGATGCAAGAAACCTTGTAAAGAAACAGAGTTAGTTTTCATTTTTATTAAGTAAACTCTGCAAATGCAATATCGTATTTGTAGTCTTGTAATTTATTTGCGTTTTTTATGCGTTTAATCGCGTAGATTTGGATGTTGTCCAGACAATGAGACTGCAGCTAGTGGAAAGGCTTATTTGGGATGTTGTAATGTCACCGAGTTTGGTTGTTGCCCAGGTGATATTAAAGCCGCTTCTGGTCCTAATGGTGAAGGTATATATGTATAAGAATTACATATTTCGTATCGTTTTTGTATCCTTTAAATTATATCGCATAATTGTATGTAAAGATTATATAACATATCGTACGATTGTGTTTTTTAATATTTTCGTACTTCAATTTTTATAAAATCATGTCAAACTATATTATACCTACTTTTTTATCGAGTTTATTATACATATCTTTTAAGCAATAACATATGTATGTGTGGTAAGGTTGTGAGGAAGAAGTCACTTCTGAAACGGAAATACATGAAAAAACAACAATTTCGCTCGAAGATTGTGCAAACACCACTTACGGTTGCTGTCCTGATGGTATCGCTATTGCAAATGGCGCCAACTTTGAAGGATGCGGTGTCATCAATTTCGAAAATTGCAGCGCATCTTACTTTGGATGCTGTTCTGACGGAGTTTCCGCGGGTTGGTTGCATAATAATAAATATGGATAATTGAAAAATATTGAAACAAATGAAATTGGAGCAAATCATTCCTATTATATATGTTTCTTGATTATTTTCGCAGCTCTCGGGCCGGACAGCTATGGTTGTCGCATGCCATGCCATGACAGTGCTTACGGATGCTGCGAGGATGGAATAACGCCAGCACATGGTCCGAATAATGAAGGTTGTTGTTTATCAACCCCATACAAGTGCTGTCCGGACAACAGTCTGCCAGCCCGTGGACCAAATTTCTATGGCTGTGGTTGCCAATACACGAGATTCGGCTGTTGCCCTGATAATTCGACGGCAGCTCGCGGACCAAATAACGAGGGTTGTGGCTGCCAATACACGCCTCATGGTTGCTGCCCGAATCGGTTTACTCCCGCCAGCGGATCCAATTTTGAAGGATGTCCATGTTACACTTACCAGTTTGGATGCTGTCCCGACGGTATTACTGTCGCCAAAGGCTCCCATGGTCAAGGTAACTCCACGATCAACATACGTACAATATGTATCATATATTTGTAGTAATATGTACCACGTATATATAAAATCCAAATGTTGAGAAGTGTACAAAAATTAGATACCTTTTGTAACGCATTGTATATAATGTTTACAGGTTGCGGATGCGAAAACACGGAATATAAATGTTGTTCGGATGGTAGAACGCCAGCCAAAGGACCAAACTTTGCGGGATGCACCTGTGACGCATCGCAATATGGATGCTGTTCGGACGGAATCGAGGAAGCTCAAGGAGAGAACTTTGAAGGTTGCCTCACAGTACCTTCGATGCCTGGTGCCGCATGCGGTTTGAAGAAAGACAGAGGCTCATGTCGAGATTTTACAGTCAAGTGGTTCTATGATACCGACTACGGCGGTTGTTCAAGATTCTGGTACGGCGGCTGCGAGGGTAATGACAATCGATTCAAAACACAGGAAGAGTGCAAAGAAGTTTGCGTTCAACCAAAAGGAAAAGGTAATTATATTTAAAAATATCATATTTTGTACTATATAATTAATTGTTATTTATATTAATTGCGCCTTTCCTTATAATACATTTAGTTAATTATATTAATTACATTAAAATTAAAGACACATACGTGCGCGCCAGAAGTGTGTCATTATATAGAATTTAGATTTTAAAGGCAACTCCTTATGCGAACGAACCAATTATATATCTATTTAAAACATCAAAATTCTACATTCAAACATTCAAACAATTTTTTGTTTATTTTGCAGCTGCCTGCTTTTTACCAAAAATTGCTGGACCTTGCGAAGGGTATCATCCAACGTGGTATTATGATGCTGGCAGGAAACAGTGCGGTCAATTCGTTTATGGTGGTTGCCTCGGCAATGCTAACAAGTTTAAAACAAGGGAAGAGTGCGAAGAACTTTGCGTCACACCGGACGATATTGGTAAGTAAGATTATTAATAATGATATATAAATTAAATATCTCTATTTAAATTTGCCCTAAACTTAAATATATTTTTCTAAATCCAGACTTTTTACTTGTGTTACATTAAATTTAATTTATTAGATTAAGGTACGTTGCATGAGAAAATTTACAAACTAATTAAACATCTAACAGTTGTAAATTTGTTATTTAAATTTTATACAGATCCTTGCGATCAGCCGAAAGAAGCAGGTCCTTGTGCAGGCAATTTCACAAAATGGTACTTCAACCGAGAATCGCAGATTTGCGAACAATTCGTATACGGTGGTTGCAAAGCGAATAACAACAATTTCCCAACAGAAATCGCTTGTCATCAACAATGCTTGCAGCCGGGTCGAAGGAAAGGTATGTTTTTTCTTTCCGTTTTTTTTTTTTGCTTTTTATATATGCATTAAAATTTAATGTATTTCACAAAATAAAAATTATTAATTTATTTATATATTCATTTATAAATATAATTTAAAATGATTAAAATCAATATCTGTCATTTCATGAATCTTTGCTATCGACGAAATATTATGTACAATTGTTATTTTGAAAAATTTCAAATTGGAAAATTAATAACAGTAGATAGTAGCAGTTTTTACACTTATATGAAATTTTCGCGCGCGCGTATTGATCGATTTATTGTTGATACTTCTGACTGAAGGATAACATTCATAGTTTTAACTGAAAAATATAATAAAAGCACACTATAAGAATAATTGGCACATAAATAAAAAATGAATATTATAGTACTTTTGTAAGTGTTGGGCTTATTCAGTACTCGTTTGCCACCGATGTTACTTGTAACATTCCTCTAATCGCTCCTCATCAACGTGATGCCATCAATCGTATAGTGATGAACGAACCTTTACAGTAAAACTATCCGATGTATGCACCATGACGAGAGATCCCGGACCCTGTCCGGGCTCGGCATTGCGTTGGTATTACGATACCGAGCGTGGCACTTGTAGCCAATTTGTTTACGGTGGTTGTAGAGGCAATGCCAATAAATTCCGTACTCTTGCTGCCTGCCAGCAACATTGTCCTTCACAAGGTATAGACAGTAATGGGAAAAAAAGAGCTTGATCGCTTCATGGTAACATCACGTGCAAACGAGAAAACTTAGTACTTTTGCTCAATTTCAAGAAAGCGTCTTGTCAGTCTCGTTTTATTTTTATCATATTTAGCTCATAGGTGGTGGTAACCGAAAATAGTATGTTTAATGCAACACCATGTTGTTAATATTACATGTCGACAACAATACGAGAGACTGGAATAACACAATCACATAATTAATTCACGATCGCGGATTAGTTTTCACAATTTCTTATTTGTATGCACGCTTTCACTTGCGCGTAATTTTGCCCAACATAATATAAAAATATAAATTCTTTATAAATATATCTCCTTTGCAATGCAGGATTCTTCATGTTAAGTACTCTGTTACATTTTATATTTAACGTTAAAATTAAAAGCTTCCCAACTGGACGCATTAAGCACGTCTGATAAATCTGATTGTAGTCAATTATAAATTGAATAGTAATATTATATGAATTATTTATATATTATATATTTTACTCTAGGTTTTATTATATAATAATTTGTTTAAACAATACTTTGTGTGTCCGCGCGCGTATGTGCGTGTACATACATTGTAATAGGTATATATATTGTATATATATTCCCCATAACATTAATATAGGATTAATGTAATAACTGTAAATAACATTAATAAGTATTAATGTAATAATGTAATAACATTAATACATATTAATAATATAATGACAGTGACAGAATGAAAATTAATAAACATAAATTTTTACAAATAATTTACTTTAATGTGCATATTCGTAGAATTGTTAAATAGTTGACTAACGGTAGAAATATAATAATTTGTAAACTAACGACAGACATAGAAGTTGTTGGAATTGGAATAAGATTAATTAATGTTTAACTCTGCATGATATAATAATTAATACGATTAACAGATATTTGCATGTTGCCGCGGGCGGAGGGTACATGCATGGAGAAGCAATCTCGGTGGTATTTTGATCAATCGGAGAATCGCTGCATGCCATTCTATTACACTGGCTGTAATGGCAATAAAAATAACTTTGAATCTAGAGACGCATGCGAGTCTGATTGTCCATCTAAAATTGGTAAGAAAGAGATTTTATTTATCCTATCTTATGATGCTTCATAACATTTTTTCTATTGTAAACCTTATTATATTATTAAGCGCTTACTCTTTTTCCGCATTTTTTATTACATTAATAATACAAATTGCCTTTTGTATAACAAACAAACAAAAATTAATTTAATTTAACTATAAATTAATTTTAAAAAGATTTACATTTATAGTTGCACGTAGTGTGTGATATTATATCATATGTAACATATTGCATTTTTTCTTAACAGAGAAATTATACAGAAAAACAAAGTGTATACCTATATATGTAATATACAATAAGTAATCAAAATAAATATTTGTATCACTTTCTCTTTTTTTCTTTTTCTATTTTTCTCAAATTCCATGATATAAAAATTTATATTATAGCTTTCGAAATTTGTTATCACTGCATTAATTAATATACATAGTATATTTGAAGGTATTAAACAAAATACATAGTATATTTGAAGTAATAAGCAAAACTCTTAATCTTTTCTTTGCTTTTATACTATACACGCGCGCGCGCGCACGCACGCATGCATGCATGACACACATACACGCGCGCGCGCGCACGCGCACACTTTGTATACACTCTGTCAACTAGAAAAACTAAAAATTGCTTTTTAGTATAATATACCATAGCACAAATAAATATCTAAATTTATGAATATAGAACAAGATGTCTGCCTTCTGCCTGCTCTCTTGGGAGAGTGCCGTAACTACACACAACGATGGTACTACGATTCCTATGAGCAACACTGCCGACAGTTCTATTACGGTGGATGCGGCGGGAATGAGAATAATTTCGTAACTGAACACGACTGTGTCAACAGGTGTGAAGCGGCCGTCACCACACCGCCTCCACCAAGACAAGTCGAGTTCCGGTTAGGTAACGTTTCAAATAATAACTTGAGAAATTGTTGGTGACAACAATATAATAACGATATCACTGTTTATTTATTTATTCATTATCGAATATTTCAGAACTTTGCTTCTTGCCCGATGAACACGGTCCCTGCTCTGAGAATCAAATCAAATGGTTCTACGATAGTCGTGATGGTGTTTGCAAACAATTCCGGTACGGTGGCTGTCAGAGTAATGGCAACAATTTCAATACTCGCGAGGAGTGCGAGTATCGTTGCGGAGAAGTTCAAGGTACACATAAGTTGTACATAAAAACATAAACAGCTACAAAATAAACAATATATATGAAAGAATAAAAATGCCAAAAATTATACTTGTCATTAAAAGCTCTCAGATAATAACACAAGTATCACAGAAAAAAAACTTGATGCATTTAATTTAAAACGAAATTTATTTAATGATAAAAGAATCTATTTAATACTTTTATATGATTCATATGTTACAAAAAATTTAGAATGTATTGCAAATATCCAACAAAAATTATGAAAATTTCTTTTTTAGATCCTTGCATTCTACCAGAGGTGATTGGTCCTTGTAATGGTTTCGTGAAGCAATTCTACTATGACAAACGCACCGATTCTTGCTACGAGTTCGAGTATAGCGGCTGTCAAGGCAATAAGAATCGCTTCCAGGATAGAGAATCTTGCGAGAGGAAATGTAGACGGCAAACGGCCGTGATTATACCACCGGAGATTCCTCCAACATTTGCTACGATTACTCCGCCGATTGGAGAACCGAAAAGTACGATTTGCTTGGCGCCAGTTGAGTCTGGCGATTGTAATGATAGCATCACTGCGTATTACTACGATGCTCAACGTCAGACGTGTCAGGCATTTATTTATGGTGGATGTGGTGGAAATGCCAATAGATTTCAGACCGAAGAACAGTGTGAGCGACTCTGTGGCAAATTTCACGGACAAGGTAAATTGTAGCGAGCTCTAATTTAATTAATTTATGTTGTTTTCTTCTCACTATTTTGTTATGTAATAAAATTTTTATTAAATGCAAAGTACTCCCCCCGCCAACACACACACACACACACACACACACACACATCAAATAAACTATTAAATCATATTGTGTGAGAGATCTAATCTCAAATATTTAAGTTTAAAAATGTTTGCATAGTAATTGTGTCTATGTTTTCATTCTTTTACTATATTTTTTCACAAGATCTCTCTCTCTCTCTCTAACTCTTTTAAAATTAGATCAATGGTCTTTTCAGACATGTGTAATCTCGCTGTGGATTCCGGGCCATGCAGAGGCGCTTTCCACAAATATTATTATGAATCAGGTTTACGTGCGTGTCGTGAGTTCATTTACGGTGGATGCGACGGTAACGCTAACAGGTTCAGTACAATTTCTGAATGTGAGTCTATTTGCATACATCACGAAGAACCTGTATCTCCCGGAAATGACACCAGTGTTTCAAATTTGTGTATGTATATTTATCTCATTGCTTCTTCATTCTTTTCGAACAATTCCTTTAAGCTGTTAATTTTCGTTGAATTTACTCTACTGTAAAATAGATAGACTGTATAATAGTTTTTATGATGATGATACAGCAATCTGTAAAGAACCAGTTGATAGTGGCTCTTGCACATCCGGTGCCACAAAGCGATTCTATTTCGACGAAGAACGCCAAACGTGCCGGGCGTTTATCTATACCGGATGTGGTGGCAATCGCAACAGATTCAAGACTTTTGAATCTTGCATTAATACTTGTCTTAGGAGTAAGTTCAGGATACAAGATTGCTATAACGAGTTTCTTATTCTCTTTTTATTATTCCGCAAATATTGCCACTCAATTTTTTTACAGCGTTCAACAATCGCTTTTTAGTTTTTTGTATTCATACGATTTTCATTTTCTCATATATGTGTATTTCTATACATTTACATGCTTTTCTCGCTTTTTTTGGTAATTTTTATTTAAGCATTTCTATCTCTTAATCTTTCATACATACAATTAAAATGTATATTTACATCGTAATTAAATTTATGCATTTAAAAGTCTTTATTCTTCCATTGTGATTAAATTTATAATTGAACATAAATGAGCAGTGATAAAAAAAAATTATACATGTACTTCTACAGAATATATTTGAAAGTACAGCATAATAACTTTTGAATAATTTTTACGTATCTGATATGCAAATCGTAAAATTGAAAACATAGAGAAAGTTTTTTTTATAATATACGAAAATTTGAAAAATATTGCTTATATTTCTCTCCTTCATACACTGGATGTTAATGCTATCGTACAGTAATATAAATGCAATGTGTCAATAACTTTCCTTCTCCTATAGTTAAAATTACTCTTGTCGTGCTTAAGAAGATAAAATTTTGCAATTTCTCGTAATTACAGCGAGTAACGAAATAGATGTGGATTCGAAGGATACGAAAGATCGATGCGCGGAGGCCAAAGAAGAGTGTAATATTATCCGTTGTCCGTATGGTAAGGAGCAATATGTGGATTCGCAGGATTGCGAACGCTGTCGTTGCGTCGATCCTTGTAGGACGATGATCTGTCGTGAGAATACTCGATGCGCCATTAGGCTAATCGCTACGCAAGATGGCACAGAATACGAAGGCATTTGTCAATCGAGTAAGCATATTATCTTGGAATTTTTATTTTATTTTCAAATTTTGTTTTGTGAAATTAATTCTTAAGTAATTCGCTTCGCAATTAACAGTAATATTTACATATGTCTAAGAAAAAATTTTATTTGCGCATTAAGCGGCGTGTAGATAATCACTTTATATGTTAGAAAACTTTCTTAAAAATTAGGGATGAAAGAGAGAGAGGGAGAGAGAATGAAAGAAAGACAGTTAAATTGTTAACACAACTAATTGTATAAAGAAATATATTCTTAAAAATAGTTTTTATATTAAACTTATTCTTCTGCCTATTTGTCTGCAGATATATATATAGGTATATATATGTGTGTGTATGTGTGTAAAATTGCAGTCGCTAAACCCGGTCATTGCCCAAAAGTATCCAACAGCACGAGATGTGAGCAAGAATGTGTCACGGATGCAGATTGTCCCGGAGAATGGAAATGTTGTAACAGTGGCTGTGGTACATCCTGTTTGGAACCCGCACCAGAAGAACTTTTGACAACGACATCACGGCCTACTGTTACCTTACCGCAATACGGTGCTGAACCTGCGATGATTCAACAACCCGAAGAACCTCATGTTAGTGCGCAAGAAGGTGGTTATGTTACATTGAAATGTATCGCACTAGGAACTCCGAAACCAATCGTTACATGGAGAAAGGATACTACATTGGTAAGTCATGTTACTGTAGTGTATCTCGAATGCGCGAAATAATTACTTAATATTTGAGAAAAATTGACAAATACGTGTATCATTATAATTGAGCAATTATTTCTCATAGCCTGAAGAATTAAAATTTAAAAATATTTTATAAATAGTATTAATAATTTTAGATTGGACCTTCAGAGAAAAGACGACGTATATTACTCGATGGATCTCTTCAGATCACTAATTTATATACTTACGATAGAGGAACTTATGTGTGTACTGCTGATAATGGTTTAGGGCCACCAGTAAGAGCAGAGTATCAACTGGACATCACAGGTAGGTAGCGACATTGAGTATTCCAAGTCAAGTCTTGTCAAGAATGACTTTTGCTCAATATAACTTTCGATGGAATAACATTGATCAATCATTTTGGGGTTGGCACTAATTTTGTTGTAAATGTTTTCCGATTAATGAATGTTTTGTGAAATGTATTTTAGAATAACATAGATTTTTTCCTATTTGCATTAATATTAATGTGCATTAATAATTGTAAGATGTCGATTGTGAGCTAGTTTAATCCGTGTTTTAATGAAATGCATTTCAGCTAGCATGAAATAAATTTAATAATTTAATATTTCGTAGCACTAACTATATAAATTGGATATCAATTAATTTGTGATTTTCGTGGTGATGGTGGACAATTAACATTTCTCTTTCTAAGCATCGTGCATGTTTCTTTTCTTGCACTCTTTAGAACCAAGCAATCTTACGGCCGCTATCATCGGAGAGCCCGATACTCGCATAACGGTGACAATGAACTCGCCGATAGTTCTGCATTGTTATGCCTTAGGATGGCCAAGGCCATTCGTTACTTGGTGGCGTGGTGACGAAATATTGCCTATGACTTCGGACAGTTACGAGCAAGACACCGATTATGGTCTTCTTATACGCTCGGTAACTCTAACCAGCCTCGGCATTTACACTTGCCAGGCGTATAATGGCATCGGTACAGCGGCTTCTTGGTCGACAACCTTGCAAGCGATCGGCCCCGTCTACAATGTTAAACCCGAACACGAAGAGTACACCAAGTATCTCGTCCAACCACCGAAGAGACCCACTACTGAAAAACCTCAGTATCCTTACAGACCTACCAGAACACAATCTCCCGAGCATCAGACTTACGCTCCCGTTTATTCCTCGAGACAACCACCTCACATCCCTCGTGTTATTCCTCTTGAAACTACCACTACCATCGAATCCGGTAGCGCTAAATTCAAAGGTGAGACTACGTGATGACTGCGTGATACTTTAGCTACATTACGCACCGATCATTGTGACAAGTTAATGAAGTTTGCTGCTTTAGATTTTTCGTTAAGTTTTCGCATCAGTGAAAGATTTGTCTTTCAAATCAAGTTTTTCTAAAATGTCCTACTTCGCGCTACTGGCCACACAATAACGATGTATATTATAAATGAATTTGTCTTGGTTATTTTCTTTTTCCTGCATGCTTGCCTAATATGAAGTTTATTTACATTATATCAGATTGAGGCTGCATCGTTAAGGTAACATGCTTATTTCAACCGTATTCTAAGAATATTTAATATGATTAACAATATATCCTCCTCTATATATATATATATATATATACGACCGTTAGAAGGTAATGAAAATAATTTGAGTGAGTTGATACTTGTAATGGATTTTTTTATTCTCTTGTCCTCTTGTTGGAGAAAACAATTTCTTATGTAATATTTATCAAAAAAAATTTTTACAATTTGAAATTATTAATAAATCTTATTTCTCAATTACACAGTGCCAGTCAAAGTCAATGTGTCGGCAGAACAATTGCAATTCCCTGAAGGCAGTGACATAAGCATCGCTTGCACCGTCGACGGTTATCCGATCCCACGTGTACTTTGGTATAAGGATGATGAACTTATTCGAACCAACAATCGAATAAAGATTTCTGGTAAAGTCATAAGTGATAATGCCGTGATAATGACGTTTTTGTGAAAAACAAATGTTTCTTTGTAAATAATTGACATTAATATATTAAATTTTCTCTGTGTTTAATAGCAATAAAATGATAATGATAATGATACAAATGAAATATACATTTTCATTTCCAGAGCTCAATCGACTTGTCATTAGCGATGCAAGTCGGGAGGATTCTGGTCGATATCGGTGCGAAGCAGCCAATGAATTTTCTTCAGATTCTAATAGCGTTGATATACGCGTAGCTGGTGAATAACTCTTATTCATATCAGTATATTTTACGCGGTATTCTTTCGCGTTTCCACTAATTCAACATGTCTCTTATCATGCCTTAATGTGATTAATTCTTTTAGGTATCTTTATTCATCCCCATTGCCAGGATAATACGTTCTTTGCCAATTGCGAGCTCATTGTGGCGGCAAAGTATTGCACACACAAGTACTATGCAAAGTTTTGCTGCCGATCGTGCACAGAGGCTGGTCAGTTACCGGCGAGAGGACCTCGTATCGACATTAACTCGAGGAGAAGAAGGAGATCTATTCCGCCAATGCTTGTATAAGACGCCAAATCGACTTTTCGGTATTTCCGACACACGTGATAGTACATATCGATGCCGAGACTACGGGTCATAGCAGGATTCGCAATAGAGAAAAATGAAGAAAACAAAAATAATTGCGCGTACCTGCCCTTATCGGACGTGCCGGATAATCGATTTGTTAAATCACTGCCAAAGCCTTAGAGCGTTTATACATAAATATAATATATGTATATGTATCTCCATCTAAAACGTGCGAAACCCGCGATATCACGTGCGATTTCGTTCTTCAACGTACGTTTCTATCCATGTATATACGATCTGACGCTGAATCCTAGTCCGACGGAGCCATATTAGATGGGATAATTAACTTGTTTTTAAGAGACCAGTGGAAACGTCGCGACCGTGCGCGTATCGGACACCCCGCGACTTATCAAAGTCCAACCAATATCGACTGATTAAGAACGTAATTTTGCGGATTGTATTATCGAATATGCAGGAAATATATTCTTTCCAACTGGCGTTAATTCTTTTAAATCTTGTAATATATTTTATGTGTCGCCATAATAACTGTAATATTTGACGAGCCAAGTAACTATAGTAGAATAGTTGTGACAATTTATAGCAGTGCACCCGTAATAACCCGTGTGAATCTTGTGAATTTCTCTCTGTGAAATTAACAGCAAAACTTTTGGTAATTCCTGCACAATTTTGAAAATACGATCTGGACAGTCTTCATATCGGCGTGAGACGATATAGCATAGCCATTCCTTTCTTACGCAGCGTAGGATTAGTGCGCACGATATGATGATATGAGAAACGACGATATATGAAGTAAAGTATAGAGCGAGAGAGAGAAAATTATCTAACAAATAAATTGAGTTTAATCCTTTTTTTGAATGCACTATACTACGTAATTAAAAAACGAACTTGTACCTATTTGTATTAAGTGTACGTGCACACGTTATGTTGTATGTACAATATAAGTTTATATGCACTATGTCATTTATATTCTATAATATTGTTATTATCGTTTTCTACAATTGTACATGTATTACCATAACGTGT
>NW_012026837.1:643006-648469 GCF_000956235.1 Wasmannia auropunctata | reverse complement strand
TGCATATATATATAAATATATATGCATTATGCAATTCCCTTTAGGAAAAAAATGTCGCTCATGAGTAAATGTCGGTAGTAAACACGTCGCTATGCATATAATGAAACGAAGATAATGAAGGAACATAACCTTAAAATTTGCATTTAATTGAAAATTTTTATATTCAACTTTTTGTTATCTGCTCATCTCCCCCTCCCCCAAAGACTTTCAGATGAACATGTAGCTTTGATTTAATATACATTTAAGAGTTTTACTCTCTTCGAAAGCATTCTAGATTTTATATATATATATATATATATATATATATATTTATATATATATGTGTACCGAAATGTTTCCAGTGAGCTAGAGATTGACTATAAATGCTGTAAACATTTGAGACTTAACATTATCCGTTATATAACAACTTTGAAAGTAAAACTATATTTAAACAAAGTTTAGATATGTGCGCGCGCAATATGGCGGAACATGTAATTTTATTTATGTAAACGACATATACATATATATGCGTAAATGTCGATATAATTTCGTACCTCACTCGCAATATTCTTAAATTGTGCGTTGCACTGCATCTTTCATTCTTCGTAACACGCATGTACAGTCAATCTTGCATTTTATTCAACAATTAACTATATTGCATTTATACATGATGCAGTAGATTGCTGCGTTTAACGTTTGTTCCTGAAACGTTTTAATTGTAACTATTATAAATTACGTACTGTCATTAGACGCATCGTCATTCATAATCATATCAGGTAGATCATATCACCGAAATATTGATTATAAAAAAAAATGGGAAGAGAAAATGTGCACGAAAAATGCATTTATACATATGCATTAGATCAAGTCCAAGTCATAAGTTGAGATCGTTACCGCAATCAGAATCGACGTATCAAAAACTTAGAACAATTTGACTAATTATTTCGTACTTGCACTGATTTAGTCGCAGTAAAAACGCAGTGCCTTATTAGATGACTTTTGAAAGAATTGGGGAAAGAGTGCTAAATATACATGATGTCTCACTAAAGTGTAAATAGCTGTCACATGATGCCACCGTCGTAAAACAAACCATAGATTTATATTTAGATTAGACCTAATAGAGTCATCCAGAGAATTAATTCATCCAAGTGTGGATGTATGTATACAAGAATAGTATCGATGAATTAAGATATTAAGTACTCTTCTCCTCTTCTACTGTGCTCTTCTTTAGGTATGATCAAAAAAAAATTTTATAGCAAAAAATGCGACATAGCATAATGTTCCATTTAAATCGAGCGATATAGTAATTACTAATTATAGGCTGCAGTCGACGTTGATCAGCTCTCCGCGTACGTTCGGGATTAATTATAGAAGAGAGAACAAATGGAAAAAGCGCGGAAAGGTTAAAAATATGTTAAAAATTATAAGACACATCCAAGACGTATGTACATACATATGTACTACATTGTCTATATCGCTACCCCGCGTATAATCAAATATATGTCCCATTGTAAATAGTTATTTTCACATACTGGTTGATTTACTGTTAATTCCATATTATTCAATCATGTATCACGAAAGTGTGATATATCTTGTATGTATAGTAACTGCCAGAGTGTCTGTAGGTGCGTCTAGTAAAGTTGTGATTACATCAGATATCTAATTAATTGGGACCGTCATTTTCACGGATTGAAACTCGTGCGCGTAACGACACTAACGACGTCGGCTATCGATAATAATCCATTGTCTTCCTTGTCATATCGACAGAGGGTATGTCACATTCATTTCCTATCTTGCTCTTGCAATATATATACGTACATATCTATATATATATATATATATATATATATATATATATATATATGTATTGGCGATATTTTATAACACGATCGATTACTATAAACTTTGACACAAAACTTGATCTCCTTGTTGAAGAAATTTATCAAGGAGTTATCAAGGATCATATCTCGCGTTATATCGATACAAGTACACATCATAAAGCTCGTCACAACAGTGTGCTACCGCGCGTATATTAAAGTATAACGTCTTAGCGAATAATTGTAATTGTAAGTATACTGTAGGTAATGATTAACAAACATGTATATATATATATATATATATATATATATATATATGTATATGGTTTTAAAATAAAAGTAGGTATTAATAATATACAACAGAATGCCATAATCCATAATTATTGTATAGACAATAATAATATATAAGCAGATCCTTAAATATATGCAATTACAATGTCAAAACGATTATTATTTTACAGTAACAAAAAATCAGTTAATAAGACCAATCTTTTTCTAATTGCTAACTGGTAGTGATACTATATATATAACAGTTTTTTGACAAAATGATATATTACATATAATACTATATATGTACAAAATATATAGTATAATTACATATATAGAGATTTACTGCGCGGATCAGAAATACTTATTCTTTGAACCTTCAAAGATTAAAAAATGGATACAAAAATTAAACAGCACTTAATATATACATGTATGCATACATATATAAACTTAAGTTTTCGTTAATCCATTACGTAAATTCGGCACGCGACTAGGACGCATCAAAAAACGTTTGTGTTGTTCCTCGGCTCTGACGGTTCTTTCTATGCGTTCCGTGGCGATACGTTCAATCTCCGCGAATAATTCGCTGTGTACGTCTATGCATTGACGAAAATCTTTACGATCTAGCCGATATACCTCACAGACTTCGATCGCGATAACACTGGCTACTCTTCGTTGATCCGCCACTAAGAGCGCGACTTCGCCGAAATGGGCACCATCATTTAAATGGCACATCTCAAAATAACAGAGTAAATTTCTTTTTTTTTTTTCTTTTTTGCATTATAAACGAATTCAATATCCAAATATTTAAAGAACTAACTTCCTTTCCAGTTGGCGTTAAAACTGCAACAGTACCGGAGGATAAAAAGAACATGCAATCACCCTGACTACCAGCTTTAATGATTACGTCATTTGGCAAATATAACTCAAATTTTAAATGTTTCACTATTGACTGCAGAACATTTCTTGGCAAATTCTTAAAAATTGCTACATTTTCAATCAATCGTCGACAAGACTGAAGCGCAATCTCTTCACGTAATGATTCTGCGAAAAATCCAAATTTAATTTTAACAGTTATTATCCTGCTAAACATTTTATATTCTCTATTACATGTCCCATCCCCTCCTTTTCTTTCTATAATATTTTATTAACCAGTTAAATCCGACAAAATCCGTTTACTTCGAAAGTAAGTGTTTTTGAAACGGTAATGATAATAAGCTAAGAGACGTTTCTTCATATGTGGCAATAATTGTTTTTGTCTCGTGTATGCTTTCACTTGATCTATTAATTCTTGAAATTTTGATTCGGATGATTTTCTTTCAGCTTTGATATGAAGGAACATAACTGCAGAAAGACACAACCACATGTTTGACATCCAAAAGAAATGCCTGACAATGCATGACTTTCGATATAAAGATGTTTATTATTCAATATCTTACTCAACATATAACAAACGATGAATCTGCCGATAATCATAAGAATGCTATTGAAAAGGATGGGGCCATCCGTCTCCGGTACGAATGGGCCGTAACCGCTTGATAATATATTTTCTAGTACGATAAATGCCGCGTTCTTGAATCTGAATTTCAGACTGCTGTCTTCCAATCTCATCATCCAACAATCCTTGCATTCCTTTTACACATATTAAAATACATTTTAATAATTGTATCCTTAAAAATATAGGTATAAAAATAGGTATGGAAATGAGATTCGCATAAAGATCAGTACGTCAGTAAGATCAAGCATATGCTTACTGTTGGTGGAATGTTGACAAAGTACATCAGTAAAATCGGTATTAAATAACACAAGCAAGCAAACCAAAAGATTAAGTACAATCCTAGTAATAGGCTAGTACACAATTCAAAATAAAAGTTTTTTATTTCAAAATGCTGAAAAAAGTATTTGCCGGTATAATGCCGTATATTGTATGTCTTTGTAGAAAATATACATAAAAATAGATCATAAATACCGTAAATAGATAATAAATGTTCGAGTTGAAAGTATAATAGCGGGTGAATTTTATGAGAGGCATAATATTAATTAGAGTAACAATAAAATGAGGATTATTTCCCGGCAATCTTCGCCATCGTAGTGTCACATGATCAAACGGAACAGATGACAGCGCATCCGGCACAAGAAATCCTTTTAAGTAAAAGCTATGAAGAATATGTATTTTTAAAATTAAACAAAAATTAATAAAAAAAAAAAAAAATCAAATAAGCAAAATAATTAATAAAAGACTAGATACATAAATATTTTAATAGGTTTCAACTCGACCGACATGGTTTTCTCATCGTAATATCCCGTAATACAATTGAGCATTATATCTAACCAGCAGATTACGTAAATTGGAATGTTTACTGTATCCAGACGAATTATTTCATAATCCATTATAACGAAGCAAATCATAAAAGGAATTGTAAAGAAAGCAATCAAGTATATTACCATCATCAAGGTATCCCACATTAATCTGTAAATTATTCTCTTATTCAGAAAGAAAACAATGTGCTTTTGTTGTAAAAATAAAAATCAAAAAGTTCAAGTATTACAAAGAATTACAAAAATTTTTAAATTAATTTTTTTACACATTCAAAACGTGCCTAGCGTAACTGAATGGATGTATTATCCACCAATATTTAGATCCAGCATGCCTTATTTTTTCAGTAGTCATTGTGGCCATGCTATCCATGTAAAGACCGCATTTTGGAGTATATTCGTTGATACCACACCAGGTAATCCACACATTTTTGAAAGTCAATGGTTTTATAACCATAAAAGGAAACTTGTTTTCTCTTTTCAAAGGCAGCTCACATATATGCTCGATCATAGTTTTATAGTTTAGGAATAAATAAAAAGCTGTTTATCATCGATCAAATCTCCAAGTGGTATACATATAAAGTTAAACGATTTGATAATATTTGCGAGCAATATTGCATACGATTGTTATATCCAAAGAGTAGAACATCTATTGTTTCTCGAAAATTTTCGATAGCAGCATCATTTTGTTTATAATCTTCAATGCTGTAAAAAAGATTTACAACTATATGACTTCAACGTATATCTTTTAAGACGGAATAAATTAAAATGGACTATCTAGATTATTCTATAATATATTTAAAATTAAAACGTTAAAATTTTAATGATATGTAAATCAACCTGCTTGCTTTCCGCATTTTCCTCTCTTCATTCCTTTTTCCATAAAGTTGTTAATTCAAATGCTAAAAGGATTATATAAAGTTTAAAAGAAATAATTACTGACATACATATGTCGCGTCTGTGATTATTAAAAATGTATTTATGTTAAAAAAATATAACTACACGTGTAAGCTATATACGTATACCTTATATACAATAATAGTACAATAGATACATATGTCTATACATATATATATATATATAT
>NW_012026837.1:629576-641321 GCF_000956235.1 Wasmannia auropunctata | reverse complement strand
GTGTGTGTGTGTGTGTGTGTATATACATATATATACGGATCGTAACAATCGCGATTACGATGCATTACAATAATTAATGAAATGAGGCAACAAAACGAAATATCTATCAAATATCAATAAAATCTATGTAATTAAACGCTATCTCTCAACTTTGGCGTGTCAGTTGAAAATAAAATATAAATAGAAACTAATGTTGTAAATGTTGAAATGCCACTTTTACTTTTAATTTATATTATTAACATACAATAAATAAAAGATGAAATATTTAAAGAATTGAATTACTTCTCATTGCTGCTTGGAATTTATCGTATCACTTTATTTCAGATAACAACATGATATTAAAAAATGCATGATAAACTACATATCTTAAAGAATACTAATGCAACTAAACAATAAAAGTCCAAAAATTTCTATTAAAACAAATAGCAATTTTGCTGGATTTAGTTTAAGTTATCAGTCTTTCCGGGTATTTTCTTGCACTTTTTATTTTATCTTGTAAATATGTGTAAAAAAATATGACTCATCTATGTGTACATATGTATTTCTGATCTCATTACGTAAAAGTGATCACGTCGAATTTTTTGAGACAAAATTTCTTTACGAATATAAATATGAAAATGTGTGTGTGTGTGTGTGTGTGTAATATACGCTGTTGAGGTATTCATAATATCTAGAATATTGTTCTATTGCGTTTATATTCATATATGTATGTATATATAGTCTTTGCAGCGATATAATACGATTCAGTTAGAGGTTTTCAAATATATATATATATTTAACAGCAAGAAGTAATAATGTACTTCACGCAAAATGAATTCAGACTTATATCTACCGCAAAAATATCTTCTAATTGGTGCGAATATACAAGCCTCCAAATAAAACAATACATAAGTTTTGTCAAAAAAATAATAAACATGTGGCAAATGCAACAAAATCTGTTTACGTATAATGAAAGTAACGCGGTAGCATTTAATTGCTTGTGATATTAAATTAAATGTTAATTAATTCTGTTAAATGTAAAAACCTCTAGAATAGATTATCGAAGCGATCTATGCTCTTTCACTTTGCATACATGCATATATTACATTAATGTAACATTAACAACATTACGATATATGTATGTATAAATGTGTGCCATCACTTTTTTTTTAGCTAGATATTATAATTCGCGAGATTCGATTACTCGCGTACATTTCTTCTGAGGTGTAGTGGATCCCTCCCACTTTTGTTTAAGACAATATTACAAAGATCTGCACTTGAGATATTCAGTTGAATATTCGAATAATCGATATTTCATATTTATGTATTTTACCGATTGAAACGATTATTATACGGTATCACATCATGCATGTGTCATATTCAAATCGATCGCGTAACACGTACGCGGATATACACCATCGATGCGTCAAAAATTGATATAATTGAGCAACATTAATTATCAAAATGCATCAACTTGTTTAGGGATACGTGCGTTGATATAATGCAGCCAGAAATGTAGCAGGAACACATTATTCAAGCGTCCTTCTTCAAGCTTTAGACAGGATTCGGACAGGAACGATTAACAATCTCTCATTGCAGCTGGCGTTCTGATTATACGCGTATCATACATCATACATCAAACATTTTGTTTTAAATGGCAGTTTTTTAAATGTCATACATTTTTTCACACAGAGAGTGTGAAAATCTTTACGAAACGTACGTTATAAATTGTCCTTCATGGATGCGTGTATCACAGTGCGCGGTATTCTCTTGCGAGCTAGCTGAGTTTTGTGCGGAGAATCAACATTTTTAAACATCGATGCCGAGCAATTCTCGGCTATCGGCCTTGGAAAATCGGCGACGTAAACTGCGACGACGAAACTCCCTCCATCAGACGGACGCACGTTTTACTCGGAGACTGGCAGAAGTCGGGGGTGGTCGGTAACCTTGATACCCGGAAGGGTCCAGCAGTTCGGAATTTGCTGGACCTAGACAAGTGCAGGAACATACGCTCACGCAATCGTCTGTATCGTGCACGATAGGCACGTGACTGGCCAGGAGTTTTCCGTTTACCGCCACAACCTCACCGTCTAACGTCAAAACGTGATGCGAGGCGGATTGCAGCTCAATATCGTCGCGACGCGCCTCACCGGAATCCCTAAAATGATGTTTCGCAGGAAATTAATATTTTTTTCCAAATATCTGTAAAAAAATAATTGATTCTGTTACAGAAAATTTATGTATTTAGTTAATTATTTACGTGGTCATGAAGCGCAATACGAGCAAATTAATACTGGCGGCGACTACGGCCAAACCAAACAGGATGAAGATCAAACTCAAAATCACATATCCAGGTTTATTGGAAAGCGCTTGATCATTCTGCAAAATAATTTATCTATAAATCTTACTGATGCAGTGCTTCTCCCTCGCTCGCAATCAGCCAAGTGTTAAATTATATATTTAGCGTTATTACCTGGAGAGCGACATAATCACCAAAACCTATAGTCGTGAGTGTCACAAAACAGTAATAAAAACTATCAAAGTAGCTCCAGCCCTCGTATCTCGAAAACACTGCAGCACCTGTCGTAATAATTATACTCGAAAGCAGACCAGTGGCCAACATGAGATTCATCTCTGTAGCTTCAGTTCTTTGACACCTAAGATACGTCTTTGCCCGTTTGATCACGACCGACGCAAACTTATTCAATCGCTCGCCAATGCTCTGAAACATCACCAATCCCAAAGGGATTCCCACCATTGCGTACACCATACAAAACGCTTTTCCGGTTTTGGTCACAGGAGTGGAATGCCCATAACCTGACAAAAAATATTTTTTTACTTACATACATATATATATATATATATATATATATATATACATTTTTTTTTTTAAGATTTTATCAGATGCCATTCTCTCTCTCTCTCTCTCTCTCTCTCTCTTTCTCTCTATCTCTGTAATTGTTTTATTTTAATATCAATTATATATAAATACATTTTTTCTATTGATTTGTGATACAAAAGATAATTTTTAATTAAATTTAAATTTATTATCCAGTCTTTAATGTAAATACATTAATAATTTTAACAATTTTCGAGCAAAGCATGAACAAAGCACGACTTACCAATCATGGCTAATACTAAAGTGGCAAAATAGAAGGCACCCGCAAATTTCCATTGCGGCCCCGCTTTATGTGGCTTGTTTTCTATTATTACAATTTCGACCATCTTGTAGTCCTCTGGTGTGATATTATATTTCCTCATCATATTGCGGCGTATCTCTGCAGCAGCAACACATTTCCCATCGCGCGCGAGTGACAAAAATAATTATCAATTATCGATCCGCTTAAAAATATTCATCGACTTAAACAGCGAATAAGATAACTCACCCGAGAGAAACTCCCAGCGTTTCCTCTCAGTATCCGATTCAAGGGCGTCAAATACCGCGGCACCGACAAGGAGATACGTAAATGTGCACACTACCAAGGACAGAGTTCTGACATTCTGTCTCTTCATCTTCGCCGTTTTGTCCTTGCGAGAATATCGCGCGCCTAAGCGCGCTACAGAATAAAAAATTCAGTGATCACACTCTCAACATGTATTCCGAGATTTCCCCTGACAATAACGTTCCTCGCAAGACGCGACATTTATGCAGGACAGCATTTTGTACACAGCATATAAATATATATTTATTTTGCACTAGAAAAATGAACATACATGCGGCAAGTTTATGTTGCATATCAGGCGGAACCAGGTAGAACACTCGTCTGAAAACTCGAGACGTTATACGAGAGAGTATGCACAGCGCGACTATACTCACGAGGCAACCATCGTTGCACGCTATCTGTCTGAAGCTGGACTGGAGTATTGATCGCGAAGCAACGAAGGAAGTTTCGTGGGGATACGCTGCTCCTAGCTAACTTATTCAAACGTACAAGTAGTGATGATTGGGAGTAACTCTCGGTGGTAACTACGGTGATTTAATGTTACAACCAAGTGATAACTGCGCGGCAACCGAGTGGTAATCACTGATGTCTCAGCCCAATAGTACATACGATGCGTTTTCATCTTGCAACAGTGTAGTTACGTTGGTCATGCCGACAGACCCACCGATCGATGATGTTGGTGAATATGCTTCACCTGCAACTTTGCACAGTTTAAATCTACCGTTGATAACTCGGCAACTTACCTACAAATTTATTATATATACATTATAATCTAGCTTTTGTCATTTAAGTAAATGACATGTCCTGCATTCAGCATTTATTAGACATTTATTAGATTTATGATTATAATATTTCTTCTCGCGAAACAGTTTCAAGAAATCTTTAATAGCTAAAAATATTATTTCCTCTTGTCATAGACGATCACTTTCACTAATCTTCGATTAAGTTAACCGACAATTAAAACTAGCAGATGCCAATAGTAATACCAACAGCAGTTTTAAGACCTTATAATAAGTTTTAAGACCGTATAATATATGACATAAGTTCGGTTTTTAACTTAATCGAAGATTGATGAAAATGGCCCTTAGCGGAAGTGTTAGAAGAAAGCTATGCAAGGTATAATTTCACATAATCCAAGTAAAATTTTATTTACTGGAAGAAGAGATTTTATGCATTTAATTAAAATTATATATGTATATATTTAGAAAGAGAGAGGGTGAGAAGGATGCTTAAATAAAAAATTCTCTCAACTCTCTCTTACATATTTTTTCCTATCTTATCTTTAAATAATGATATTTTTATATTTTTTATAATTTTTATATTTTTATAATTTTTAGTGACACTTTAGAAATTCTGCAAAAAAGATAACAATAAGAAACTGAAGCTTCAACCTTTATTGAAAAATGGCCATTATATCAGGAATTCTTATAATTCGGATATGGACAAGTTTCGTTTCTCACGTCCAATTACGACAAATACATTGAAAATCGATAGAAATGGTATATCCAAACGGAGCATTATTATACAATAAATATAAGCTGTAACAAGTTATTTAGATAATTTATTGTTGATTCTTCAATTATGATTTTTCTGAAAGAGATTGATATCAATTACTGTTTAATATAATGACACAATGATAAATCAATAGAGTGAGATTGTGAGATTGTGTCTCTTATTTTTGTGACGGATAGCTATACTAAAAATAGTATATAGCTACTGGTGATGAGAACATAATTCTATTCTTGGCAAGACATATATCAATAATAATTCATCCAAATGTTTAATAAAGAGAAAGCATGCTGGAATCATTATATATATATACCTATATATATATATATATATATATATATATATATTTTTTTTTTTTTTTAAATACTAAGATTGCGATTAAATTTATTTATAGACCTTTCTACGAACGAATAAAACAACGAAAAAAAGCACCATTCAACTTTTATCTCAAATCAATGCCAACTATGCGATCGCATGCCTGTACAGCGAATTTGCCGGAAAGCGGAAAACGAAAGAGAAATACTATTATCAAATAATGACGTCAAAAACGAGAAAAGCGAGAGACCGACCCGCGAAGAAGCGGATAACAGGACGAATATCACATTCTGATACTAGTTCCCAAATTAGATCGTCACGCTGCAAACGCGCCAACACTCTATATCAACGGCAATCATGCGATTCTATCAGTATACCTCAATTGGTCTATGAACTCCTCACCATCGATAAGTATAATCATGGTAAATATGATATTGAGACGCATAATTACTGATTAACAAATTACAATAAACTCAGATATAAAATTAAATTATTTTATTTTGTTCTATTTAAATTTTAAATTATTTTAATCTACCCTTAAATATTGCACAACTTGAACTATTCAATTTTGAAACCAAAGGTTCCGAGTAAAAATATCTATATAACGCTGTATTTTATTCTAATTGTATATTTTATATATAATTATAAACGATATAATTCGATAAAATTAATTGTATCTTCAGTTAGAAATAACCTAAAGATACCGATCCGTAATCTAATATCGTTAGTATATGTTTATTATCACGTAGAGACAAAACGCTTTCCGTCTTCGAAACGTCGCTTCGGAACACATTGTCAAAAAACGCAGAACTCTCACGAGCGGCAAAGACTTTCATACGAAACGGTCGATCATCGCGATGATTCGGAATCCACACAAATGTCTGAATGCACGTTAGACTCTAAGCCTACATCTATCGATAGTCTCACGGAAGCAACAGATGCTGCAAATAGCTCGGCACCAACAAGTTCCGCGAATAGTAGCGTGTCAAATGTCTCAGTGGAACCAATTACGCTGGCAAACTCGCTCAACAGTGCCAAAGCACTTTTTCGAAAAAGATCCTTGGTACAGCTTATTAACAGTTACATTAAAGCTGGCGTCGAAGAAGGTGCATTTTTAATGGAATTTCTCTGCCTGTGTATATAGTGGTAAAAATAAATGTTCAATATAGAGTAGCATAAAGAAATGACTACAATGATATACGTATATATAATTGAATTTCACATTAAACATTTGTTTTGGAAGGTTCCCGCGCTTTAGGTTTACCAATATAAATAAAATAACTTATATTTAATTTTTCTTTTTTCTTCTTTTTCTCTCGATGTATTTAAAACAAGCCAAATAATTTAAAAGATTTCTTTACATAATTTTGGAGTGCGCGTGCGCGCGCGGTCGCGCGCAAGAAATTGTAAAAAAGCTTTTCTGTTTCTTTTTCTAACAATTTATATATGATAAACTGACAATTTTTGCGCTGGGGTGGTGTAGTAACAATCTGTTCTATTAGAACACATGCATCGAATGCGAGCACATTTCAAGCGCATTAGATTGGCTCATTCAGTGTGCCTGTATATAATATCAAAATATATATCTAACGTCATTACATGCATGGAGAACTAAAAGCGTTTTTGGCAATATCAAACTCGCGTTCACTAGTGGCGACGAGTGACAACCAATGCTGCAATGATATCTACACTTTGCAGGAAAGCGTCAGGCCAAAAAGTATATCCGCAAAGCACTATCTTTTGGCGTGAGATCGGGTTATTTGATCCCAACCGATCGACAAGGTAACATACTCCGTGTGTGTCCGACTCTGGACACACAATCTTGGAGTTGGAGACGGTCCGACACCGAATCTCGACAAAGACGACGCATTGCTCGACGAGGAGGAAAGACGCCGCGTTTGACAACCATTGCTGATCGAAAAGCAATGCGTCGCGGAATTCCGCAAGATAAATCTTTTCGTAATATGGACGACAGGCGAATGGCTTCGAGAAGCAGACACAAAAAGCAATCTACTTTAAATCCTGCTACAAGTTTAAGCACGCGGGAGAACAAGCCGAAAAAATCGCCTGGTAAATCGTTACGCGAGAGAAACAAATTGAAAGCTTTTGCGAGAAAGAACAAGTTAGTTAATTATTTTATTTAGAAAGAGATTTATTTATTATAATTTTTCCAAGTTTTTCTTATACATATATCCTATATATCTTAGATGTAGACTGTCCTCTTACAGCCATTTGATACATGAAAGTAATACGCAATAATTATCTCAAGATATTAAAATATTAAATTGTATAATAAAATTTTAAAATTTTGTAATAAAGTATTAAAATTTGATATAAAACGGTTTTTATACTTTTATATTTCTTTCTCATAAAATTGCGCAACATAAAATTAAAGAACTACCTCTCATGAATCTGTTTCTAAAAATATCACTTTTTTCTTTATATTGAAAAAACAATGACAAAAACAAGCTTACAATGTATTACATACGAAAATGGATTTAATGGATTTTTATGTGGATTTTAATATGGTGATATATTGGATGTTTTAATATGTTTATATTTAAATGCATTAGATTTAAATAAAGATTATATGAAAAGAGAGAAGGTTAAAAAGATGTCACCGTGATATTAAATTCTCTTTTTCTTATATTGTATTATCAGTTTGTATGGATAGCATAATATTTGTGATATTCTACAGAATAAGTTTTCAGTCAGTTTACATTTGCTTATCAAGAAGAAAAATTATTTTGTTTGTTTTAGCAAAATTAACAGTGCAGTCAACAATAATAAACGAGAACAACAACAAAAAATGGACGACAACGGAAACATTAAAAAGCCAGTCAAAAGACAGCGTACGTCTTTTTCCTCGAAATGTGCTCTGAATGATCGTGAACCAGTTGAGAAAAGTTATAAGAATGTTAGCGGAAAAGATTGCGACCAACATAAAAGTAATGAAGATAACTACAGAGCTGAGAGACAAAAGTCGATGTCAAGTCAAGAGGACAGATCGAGGATGGAGAAACGAAAGACTGAGGAGAATATTAATGATAACAAGACAGAAAGCAAAAATTCCAGTGATGACGACAATGATAAAAGATCTGAAAAAGGGAGTATGGAACATGAACTGCAATACGACTAGAGAAATGGAACTTTAAATGGATGAATTGAATACCCTGCATCTTGTATGGCATTTTTCTTTGTTTAGAAACTAGAATCTCCTTTCTTTCGTATTCTTTGTCTTTTTTTTTACCGTTTGTAAAATATATTTATTATGCATTTTTGAGATTTATATATTTAAAATTATATTTTATATCGCACAAGTATGCAATGTGTATTATTTTTTCTATCTTATTTTATGTAGATTCGATAGAAAAGAGAGAAATCTATTCTGCAAATATTTAATATTGTTATAATCTTTTTAAATATACTATTTGAGGATGCGCTCTCTGCGTTATATATATAACATTCGTTTTTAAAATTAATTTATAATGTCCTACACTATGGAGTAAATTAATAAATAAGTAATAAGTTTTGAATATTAGCAGAGAAAAATAAAGATTTTTAACTGGAATTTTATTTATATTCAAAGCGCGGAGTTATTTATTGAATGCAATACCTGCAACACCGTTATGTCGGAATTGTTGCCGATTTAAACGAACTTGGCAAAATGCCGCTGTCACAAACATTTTAATGTTTCGGTTTCCTCTTTCCATTTTCTTACTTGTATCCTTTTTCCTGTCTATTAGATGTCTATCAAATTAATTTACTTTTAAATATTATATAATGAAGTTAATCTTATTACTATCGAATTTGACTAGCAAATAAAATAAATATTATTATGAAAGAGAGAAATGTTTTGATTGTTTACAGAATTCAAAGACTTATCGCATTTGATTTCTGTGATATACATGTATAATATCTTGATTATATGTATGTGTATTACTATATATTTGTGAATTATTAAAATCTACTCATTAATTAATCGATTACTCGAACGATAATTGCAAATGACTTTAAACAAAAAAGAGAAAATAAATGAAAAATTAGCTAAGAAGTAAGTACCGACAGAAAACGACATTATTAGTCATTGGGTTATCCTTTTTAATTCTCTCGGATGACTTCAAACAAAATTCGCGCCACAATTAACTGATTAATCAGAAAATTCAAAAATTAAGTCATTCAACAATTAGACGACAAATTTTCCACGTTGTTTAAAAATAAAAAAAATAGCAAAACTAACTCAAAATGACTCGCATAAAAAGGCACGCATCACCAAGAAATCACGAAGAAATGAGTGAGTGATTATTGATGAGTTAAAAAAACTTTAATTATTTCTTGTAATGTATATTCACGTATTTTTAACCTAACTGATCTTATGCAAATTTGCAATAAATATATAGAAAAAACTTTTTCTGTCTAACCCCCTAAATTTGATAATATCTGCTTCGTATATTTGTACATAAATTAATTTCATGTTTCATTATTTAATTATGTGAATTATTGTTATTAGCAAGCTTTTATTTAAGATGCGGTTTTTTAATTTTCAATTTTAATTGTAATAATTGAAATAGTAGGTATATATGATACCAGCCAAATTAACAGTATATTAAAGTGTATATTTTTTATATTTTAGCTTTTTTGATTAATTGTATAATACAGAAAAATAAAATAAAAATATTTAATTTATTCTGCACCATAATGTAATCTAAAGAGCATCGTCGTCGCAAGCCAAACATTCCTGAGTTAGTCTACAAGTTCCTTGTTACGAATTTTTATATCCTTGTTACGAATTACGAAGCTTCTAACCATACAGAACGTTATCCTGTGAACAAGTGCAGTTGCCGTGACCAAGAGAAACATCATAACGAAATCATAGATTATGTTTCGCGAATCATAGGCAGAAGCACAGGCTACAAAGTAAGGCGTAAGGACAATGATAGGATTTCTAAATTACTGCACAATATCAAGTAATGCTCTATTTACAAGGATCTGCCGGCCTCATATTTGCAAAAATGCGTGAACAGCGAAGGTACAAAATTAATTGAAAAAGTAATTACAAATTTCTATACAATATTAGATTGTAATGGCAGTAATTATTAAAAGCGGTAGTAGAGAAACGTACACTTCTGCAATTGCTTATTACTTCTACAAATGTTCTATAACTACAGACATATAGACATGCTATATGTATAAAATTTTAACTTGATTTCGATAATATTAGTTCCATACATGTTATTACACTCCATATAATATCCGTATTATTAAAAAAATATACTTTGTATATACAAAACTTTGTATATCTAACCTGCGCGCGCGCGCGCGTGTGTGTATTTTACGGTGATTCAAAGAAAAGTATAAGAGGAGAAGGTTTTATTGTTCGAAAAATAATTTTTTATCTCTCAAACAAATTTTTTAAGTTTTCTCCAATAGGTACGAGAGAGGCAAGAAAGTATATAAAAAAAGACGTTGGGTTTTGGTGTTGAGTCGGGCTACCTTAGCCCTTCTGATCCTACGTGCAGGATTCTACGCGTGTCTTCGGACTTGATGAAAAACGATTTATAAAGAAATAAGATCAGCATTTGCGAGATGGATCTCTTTAAAAATTGTGTTACTCCGACGCTAGACTCGAGAATCCTCAAGAGCAAAAGAGGAAACAAAGAAGACGAGAAAGACGCAGACGAAGTCAAAGATTGAAAAGCGGATCCAGAACGCGTCGTAGAAGCAGAAGGAGGAGAAAAAGAAAAAGCAGATTTCGTAGTAAAGGACGTAGAAGACAGCAGGTAATTGTCAGGCAGACAATCCGCGATAACATACAATTTGCGATATAATATTTTATCAAAAATTATTAAAAAATCTTGAGTGTATACGAAAATTTTATCAACTACAATTTAAAAAAATTGCAGTCTGATAAAAAATAAGAGAGCAACAGAGAAAGAACGAAATTTCAGGCTATTTCGATTTTTGAAAGCGACTGAATGTTAAAATGTTTAATCAATAGTTTAGAGAAAACTTTAGAGGGAAAGCTAAATGCAAATAGAGAAAAGGATGTCCATAATATGATATATCTTTATAGTTTAAGTTTCTCCAATACGAAACGCATCGTTTCTTACGATCAATAGAATTATTTTTATCTCTGCATAATTACTCCTTGTTAGGCGAAATAATTAGAATCTAGCGTTATAATCGCTCACAGTGTTTGCACTGTGAACCACAGTATAGGTCTAGAAATGCGATAAAACGGTCAAAGAGATTTCCAGCCCGCAGAATCCCAAAGAGGTTGCTGAGGATGAGGCAAACGATTATGAGATGGACATAGAAAGGGAACCGAAAACCGCTTGATTGAACCAACCTGGCAAAGAACAATCTACGAAAAAGGTTGAAGAAGATGATTTGGATTTACCATCAACGAGAATTGAACTGATGATAAAGATGAAAAAAAGGACTGATATTACCAAAGCTTTTTAAAATTGAGCGTAATTACAATTTCCGTAAAATAGTA
>NW_012026837.1:600681-629556 GCF_000956235.1 Wasmannia auropunctata | reverse complement strand
TGTGTGTGTGTGTGTGTGTGTGTGTGTGTGGGTATGTGTACGATTAAAGTTAAATGAAATGAATATTATTTCACCTGCGTCGACGAATAGCTAAAGAAATTCGTTAGATCTCGTTAGATTTTATTATATAAATCTACGCACGCCGATCGAAGCTATATACTGCGAAGCCGACGATCTGCTACAGAACACGTTATAGGTAAGTACTACAAAATTTTACGTAAGTCCACTTTCCTCAGCTTACGACATCACTCTCATTCAGTTGTACTCAGAATCTCCCACTTAGGGTGTTTCTGATGCACTTACAATCTGAACAATCACATCGTGACCTCGGTTAGTTTCTAAGTTGCGAATAATATTACGTATTGTTTGTCTACTTTCATCAATCAAATTGACACTTAAACTACCTACACATAATGCTTTTAATCGAATTTAACATTAAACGTTCAAATAACGGACAAGTTAGCTGAGCAGTAAAAATATGCACAAATCTGGCTTACAATGGAGAGATGTTATCTACACAACATATATAATACTACAAAATATTCCAATTACTATTATTATTATTATTATTATTATTATTATTATTATTATTAGATATATATAAATACATTATTGCATTATAATTAATTGTACAGGTTCCTCACCGTTTTTGTCTTCAATTAATTACGTGGTTGCCTTCCAAAATAAGTTTTGTAAATCGGATAAAGGATTAAACAGAATTGATATAAATTAATTACATCTCTTTTTATAGAAGCAAAATCAATATTTCTTCATTGGTCACATAAAGTAAAATTAAAATAACACAAAGAACGTAATTTGATTTTATTTAGTAATCATCGGCTCGTATGAGATCGCATCTATTACGTCTCCTTTTCTGCAATTACAAACTTGTGAACCACAACCTGAAATTTACGAGT
This sequence comes from Wasmannia auropunctata, assembly GCF_000956235.1. Taxonomy (NCBI): domain Eukaryota; kingdom Metazoa; phylum Arthropoda; class Insecta; order Hymenoptera; family Formicidae; genus Wasmannia; species Wasmannia auropunctata. The sequence continues at coordinate 628,639 of NW_012026837.1, read as the reverse complement.
GACTGCGCGTTTATTCTTTTCCCTTGCTTTCTCCATTCTCCATTCGACTTATTCTCTGTGCTGTTGCGTTCATCGTTGCGCATCATTGTCCTGAACATTGTTCATCCTGCTCGCTCTACTGTCGCGATGCGCTGCGCCGCGTCACGCAATGCACCCCTTCGTATAGGGGTGAAACGGATCGATTGCTGGGCTGCATCGTGTCTCCTCGACAACGCGACGCAACGCGGAACATTTTCCGCTTTGACACGCCCGGCATCGTCGTCGTTGTCAATCGACCGGCGCGGATAGACAGCCGATTGATGATTGTGCATTACGTGGATACAAAATTCATTTCGGCGACGTCTTCTACCAAGCTGCTCGCGTCCTCGCGAGGTGGTTGAACGTCACGGTCGCGACGGCGGCAACGGCAGTAGTAACGATGGCGATAGCGGTGGCGGCAGCGGCGGCGGCATCGGCGGCGGCGGCGGTGGCGGTGGCGGTGGCAGTGGCGGCGGCGGTGGCGATGGCGGTGGCGGTGGCGGTGGCGGCGGTGGCGGCGGCGGTGGTGGCGGCGACGGCGGCGGCGGCGGCGGCGGCGGCGGCGGCGGCGGAGACGGCGGCGACGGCGACGGTGAAGGCGACGGCATCCCGATGTTGGCAGGCGCACCCGTACACTCTCCCTCACTGAAGAATGAGAGAAGAACGACGGCAGCTTCAGTCGGCACGCGGCGTCGCGACGCAAGCCAACCTATATACATCGTACTAAATATGTACTCGTGTACTCATCATTTAGTTTGGAGTTCACAATTAGTCAAACCGTCGATTTTTCTAATATAAATCACTTTGATAAGTCTGGATTACTGATCGAAAAATGCGTGGAAGCTGAATATAGTGGAAACAAAGCATCATGAATCGGCGCCCCAATCTTTCCTCATCGGGTAAGTCTTATTGCTAATATTTATTTTGCTACTTTCGGAGCGGAAGCAGCCGAATAAGTATCAATAATTGAATATTATGACTACTATGAGATTACAACCCCTAATAAATATAAAATCTAATAATAAATATTGGTCAATTTTTTTTTCCTTATGCAAATTGCATTTTTTAAAAACATTCAATAGTCTTGCAAATTTTCGAAGACGCGGCTTGAATTTGGGGTATACGTTTTTCGAGATCGAAATGAATTGAGCCAAATCGAACGATTTGCGACAATTAATTTTGGTGTGAGAAATCATTGTCGGTTATATGACAAATGAAACATTTCTTTCTAATTGTAAGATGAAATAACCCGACGCAAGGTCGTGGGGTACGCCCATGCATGAGGTCAACATAGTACGCTCACACTATCATTTGTAAATGCAAAGAGCACGTCGATTAAATGTGGCGGGAATAATTAACACTCCGTACACGGCCAACACGCGTCAAAGAGAATAATTTTGTTACATCAAAAAAGCTTTGGTGTATAATTAAAGATTCAGACGTGTCTATACTTGAATTAATAATTTCTTCAATAGATTAACTTCAATCATTTCTTGCTTATTAATCTGCAGTTCTCATATTTCCATTATCAAATTGACACATTTGCAACAAACAGATAGAGACATAAGCATATTTTACATTTACAGAATATTTTTCTCCCTTCGCCATGTTTAAATTTCTATTTACAATAAAATTTAAATGATTAATGAACTTAAATAAAAACGGCTGTATTAACAGTCGAAGATTATTATTGATTGTTATTGAAGGAACATAATTTTCTTTGCGACTATTAACATAATCGTTTCATTTTAAGTTTATTAGTTTAATTATTGAAATTTTATTGTAAATATGGCAAAGGGAGAAGAATACTCTAATTTTACATGCGTAATCATGTTTCAAGAAAACAATCATATTTCTTCGAATCTATAACTATTGCTCTATATGTTGTCAAAAAATATAGGATAATTAACGTTTCTCTCACTTGCGTTTTACGAGAAACAATTTAAAGCAGTCGAAAGATTTGACTTAAGAAAGCTAACTTTGGATTTTATGTGTGCCATACCTAACTTTCTTTTAATCCGCGTCTGATTGTGAATTGCGATACTTACACGATTAACTATTCGTGCAGGATGAGTTGTTTTGAAAGGAACATTCTCGTTCCTTTCAAAGTCGACTCAAGTTACGGCTGTTTGAACCTTTTTAATCGTCCCAAAACGATGTTCGACACCATTTCGGAACGATGTAGATCAGACCATGAATTCAGAATTAATCATCATTAAAGCAATATTATACATACATATTAATGATATTATCACAACACAAAAAACAAATTGTCTCTTTATAGATATATGTATATTCTTACATACCTCATACGTGCATAACTTTACACGCTTTTCTGATGCAACTGCGTTGCTTCGCTAACCTTACATTAAATATATAAAGACGCATACCGCTGCATCTTCCATCGAAAGGAAAAAATAGAGAGAAAGTAATTTTACCTGGTAGAAAATGCCTGCGTTTAAAGGGGAGCATGCCAAAGAGACTCTGAGGCTGGCAATTCTAAAAAACAAACGGTTGTTATATGTATATTCATGCGGATATACATATAGTGCACTTGCTCGACTCGTACTCGGTCGGCCGTGTATATCGTACAAAAGAGCGGAAAGAACCACGTTGCGATTTGACTTAAAAAAGCTAACTTGCATTTTATGCGTGCCATGCTTAGCTTTCTTTTATCCGCATTTGATCTTTAATTATTGCTTTAATTTTATAAAGGATACGCCAAACTGTAGGCGCGCCAATTTGTTTACTTGTTTTCGTTTCCATTATCGCTATTTTATTATGCAGTTTACTCATTTTCAGTTTACGCCATGCTCGTTCTGTTATTCCGTTTGAACTTTTTATCTACTGCAATCAATCATCTCTAAAGAGAAAGCAACGAGAGAATTAACGAATTTACATTGACTTTTCGAATTTATTACGTGCATGTATTAATTTTTTTTTTCAGTAAATGGAAAATCAACATGTGATACGCATTTGCCTTCTGGCATTATTTTGTTAATCTCATCTTTTCACATCGAATTTATATACTGGTCTCATTGTCAAATCATTTTTTAAATTGATTGACGTTTGTTAATATTATCTATTAGCGCGCGAAATCCGCTAACACAGATTATATAGACAGACATGTGGCACAACAGCGATAGATGCTCCAAAAAAAAAAAGGATAGTGCCGCCTCCACTTTAATCTTTCAGAGTGAATATGAATCGTCGAATTGACAGACGATATTCAATTTCATCCCAAGATTGCAACCTCCGATTTCCAAGCTTTTACATTCCGCACGCGATACAATTCGACTCGAGTTTCCAGATTTTTTTATCAAGTGTTTAGGTATACCGTTAAGAGAGTTAAACGTAAGAAATTTTATTCTGCAAATATTCTTGATACATTGTACGTTTGAAAATTGAGAAGGTGGGTATCAAGCGAGCGCTCTCGAAAAGTGTATAGCAATGAATCTGCAGAACGCGCTTTCTCTCGCGCGTTAAAAAATATCTCCTAACGGTAACGGATAACATGAAATGGAAATTTTATCCACAATTCGAAAATTTTTATATATCGCGTTGCGTCAAAGCTACGTTGCGTTACGCTACGCGCAATGTAATTTAAATTACAGTCAAATAATTTCAGGTATAAAACAGTTTCTTCTTTAGAAGTTTAGAAGTGCATCAACCTTCAAAAATTTAGCCTATATGAATTATATTTTTCCTAGCGTATGGAGTGTTTCAAAGAGAGTGACGGTATCTACACGTTCGATACACTAAGGGGGTATTGCTCCACTATAAACCCAGATTCTATTTTTGGCATACAGGTTGCATCTAGATTTTAGATGCGCGTATCGTACCGCTTCACATGACTGCGCGAATTTTTTATCCCAACTTTTCAATTGTAGAACGTTATTTATCGCGTACTTTGGAATTGTACCTGGCTATTTTACCGGGATCCACTGAGAGAACCTGACATGATCGAGTATGTAAAAGAGCTTCTTGCTTTTTCCTTTGTTACGCCCACTTTGCCATGTTCCAAGTGATCTAGAAGCAAAAGACCGACGTTGAATATCACGTAAAAAATATATACATATAATATGCTTATCAACGTTACTCATATGTATACCATCGTGAAAAACTTCTAAACTAGATTAACTTAATTAGACAAATTCTGACAATTAGTAAACTATACAACATCGGATATCTTTAATTAATAAAAATAACATTAATTATAACGTAGAAATTTAACAGATAAGCAAAATAAAAAAGTTACGTTATCAATAGTTCTATTATATACATACGCGCAATTCTTTTCTATTTTTATTTTTATGTATACATATATACAACCACCACATAAAAACTAAAAAAAATTATTATAATAATAGATAATATCATCTATAAATGGACAAAAAATTTGATGGTTGTATGAATAATAATACTAATAATACATAAATTTGTATAAAGTTGTATAAATGAGATGTGTGTGTGTGTGTGTGTGTTTTTGTGTGTATTGTATGTATAACACAAGATGAAAATAGCTTGATAAAATGAAAAATTGAACATCAATGCACAATACGTAGCTACATACAAAAAGATATGTATTAGGTATGTATCTGAATGAACGTGCACAAAAGCCAGGCAATGCCGGAATTAATTGTTAATACGAGAATGTCGTAGATCTCGATTTATTCAATGTGATTTTGCGAAGCTAATCAAGGCCTCGTTATGCCTACATAAGTGATAGAACTATGATGTGCTGTTTAACCTTGCATTACATGCCTTTGTACATTTCCTTTGCGTTATTGGATTTTTATTGATGAATTTATTCGAACAAAACAAAGATATTTTCATCATGGTACTCGAATAATGAGATTTAAATCTTGTTGATTTAAATATTCCGCACATATACACATTCAAATTAGATTTATTCGAGTTCATTCAGTTCATTGCAAGATTTCATTATACTTGGCAGACAAGCCGTATACATTTACGTAGAAGAATAAGTATGAAATATTTATCATATTATAGTGTGATTTGTGTACAATAAATAAATATTATCAAAACAAACTGCAACGTGACTAATACATGTTTCAAGCAAGGCATAATAAAATTTCGGTCGATGCTATGCGCGAGTCTTTGAAGATGTTTCTGAAGAGCGTGATAATGATAATAGCAGGTTTCGCTCAAGTACTGTGAAATTGTCGATACTAGATACTAATCACAGTGGTTGCAGAAAAAGTAAAAGGCAATTTGTAACAATCAAGATGCGTCGTTTACATACACATATAGACACGTGTGTGTATAATAATATGTATGTATGTGTGTATACATGCGAATATGAATAACGTGGGTGAAAATTTTTCGCCTACGTTATTGAATTCTTGATATACTTTATTTAACGCCATACCAACATGAAATTTATTTGTCACCGACGCATTTCGTTCAATTTTGTTGCCTCTGCTGCGCGCCGCGATGTGTGATTTTGGGTGAACGTGATTCTCATATACAAATGGAGATTTACAAAGTCTTTTGTAAGAGCGAACGCAGAGCGTTCTCCCACATGTATTATATGATTTATATACGTGAAACGTGCATAATCGATAGACTAAAAATTCTATACTAATAAAAAGTAATTGAATTTTGGATGCAAGTTAATTTATTTTAAAAAATAATAGAGAAGAATAGTGGAAGGGAGAGGAAGAAAGAAAGAAAGAGAGAGAAGGAATTAATTTTAGGATACATGAAAACGCAATTACGTCAAATATGTATATTTATATGTTTAAATTTTTTCTTTCCTCTTTTCATTTACATATACATCGGTTAAACACAAAAATTGTGGTATTATATACCTACTAAAATTAGATGCTAAAACTACAAATATACATAATTATCTCAAAACAAAATTTTTTTATAAATTTTTTTATAAATTTTTTTATAATAACATTACGATAAAAATATATATCTGCATGCGCACACACACACATCCACACACGCGCGTGCACCTACTTGTAAAAGATAATCGTTTATTGATGCACTCATTGAAGATTAAAAATTGATCGCGACCGCGAGCATGGATGGAGCTATCTAGTACAGGGTCAAGTGCATCAGACATCAAAGCCAATTGTTTGCATATCTATTTCTACGAATGTCGGTAGACGCATTTGTATACATAAGCACATGCGCACTCCTGGATATATCTCTCAGATATTTTTTGAATAAAAATACAATGTTAAAAATAATATTAAGCGTTATACGTAGACGCGAATAGTTTTATGTTGTACGTTATAGTGAGTTGTATTAGCGCAAAGTGTAATTAATAACGTAGTTTTTAAAGTTTTTCGGAAGAATGGATAATGTAACAGCGATTAGAGAAAGATTTAAAAAAAATTTATAAAGATAGACATAGATTTAGATTTTTATAAAGATAGACATTTGTATGAAATACGTAAAGTTAACTTACGTGAATGTTATATAATACTTTAATTTTACAATAATAAATTCCTATAAGATTTCCGATATTAAAAATAACATGTTCTTGTTCTTTATTTTTACTCTCTATATTTAAATATTCGAGGCTATACAATACATCCAGCTCTTCAATGCTTGAGCGATATTAGAGAAGAATTTGGCAATTCCCTCATCAATCAAGCGATCAAGCGAATGACTTCGACTTATTTTATATTCATTAAAGATGGCTAAAAATATAAGTCGTTTGAAATACCATATATATCAGAATAAAATTCTTTGTTTTTTATAATATTACTAGCACTACAAACGCGCGCTATTTAACACTTCTTACTATAATTTATAATTACATCAACCTCAATACACACAACTGTCAAAATGCAATGACAGCCGCTTACACGAAAAAATAGGAGGAGACTTTTTAAGATAGGAAACTCCGTATTATTAATCGCATGGACCACACCTGATTCCCATTGCCTTCTTATATTGTTACCTTATAATTTTAATTTGACATTAATAATATTAACGTAAATACATAGAGATAATTTTTATTTATTGTCCGCAATTAATAAAGATATTAAAAAGTAAGAAACTTTATGGATTAAAAATTATATAAAGGACATATGAAGGCGATATTGTGTTATGCGCTATCTCACAGGCGACTTTTAATCAGCTATCACATGCAATCGAAACTTCGTAAAAGAATTATGAATCCGATTTTATCAAAACCCAAATTGATTGACATTTGGTTCGCTAGGTCACATTAGGTTACACTACGTGTCCAAAAATAAAATTTTCAACTAATAATTTACAACTAACTGTAAGTAAAAAGAAATCAACTGCAGGGTGGTTGGTACATATCTATATCTACTTTTTGAGAAAATACTAAAAAGGAAGAGAATTAGCCAATATTTTCTTGGATGCTGCAGTAAATAGACAATCGAAGTGAAAAGTAACTTTAACGACCATGGCCTTCTGGGAAATCTGAGAAGCGGCTAGGGAGGAAAAACGTTGGCAACGGGTTCAAGGCCGGAGACGCGACGTGACGCGGACACGACGCGACGTTGAGCGCCACTTCGTCTCCACGTGTCGCAACATAAAATTCTTGTTCCGACAAAATTACACATTAGACAATGATTTATTTTTGTATTGGACATCTGATAATCTACAATTTTTTTTAACTAATTGTAAAAGATAGAAATTTTTTGACAAAATTTAAAGTTGTTTCTTTTTTGTTAAAGAATATTCTAAGATGCTACGACGCTTTATTTTGACTTTTTAATGCTATTGAATATTAAATAAACATCTTAATAATTAAACTGCAAATTTTGATTTTAAGAAATAAAAAGTCCATCTAAGTGCAGAATTCAAGTGAATAATAATAAAAGTATGTTTTCTCTAAAGAGAAGCTTCTTTATCTAGCAGCTACATCTTAATTTTTACGGAAGAAACGCTCAGTTTCTTTCATATGAAAGCCAGTTAATTTGTCAAGATTCAAATATTCGGAGTTTATCATGTTTATTATTACAGGCTTCGATAGCGAGCCATTAACATGAGTATAAACATATTTTCGCATTAATAGAATATGTAATAATGTATATTATCCATCGTAAATGTTAACACAATGTATACATAAGTAAAGATGAAAATTATTTCGTCAGAAAATGCAGAACACGTTGCAATGATAATTCAACATGTTTGTATAGAAAGAAATCAATGCAGAATATATGACATCCTGTCATTTTTAAGCAATTAGTAAAAGTATACAATGATATATTTTATCATACTAACTGAGAGATACGATATTAATGCAATTCAATATTTTAACAATTATTTTTTTATTTTATATCTACATAAAATTATCTCCGCCGTGAGAATGAAAATTTATCGCTTGTCTTTTGTATTTTGATCTTTTTATTTTTTATGTTTGAAATTAAATATATATGACATATAAAATGAATGAAGTGTATTTTAGATTTTTCTGTAATCACGGTAATATAATTTGTGCGGCGCAAATCCTTAATCACAAACACGTATTTCTAACAGTATTAGCGCAAAGTCAGCGTTGTAAACGCGATTCATTCTAACACGGTGTGTATATTCATTTTATATTACCGATCCACATATCGAGATCATAAATCACGAGTCGAAATGAAAAATTATAACATATACTGCAATATACGTGCGCAATATTAGCTCCATTCTTAATTAGTGTCTCTTAATCCGTGTCTCGTTAACAATTATTAAACAAACAATTTACATGTCTCGATAGATTTGAAAAGTTTTAAGATAGGCAGCTTGGGACAAATCGATATTTCGCGTAATCATTCGAGGTTCAGTGTTCTCACGAAGGCTCTTGAACATATTATACTCATGAGATACCTTCAATACGGGCGACCCGCGTCAACCTAGAACATTATGTATGTACGTATAGCATGTAAACGAGCATTGTGGAACAATGACAATACCTTCCAAATCTCACTAACAGAAATTATTCGTCAGTGTTTCGATGAAGGACAAGTTATTTCGTCATCTAGGGCTTCGCTTGATCTTATACAACCTAATTAAGCAATCCATTCACGATCAAACATTTTACGCAACAAACAATGTCAATGGGCCTCTTTAGTAATGTCAATGTTGCGAATTAGCATGCCATGCTAACATGAGCTAATTTTTTAAATTATATTTGAGCAATTTTTTATCGAATTTTAATATGTTTTCATCTCCTACATTATACATGCTGCATCATACTGTCGGTTTATTAACATATTTAGGCGCATTCACTTTTAATTGCGTACGCACATATTTACAAGCGTTAATAATAGAATTATACAATGGATAATAATGTCGGATGATTTCACAGACATCTATATCATTGATTATAAATCAATGTATTTTTTTGGAAGGGATATATTTTGAATGATTATAAATAAACATTTATAATTATTACCTTACAGAGTGAAAGTTCGGAAACTTTTGGAACAGACCGTATGTATATTATGTTTTTGCACAATTATTTACATTTAACAAAATTTTCATATAAAATTATTTTAAAAATATTGAATTTATTGAATTAAAAAATCGATATAAGAATTTTTACATTTTACATTTTATTTATTACAAGATAATTATAATTAAAATTTAAATAAAATATCAAAACGTAATAAATTTAAGATCATATCGGCGAATAAATGTGAACAAGGGCAATGACACAAGTATTGTATAATTTTCAAAATATGTACATGTAGTAGATTAATTTAATATATATAGAATAATTATATTTATTTCAACATTGTTCTTGGTGAAAAATCAGTATATTTTAAATTCGTATTTTATTCCAGCTCGTATCTCTCAATTCATTCTCGAATCCGTTGCCAGGTTACCGAAACTTTTTGTAAAACAAAATCACCACGAATGATCTTTATCTAATCAATATGTATAGAAGCAATATCACACAATTAAACAATTCTCTTACATACACAATATATATAATATAAAAGAATCTGTGTGTGTGTGTGTGTGTGTGTTCAATTGTTCATATACATATTGCTGCAATCGAAACAATATCTAATTAAAAGAATATCACAATCCATACATGTACGTACATGTATAAAAAAATAAAAAAAAAATTTATAAAATTAATTAATTAATTAATTAATTAATTAATAAAAGTTCAATTCTGGAACAGCTAACATTTATTCATAACATTCATAAACATATTTTTTTGAAGATGTTATCAGTCTAAATATTAAAATACGAGGTTGCTCTTATAATGCACGTGTTCTATTTAGCAACAAACGCGACCGAACCTTAATTTGTGCCGTTAATTTTTAACCGACTATTAAAAATATGCATCGATACGATTTATGGTATATCCTCACAAGGCGAGGAGGATGAAAAAGATGCGGTTGTTAGTTGTGGGTGTTTCGTGGCGCCGTGTTGGTGGTGACGCAAACATTTGATGTACATACATCATCAAGCGTAGGTACCATCCATAACGCTATTCAGTAGCTCGCGTGCTCAACGGTGTATACATCAAGTAAACAGTACCGATTAAAAGCCTGTAGAGCTAGATGCTCCGATAAGTTTTCATTCAAGTTAATTGCATCCTATAATAAATTATACTTTATGCTGAATTACGTAAACGTCAATATATTTAAATCCCAAGTATCTGACGATCGAATAATTATCCAAGCCATTATTGAGAGTATGAGTTATTATTTCGTCGCATCACAAATTTATTATTCATGTACTAGCGGTAATAATTAAAACATAAAATTTATTCTGTAATTTTTCTGTAATTTAGTCTGTAGTCTGTTTACAGAGAATAGAGATATATCATTGATATACTTTTACGATATCAATCAAATTAAATTTCTTTCGTCTGATCTTCAGAAGTTTTTCCGCGGTCAAATTTAAATACGACATATTATTATTCCGATTTTCTTTAACTTGTAGCTTTACTTTTGATCTTTGTCCAGAATGTTTAGATCAGCGGATTTCGAAAAACATATACTTACACACAGTACATTGATTATTTTGATTTATCTCTCGAAACAATTTTGCAAAGTCTCGTGATAATAACGTTAAATTCGATTTATCAATATTTGGCATGTTTTTTCAGGCGATTTTATTTTTTATTTTAGATATAGCCAAACAGTTTTTCTTTTATAAGAAAAATAAATGTTCTTTTATATTAGTTTAAATGCCAGGCTTTTGCTACTTTGTATAAAAAAAATTATGAAAGATCGCAAGGCTAAGACATAACGATAACAAGATGTCATTGATTTATTTATGGAATAAGTGCAAAATCTCAAATCGAGATTGCCTAATATCAAATGGAAATTAGTACGCGAGTCATCGACACGATTTATAAGTGATACGCTTGGGAAATGTGCTGCACCCTTGAATTAATCTTCCCCCGATCGAATATAGAAGCCGCTGTATTTGCGATATAGTCAGAAATGTGGCAAATTCGTAACACCAGTAAACGCGCGATAGGTCAGAGAAATTAGGAATGCTATGTGAGATTCCATTGGCGGTCGATATATCGACGGTAGATTAATTAATATACACGAGATGCTGATGCTGATTTTCCATTCGATATGCCTGCATAGTTCATCTCACATATCTTGTAACACATGTATTCTAAACTAAATTCTCAGGTGTAAGCAAGGTAAATTTTCTACATCATTAATTTATTTATGATTGAACAGAAATGTATAAAAACATTAAATTATTGCGTGAGGAATTGAACTAGATATAATCACGATAAATATTATACTTTTAATTCCTCCCAAATTGCATAAATCCAATAAAGCATAATTATAAAATTAAAATTTTATTTCAAGTCATAATTTTGAATTAGTAAATTCAAACGCTTGGCATAAGCAATGTAATAAATGTTTGCAAATTGATTTGCATTTTTTTTTTATAATTGAGAGAATGTATATTTTCCACAATAAGGAAATATCTATTTAAAAACTTTTTACTAATTTCAAGCGCGTATAAACGTATAAACAAAAATCAATTTCTTCAATTTAAAATTGTTCTTTCTTTCAAATAAAATAAAATTAACAATTATTTATTTTTACTTTCTAATTTGTGTATTACTTGTTATATTGATATTATGGTCAGTTATTAATTGTACTGCAAACAATTTATTATCCAGTTTAGAGGATAAATAATGATCTACTCTATTAATCGAATTTTTTTTACATAAGTCATCTTTGCTGAATATTAAATGTTTCAAACTTTGAAGAAATTGGATTCTTTTCGGCCAACATTCTTGCTTCCTGCACTTTTAAATTAAGCAAGAAACAATTACCAGTGTTACACTGCCACCGATATCGATTATTTAAATTTCGCATTATCCGTCAATTTCCTGTTTTCATCGTAAGAAATGTCGCATTCCAGCACGTAATATTAGAAATTGCTTGCCCGCTTCTCGGCCGGATATTAACACTGGAAGTTGATGTTTAGTCAATACCGACAAATTCCAGAAATTACGTCTCGAAATTCAGAATTTTACGTTTTCCCTTCTATACACTTGATGCAAACGTTTCGCGGAATAAATTTGTCGTTATTCATACAGTTTGACCAAAGTTGATATAAAGTCTGCGTTATAGTAAAAAAAATTGGTACTTGATTAAATTGGGACTCGAAGTCATGATGTATGTATAAAGTCATGAAGTGTAAAGTGACATTTACACAAAGTACAAAGTACATTTACACAATGTAAAATTTACACAATGATAAATTTGAGTAGATTTAGGCGACAAAAGTAATCGTAACCGTTGTGTATTGTATTCTGTATCGAATGAATTTACATGACTACATTACGTTTCTCTTAACAAGCGTCTTAACTAAGGGCTAAGCGGTATGTTCGCTCGTTGTGTTGAAGATTTGTCACGGAGATATTTACATCGCAAGGACAAGACGATTAGCAATGCATAACTTGATGGAATCTAAATCTGAATATTCATATATCGTCAATGAGTGTAACAATGAGTGACAGCATTTCATGCGCGGAATAAATATTCCGTTGAAACCGCCGTATATTTTTACTATTAAAAAGCTCATGTATATGTAAAAACAAAATCTACATATTTCGCTTTATCGGATAATCAATCATTCTATTTATTAACAAAAGAACTCGAGTAATCTTCTGTACGTATTTTTCAACCGTAACCATGGGAGACTTATGACTTACAATGATTTTAATATGCGAATATTTGTCTCTTTCCGACTCTTTTTTTCGTGAGTTTTAAAAGAGCAATAACATAAATAGATAAATATATTTTTTTAAGTTTTATTAAAATACTTATTAAAAAAATTAAAATTAATAAAATTTATATTTGACTTTATTACTGTACTGTTTCATTAAACTTTGATAAACTATTTTGTTAAATGCTGCCATTAAATGAACGATTATTTTTATATTCTTTTAAGAATAATGTAATCTATCGTAGCTCCTCTATATCGTAAAATTCGAAGTAATATACAGTTTATAATAAATCAAATTCTCTCAATCTTAATACAAACGTGTTCTATAAGCCACGATTAAATGATGAAGTACAATTGGAAAAAGATTCTGAAAAAGACAAATAGAGGTCCAATTCTTCGGAAATCGACTATCTGACGACTCGTTTTTACTGTCTATAGAAATAGGCAAATAGCTATTGCCGTTGCAGCTCAGCAAATAAAAAAGTTGTACATATACATATTATATACACATAATGTGACAAGACACGCGTTCTCGAAATCTGAAGCATTTGTCAGACGAATGTGTCACTTCTCACCGCTATAAGTAACGCAATTTATTTCCCATTCTGATGATTAACTTTAGCTTCCACGTGCGAAACGTCAACTGGAAAAAGATTCTGTTTTCATGTGTTTCTATTTATATAATATTGGTAAAAAAGAGTGCACGAAATGCACATCACTCAAAATTACTTTTCTATTGACATATTCGATCTGTTCATTTATATTACAAAATTATTTTTCCTCGAAGAACGAAATTTCTTTGTACTTTCCTATTTACAGAGCATCATTCAACATATCAAGTATATTCAACATATATACATTCGAAAGTCACAAAAAAGATATTTCTATTTTTTAAATTATAGAAATTATAATATAATATAAATAATTTGATAATTGGAAATAATAAAGTAAAATAAATAAAGATAGAAAAGTAATATTTTTTGTGTTGCTAGATTTTCTTTGCTATTTTTGTGTTGTACTTCGCGCAATTGAGCGACGCAGAAAGCAAAAAAAATGACTTTCGAGATTCTTATCCCCTACAAGACGTTTTCAATAGAGAGAGAGAGAGAGAGAGAGAGAGAGAGAGAGAGAGAGAGAGAGAGAGAGAGAGAGAGAGAGCGCACTGTTTCATAACTTAGCCACATTATGCATACAATTTACTTCTTTATATAATAGAAATTCTCGAAACTAGAGAGCAAAAGAAAATACAAGTTTTTTCCTCTTAAAAAAAAGGAGAAAAGGAAACCTCACAAGCGTTTAATCTTTTTAGTCCTTCACTTTTACATTTCTCATATCTGTTAACGTTGATATGAATGAAACAATAGCTTACCAAAGTTTATAATATTTGATGACACTCGGTAAGATTAACATAAGAGTAAGAGCATATTAAAGGAAATGTTTTTTTTTTGTAACATGTAAGTAAATTAATAAAGCCTAAAGCTTACGTTAGTTACGTTTCATTAATTACAATATAAATCCGTTGCTACTGCATCACACAATCCATATTACTCGATATCCCCGAAATAGAAATTCTCTTTGTCGCAATTTATTCATAGTAGCTTTTGCTGCCTCACTTCGCTTACTCGACCAAATAATCGATTGACGTAGACTGTAGATCTTATTTAGTGACAAAAGCAAAACTGAGGAGGCGAACATCTCGTTTAGCAAACAAAAGATAAAATCTCGTATCACGGGAAAAAATATCAATTTCTATCACGATTGTCATAACAACTTTATCGATTGCTATAAAAATATCTGTTAACAATTCAATGAAATCTAATTATAAATTAAGGTAACAATGATTAATAGATAAAGTAATACGCAAAAATTTATATATAATACTACATTTAATTAAACACCATGTATTAAAATTTATGCACTTTTGAATAATCTCGTAGCAATTTTAAAACGATATTCTTATTTTTCCGACTTTTTTGTTTGGACACAATTTTTCTACAAATTTTTAACATGCAATAATAAACGTCTAGAAAGTTTTTACAAAATATTTTTACTTTCTATAAGCCACTTCTGTCTGCGTGGTTGCATTACATGTTCTAATTATAAGTAACATAATATAATCACGATGATTTATTTATTTAATTAATCAATCTTTTTTGTATTTATGCCTTCGTTAATTATCAGCTTAATCCTATCTTAAAATTGCCGTGTTACCGGCGTTGAAGCCTCTTTCCCCAATGTTTAAAAATTCATATCTTCCAGAAAAATAAAGATATAGACTTCTTTCTGGGCTCATCTTAAAGATGAATTATGTGGCTATTTTTTATGAAATCGTGATTTTATTTAAAAATGGCCGATTAAAACGTAATTTTTTTTTTAATTTATTTTTTTCAAAAATTGTTAAAATTTGTTCAATTAAAATGGGTGGTGATGGTGGGTGGTGGTGATGGCCCTTTCTTGTGCTTGCAGCAAGAATGCTCTGCTTCTTTCGTTCTTAAACGTTTGTGAGAAATGGTAATGATTGAGGAGATTCGCAATCGTTATTCTTAGTATTCTTACTGCCCGATGCACTTACTCTTTTATATATATACGTAAACTTGGTATACATGTCTATATAATAAAAATATATGTACACTAATATATAACAATGATTAATTACAGAAAATTACAGAAAAATAAACTTTATTAAAATTGTAAGATGTAATCGGTATTTTTTGCATAATCACTTTAACACATAATAAAATTTCAAAAATTATGTAAGAAAGAAAAGCGTATATTATTTGTAAAAGAAATTCTCTATCTAAACTGTATCAATATAAACTCTAACGTTAACATAGCTATCCGCTGAAATTGGTTTTCCAATATCTTAGATACGTGCAATTTTACGCCTGTATATACTACTTTAACTATAATAATATGAAAAAAAGAGACACATTTATACGATGGACGCAATTGAAAAAAAAGATAATTAGAAACGTGAATACATGTTTGTTTCAGGAAGCGAGCGGATGTAACAAAGTTGCAAGAAAAATGAGTGCGAGTGTTAAATGGAATAAGTTTCGAAGAACGTATATCATATATTCCATATTTAAATCATTTCTGTTTCTCGATTGATGAATATAAAGCTCGACGTTACGGCTGATAATATTTTTTCAACGGATCAAATATTTTGATTAATTGTAACGGCAAATATACTTTAGTCACGAATCTCGAAAGTTTCTTCAATAAGATAGAAAAATGAAAGTTATGATGGTGCCGCAGAAAATTGTTTTTCTCAGATAATTTAAAATGTGAAATCGATGCTCGAAGATTATGACCGCGTTGCGTTCTGGTTGATGCATTTTATTGTCCCGATGAGATGATCGAATTGTTAATATATAATAATATGATTCTTATGAAGAATGCTTCGTTTACTTCTGACCAGCCAATCGCATTAGGGACGAACAATTTAATTTGTTCAGTCAATCGTTCGTGTCTACTGACTGAGCTGCGATAGCTGCAGTGGCAGCCTCGAAGCATTGCGGGCATCATGACTCCATTGCAATATAAAGGAGAGCGCGTTTACAATGAGAAAAACTTGATCCGACGGAAATCGCATAGCTGAAGATAAGTGTGAATTCTTCTGTTGCTGTGAAAGCGACAATGTCAACGTTTGCCACAGACACGCTGCTATCGTCCACTACCTTTGCCGAGGAAACGACCACCCTCATACCCACTGTTAACAGGATTGACACACGGTTGCAGGACATCAATCCTGTCTCGGTGGTCCTGGCGGTTTCCATAGTGTGCATTCTCTCGCCTATCATCGTTACCGGTAACTCCATCATCCTAGCCGCCTTCTATAGGTACAAAAGACTCAGGACCGCTTCCAATTGCCTTTTGGTTTCGTTGGCCATTAGCGATTTCGGGGTAAGCCTGTTACTATTGTAACCTAACTGTTCATCATTCTTGTATAGACACAAAAAGCGCGGTGTCATCACGTAAGAAAAGAATACTTTTACATAACGATTAAAGCTTTAATTGTAAAAAATAATATGTATAAGTGTAAATACCGATAATTTATATTTGTGAAAGAAATTTATCATCGTATAGGTATATACTTATTTAACACTGAATCGACGTTACGTTGATTGACATTGACGCGCCTCTCGTGAGATCACGTATATATATCGTCGATAAACTATATAAATCTATTCACGCGCATTTCCTTTTTTTCACGCAGAGCTGAGATCAGAGTTGATACTGCGATGTTCTATATTCTCGCGATGTAAAACTGATTTTTAACAACGCCAATTTCGCATTTTGCGTCTCTTTGTAAGTTCAATTTACGTGCCAATATAGGCCAATATAGTACTCAGTACTCACTCGCGCGACAGCGAACGCATAATCCTCATTTAGATCAGTAATAAATGGACAGTGATAAATGGACCTGTTTTCGTTGGTAGATCGGCGTGTTTATGCCAATTGGGATACAGCTGGAGCTGTCAGGTCTACCGGAAAACGGCGTTTCCGCTCTTTGCATCGTGCCATATTGCATTGCGATCGCGCTCTGCAGCGTGAGCATCCTGGTCACCGTGGCCATCGCGGTAGACCGTTTGACTTCATTAGCGCAACCGTTGCGATATAAAAACATCATTACCCACAGCAGCGTAGAAAAGTACATCGCGGTTTTTTGGATATATGCGATCGCCGTTGGCCTCTCACCTCTTATTTATACTCAAATCATCGGAGGGATGCAGTCGCATAGGTAACGATATTTACTCTATGTTTATACATATTGACATTTAATAAAAAAAAACTTGAATAAATTCCGGTTTGTAAGAATATTACAGCAAATACAACAAGTCTGCAAGTGCGATTCATTTAATAAATATACAAGTGACTTCTTGCATTAATGCACTACGTTGATTTCATATTTCAGAAATTAATTATTATTTAGGATGAGAGAGAAAAATGGAAAACGATAGAGAATTTTGGCAATTTTAGAAGTATTAATCTCAAACTATATATTTAACTTAGGTTTGAATGGAACAAATTAATAAGAACCATTTTGTTTAATCAAAAGTACATTAATACAATATGTGCGCGAATTTTGTTTCTTCATCCTATTTCTTTTTGTTTTATCTTTCATCAATAAACTTTGAAGTGAAAAACTTAAAAAAGAGAAAAACAATAATAACAACGTGATATAACATAATTAATGTAATGTGAAATTTTTAATCGCATCTTTGCTATTTCAAGATTAAGTAATTTGCTTTTATTAAAACGTTCCAAAATAAAATTTATAACTTTATCAGTCAGTTACCAAAATTCGATATTAACTTTGTTCTACGCGAATTGTAATAATTGTATCGACAAACAAAACATGCCTGCGTTTGTTAACATCTCTCTCTGTAATAGAAGGATCGTAATGGAAAATCTCTCTATAGTATATCGAATTACATATGCAGTATTACTATCGCGAAAACAATATTTAAAGTTTACAGAAACAATTTAATTGCGAATAATGAAACTCGGGCCAGATAACTTATTTAAAAAATTATACAACGTTAATATCTCACAGTTAATTAAAATTAAAAAAATTAATTTGTTCTTTGCGTTATCAGTATAACATCGATACTGATTGTGCTGAACGCAACTCTCTAATGCTATATTTCTATAACTATATGTTTCCACTTTCATGTCATTGCTAGAACTCGTGATATTAGCATTCATGGTACGTCACTCATCGTTATCACTTGACGAAACAGAAAAGCTTTTCATACTATCTGTAAGACTGCAGATTGTGCACAAAAACAATTTAAGTAACGCATTAAAAATAGATAAGAAGTTTGACAGGAAATGATTTTTTAACCATTCGATTATACTTTTGCGCAATTAAAGAAAATTAGAAAGATCTTCGATGGATCCCGTTCAGGATCTGTTTATCTCGTGGCGGTCACATATTGTGGACATTACATTTATGAGATACATATTCTACAGATTTATTAAACATGATTTTATTATTGCAGCGCGCATATTTAGTACTTGATCGAATAAACCTTTAATGTTTTTGTAAAAATACACTGATATTTTAACTACAAAAATATTCTATTTTAATTTAATAAACTATTTTAAACAAATAATAATAACAATCAGAAGAAAATAACAATGACATCTAATACTTAAAGGATTTAATATCATAGATTAGATATATCAAATAAATACCATAGTACATGATAATATTTTAATTTTTGTGCAAATAATCTTTGATTTTAATTTATCTTACAGTGGAAATTGTAGATTCGATACGGCCGTGTTACCACCGGTCAGGATATTTCTGGTCGTAGCAGTTTGGGCACCGAGCGCCTTAGTTCTAGTTGGTTGCTACATGTATGTCTATCTTGTTGCGCGTGCACATGCACGCGCGATTTACACCGTAGAATTAACGTTCAGACATCAAACACAGACATTGGCATTGCCTCGTTACGGACAGACGTTGGCAGTTACGGTCGGCGCGTTTCTTATCCTGTGGCTTCCATTCCAAGTAAGTATTGCAGCATGCCTATTACAAAATAGCAAATGAGCTTTTCATTGCTTTGAAAAGACTGTAAACCTTTGTGGTTTAAAATTTTACACCATTGGTGTAAAAGCCAAATTTTTTGAGCTGCGACTGCAGGTTTCTACATTGAGTCTTAGATGACCATTAAAACCTCATCGCTATTTGAACGTCGCGTCATACTTGCGATAACATCAATTTCATTTCACGGCTATCGCCGTGCTATATATTTCCTATATATGCTTTACAGAGATACAAGATTTAAGTCTAATATTTAATGTATTGGGAACATATTTTTGTATAATATTTGATATTGTGCAATATTATGCATTATCTAAAAGCTATATTAACGGTTTACTTTGAAAAATTGTTAAATTAAAGGGGCATAAAAATATTGTACAATATAATTTTATAGTAATATTAACACGTCTCGAAAAGCAGCTTAAGGCAACCTTTGCTCGGCATGTTTCCAACATGTTTCTTCTCTTTTCTAGACTTGCATGCTGGTGGATATTTTCTGTGGCACCAACATTCTGTCGGACTGGACAGTGGTGTGGCTGGGTTTACCGATCCTTGCGCACAGCGGTGTGAACCCCTGGATCTATGCTTTTCATCATGGTGAGATGCGCATCGCCGCTGGAAAAATTGCCGAAGATCTGGTCGCTCTGTTTGGTGTGACACCAGGCCGTTACGGTTGCTCGCCGATAAGATGCGGCACCAACACGAACCTTGAATTGGCCGAAGTGAATAATGAAGAGAGCAACGAAAATAGGCGACATTCGCCCATAGAGAATTGTTTTGCTGCCGCCAAGCACCACAACGTTCTTTACAGCAGAAGATGCCTGGAAACATCGGAAAGGCACACCGATATCTCACCCGAGAAGCATGACATCGAACACGTTGCATCATACAGCAATCAACCGCCGAGCGACATCATCGAAGAAAACGTGGATCATCACGACCTGACGAAGATGCTCGATCCAAGATATATCATTGATCGGAATCACGTTATCGACTCCAATCACAATATCGACAAAATAAAAAATTTCAAATATTTGCTGGATCCAACCTTTAACAAAATCCGGCATCTCCGACGATTGAATCACAAGCGAATAAACGGGAAAAATTCACTGTTGATTTCCGAGCCGAAATTTATATCTTATCAGAACTTGAAGAGCGACGGTGCACACAGCAGTCGTAAGCTTCTTCAGCTGAATGCCCTGTCGGATCCAATACTAAATGTTGATACTACTTCTATAGTAGACATGAAGAACTCGAACCAAGTAATGTGCCGCGTAAATAACGTTGCCTATCAGAGACGAAATCCAAATTTGTCGACCATGTCAGATTCGAATCTCGGAGCAGCAACAGCCGTGCATGCTTCTGAGGCGGGCACGAGGCTCTTTCCAACGAGTGACAACAGTGCGGAAAGTCGCGGCCACTCGGTGCAAAATCTTAATCGCGGATATGAGGGCGCGTTAGCAAGGCACGCGATGATGCTCTGTCGACAGATGGAGGATCAACAGAGGAAAATCTCTAGCAAGACTTGTTCCCGTCCACGACCTAAGTTCCGCGGCTATTTCGGACATGTGAGTCCGAATCTGAAGTACAGGCTGCGAAACGGCTGTTGCTCATCCGCCTGCGTCTCATCGTCATCGCGGGCGTCCGATAACGTCAGACCAAGCTACGAGGCGAATGCATCGAAGCAAAGAGTGTCCCCGGCTGCAGGCGTTTCGCAGCTAACTATCACGTCGAACAAATTAGCCAATCTCATTGATCTAGACCTAGACTCACCATTGAGAAATGCACGCACATCCGCGACGCACATGATCAATTTTACTGCCAGAACCGTGGCGCAAACACATTATAGGAATTTGGAGGTGTTGAAGCACTCCGAATCGATTAACGCGATCGGCGATTCGACGACGCAACGTCGGATTCTATTGGAGCCTTCCAACTTGATGGATTCATTGATTGTCCCGACAATACGCTCGGAACCGCCGAGTCCCATAGATCCTCTTCCTTCGGCGTCTCCTCGGGCCGAAGAATTAGCGCAGAATCTCAAGATCCCAAGATCCGTCGTGGCCGCGGACGCCGTCATCGCACAAAATCGACGGGCTAAACTACCTTTAGATAAAAACAGTAGCAGTCCTGTGAGACAATCCGTTCCTACTACAGTGGCTACAGTACCGACCGTGTTGCTAAATATCGAGGACTTGAGCGAATCGACCGGACAGGCCGGTGACAATCAGATTCAAATTCATCAGAGTCAAAGGAGCGACTTTTCTGCATCTGGTAATACAACGTTGGAGCCGATCGATCTTTTCGAGGCACTGCTGAGGAATTCGGACAAAGCTGGCAAGGACATGAAATTACCAGAACCCATCTTTGCCGAGCACGATTCCACGAGGTTCAGCTCAAGACGACCATCTGATTCAAAGTGGTCTGAGTCTTCCAGGAGCCAAGAAGTCTTATCAAGCACGATGGAACACCGAGCTGCATTCCCGTCGTTTTATTCGGTCAACGACTTTCAGACTTGCAATAGCGGCAGCGATCTCAACGATCTCACGTCCTTGGATCCGTTCATGTGTCCTGATGCCTTGACATCATCCTTGCACGAATCCTTCTTTAGCGCGCCGTCCATGCCCGATTCGGACATATTCACGTCATTCGAAGAAAGCGACGAGCCGGTCTTTACGCCTGATTCCGAACGGGACACATTGCAGGCATATAATTCGATGTCGACAGTAAATTTGAAGAGATGTGTCATTGAAGCGGCTTTCCAAAGCAAATCTACGGAATCGGTGCACCGCGTCAAGTGTCCTTCGACACGATCCTGCACGATACTCAGACTAGAACCAGCCGTGCATTCGAGTAGATTGAGCATCAGACCTTGTGCGAATTACATCCTGAAGGGCCCGACAATCAAGAGGAACTCACGATTGGCACCCCTTGCCATCCCCACACCCACTGACATCTGCACTCCAACGTTTGACGTCGTATCGGAGATCAAAAGTGATAACGCCGGTATCGGCGTCAGAGTTTAAATTTAAATTAAGTTCACAAGATAAATGGGAGTTTGCAAATTTCCTCGCGTCAGCTGCAGTTTGCATATCTATATTTGCACAAGAAACATTTATCACAGTCGCCATTTATCGAACTTTATTCTCAAAAGAATTTGAAAACCTTGCGGAAGTCTCTATATTAACTCCAGGATAAAAAGAATCCGAATACGCAGAAGTTAAGGTATATACGCAGTTTTTAATGTTTTTATATGCTAAATCGCATATGCGCTATGAATTGGCAAATTAAATATAATATAAAATGCTATTGCCAAATGATACGTCACGTGATGTGTTTATAATTATTTAATTTCTTTTTTATTCACAATGTGCTATTTGATGATGCAACCAAGTTGCTCGTGTACATGTAATTTGTTGTTATACATTTCTTCGAAAGAGGCAATATTTGCTTTAAACTACTTAACATGTATGACTATTTGTACATATACAACTCTTTTATTTACACTTTTATATTTTTTTTCATCTTTTACAATATACTTGAAGCTTTTTTCTCTTATGTAGAAATATATCAAAGTATAGTTTATATTTTTAATCTTTGAAATAGTTGAAATAATTAATCTAAATAATTAATTTGCATCAAATAAGATCATATCCTTGAGAACTCGGCACATCGTTTTGTTGAAGCTCGATGCTTCTTCGCTGAAGCTTAATTTTGAAAGTTCGGTGTTCTTAATTAAAGGCGCGCGGTTTTGATTATCAGATATGTATGGCGCTACATATACTATATTCACTATATTTTCACTGTATAAAAGCCTTATTTATTACGCTGTAGGAAATCATGAAAGAATTTCTAAACTAATTAATAACCAATGTGCAGTCTATCACATTGGACTCTTTGACTCTGCAGGAGTGCAAAGCGTTTTCAAAATACACTTTTGATGTAATAAGAAAATAGCTAATTATGATTAGTGTTGCTTTTCGATCAACTTTTCACAATGACCGTGTTTTAATAAACAATGTTTGATGTAAATAAGAACGATGCCCAATTTATATCATCGAACAATAAATCATCATTTTATCTAAATGAATGATATTTAATAATTTAAGCTAATAATTTGTTTATTCATTCGCTCGAGTTTTTACCAATAAATAATGTTCCGCCTCAAATACGAAACGTTATTTGTCGTATAGAAGTAAGAAAAAATTCTCTATGCGATTCAATTGTATTATCTGATACGTTACACACATTGATATGTAAATATGAATGCGCGATTGCGATTATATTTTACGAATCAATTTCTCGTAATCTGAATCAAACAGTTATTTAAAAGTTTCGCACATCTCATGTGCCAAACAAATTAATTATATTGAATTTTAAGTTTCGCAGGTCATCATATGCCCGTATATTATTGCTCGTGTACCTGATGAAAGATTATATATACATATACGTATGCACACGTATACACACACGCGCGCGCGCGCGCGCGTGTGTGTATAATTGGAAAAGACTTTGAAAATATATTGCGGAATATTTACTGAAATATTTTTTAATAAAATGTATAACTAATTAAAATCTAATATAATTTTACGGATAGCACAATTATTGTGTTTTTTTATAATAAAAAAAAACGAAATTTTGTATTCTCATTCGGTCTGAGCCTATTTTTGCACGAGTCATTTTTTCTTATATAAAATTTTTTTACAAATAATATTTTGTTAAAATTTTGCTAATAAGGAGAATAATATGTATAATATGTACACTGGTTAAAAAAAAATTAGGGGATCACTTTTTCTCAGTAAATTTTTGCGGTTGCGACACTTTTTATTTATAGGTTTTAAAACGCACTAATATTTTGTAAATGCGAACCACAATTGGTGTTATACTGTCTCTAGACTAATGATAGTACATCGTGGTATTTGCAAATATTAGATACTTATAAAATATATATTTTGTATATTAAATATATATTAAAAATCTATAAAAAAAAGTGTCGCAACCGCATTCTGTCCACGACTGTACACTCGCTCACTAAAAGGTTGCGACACATTTTTTTTATAGGTTTCTAATTTATATTTAATATACGTAATATATACTTTATAGATAACTAATATTTTGCAAATGCAAACCACGATGTACTATCTCTGTCTCTTATACACAGTCTGACACCAATCGTGGTCCGCATTTGCAAAATATTAATGCGTTTTAAAACCTATAAAAAAGAAAGTGTCACAACCTTTTAGTGAGCGAGTATACGTATATATATAATTTTCAAGGAGAATATATGCAAATTTAATTTGTTTATGCTTTATCAGAATTAGAAATCTTTTTCTTAAATTATGCGAAATCTATGCGACACTTTTTTTTCTCTTAAAAATGAGACATATAAATGCACAATGGCCAGTTTGTAAAATCGTATTAAATATAATTGATAAAATAAAAATTGGGATTGTTGAAGATAAAGATGTGTATAGATAAATAAAGAGAGAGAGAGAGAGAGAGAAATCAGACAAATATTAAAATATATACATTATTTCTATTTTACAATTAGAGAAAAGGACCAAAACTAAAGTAAAAGCATAAATAGAGATAAAGAGAGAGCGAATGAGAGAGACAGAGAAATTAGGCAAATATATATACGGTTATTTATATTTTAGAGAAAAGGACCAAAATTAAATATAAGCGTACATTTGAAAAAACAATCAATAGCGAGTTAAATACATAATCGTTCTACAAGCAATTCAATTACTGTATGTTATTTTCCTTACATCATTTCATTACATATCACGCACTGCAGTTATTATATCATTTCCATTCTTCTGCAACTATCTTTAAAGATTTTTAATTTTATTTGTTACATCGCCACAAAAATTATTTTATTACAAATTAATACACAAATGATAAAATTATCTAGGGAATAGAAAATGTGAAAATAATCACACTTCTTACAACTATAAATGCCAATTAATATTAAAATACTTTTATACATACCAGTAATTGAGAAAAATGGTGCATAAATGTACATTTTTTTTATCATAGGTATATATCCTCTAAAAAACATTTTTAAAAAAGCGAAAGAAAAGAAAGAATGTGTGCATGGAAATTTTCTATACTTCATGTACCTATAACGATGCCCTTGCACTTGAAATAATTTAAGAACCAAAACATTAAGGAAATTTTACATATAACACATCCACATATATTAACATATGTTAATATGCAAACATGCACAAGTGCAGACTAAGTAAAAATAAGGATATATATTTCTTTTCATATTCAAGTTGACTGATCTTGTGCGATTTGTCTTTCATATCGTACAGGTATATAAAATATTATAAATAGATATTATAATCTATCAAGATAATATAGATTTGTCTGATTTTTTCTATTTTGTAAAGTGATAATAACAATTAGCGTATGATGAATGTTTTCATAATTAATAATGATTTCTTTCAAAAACATTTTAAACTCTTTAAACGTATTGTATACCTATTAATTGTGCAGAAAAGGTATTCTCTCGAATCGAATTTGAAAAAATAAAACATTAAAAAAAGCGAATGTTTAAAGAACATTGAAAATGTTTATGTTGATTTTTTAGGTAGCAGTTGATTATTATGTTATAACAATTTATAAGCAGGGTTGGGTAATGCTTAATTAAAAAGTTAAATAATTAAATAATTATAACTTAATTTAGTTACATTTTAGACTGATCGTAACTTTTAACTTAATTTAGTTATCATTTTATCGCGGTAACTATTAATAACTTTTAATTTAACTTTTTTGAAGTTGCACGTGTAGTGTTTCTCATGTTCTCATCAAACCCAAGAAAAAATACATATCTGCGTCGGTATTTTGAATTTGAGGCGTACGTCAAGGTTATATTTATATTAATATAACAAATATAGTATATCTAGCAGGAAAGAATCGCGGGCCTTCTATACGTACATATTGAATCGTGTTACAAGAAGTCCCTTGAAATTATGCTTTTTTTCGCGGCCCGATGGAAATAAATATAACAAATGTACTTTATTTAGAGACTCCAAAATTATGAAATAAAAAAATTTAACTTTTCAATTACTTTTTTATTAATTTAACTTTTAATTTAATTAATTTTATTATGGCTTAACTTATATGTTATAACTAACATAAGTTAAATTTTTAAGGTTGTTAACTTTAACTTTAACAATTAAAATTAACTTGCCCAACCTTGCAATTAAGATAAAAAGATTACATTATTTATTATATATATACATATATAGCGCTAAAATTTTTGTAACTTTTTTTTATAAAACACGTACGTATAATATACAAATTTTATAGAAGTAAAACTCGAGTCACAAAAGTGATAAACACTGATATATTTTTAATATCTGAAGTATCTTTATTGTATGTGTCTGTGCTGTACGTGCAGGATGTGCGCGCGTGTGTGCGTGGATATATATATTGTTTATATGTCAAGTGTGAAAGTAAAGTCTTAATTCAACACGCTTAATGCAACACGACTCTGATTAGATTAGTTAAAAAAATTAAGGAAAAGTGTTCCTTGTTCTTTTTATATTATATGAATATGATTTTGAAATAAAAATACTGTTCTTTCCATTATCTAATTCTAATAAGTATAAAAACGTAAAACACCAAGAATTGAAGTATAGATTCATAAAAAGATAAATTTTAACTTTACCATCATCTTAGAAAAAAATTATCCATATATACTATGTGTAAATACGTGTGTAATTTTTTCTTTTATATATTCCGCCTAAAGGTCAAAGAAAGAAGACAAAATTGAATAAAATGAAAAATAAGTGTTAATATTAATTGTTATGTAAAATGTAAAGAGATATAAATCGAAAATAAACATATAACATTGAAGCAAATTTCTTTTGTATTATGCTAATGTTTCGATTTAATAAAAAAACAAATTTTTATTTCAGAAATACTAATATATAATAATAATTTAACAAAAAATTAGAATAGTATAATGATAACTATTATATTATTTAATTATTGCAATGGTGTCAAATCATATAATATTTATTGTTATTTTTGTGAAAACATGGATTAACATGGTTAAAAATTATAACGTAGAATCGAAAGTGTGACGAAAAAATTATTATCACATCAATAATATGTACACACACACACACACACACACACACACACACATACAGAATATATTATTCTTAACAACTGTAGCGTTATTAATTAGCG
>NW_012026837.1:593143-600349 GCF_000956235.1 Wasmannia auropunctata | reverse complement strand
ACACGCACACGCACACACACACACACACACACACACAAATTACCTACTGCAGTAGATTAGACTATTTTGCTGAGTCTATTTTTTCTTAACTTTTAGTCTTTTTAAAACATTTTAATATATTTTAAATTTATAATATTTTTAATATACTGTTTAATTTTAGTTTAAGCGCATTCTATTTTGATACAAAATGGAAATATGTATTTCGTAATTTGAAATTTGTAACGTCATAATTCGAAACGATTGATGCCATTGTGAATTTCGTCGCATACTTCACTCTGTTGTTTGTTTTGTTCTCGTCTCTATCTAAGAGCTTTTGAAGGTTTAAGGTGCAGGAGACAGTAGACGTAGTTTGACGTAGTTATCTCACGTAGCGTGGTATATAAAGATTTGTGGATTTGGTTTTATCGAACTCTGCACATTTGAGGATTAATAAAAGAAGAAGAGAAAGAGATTTGTGATAATTTTGGTTCGCATCTATCGTCTTGTTCACAGGTGAGGCCAAATAAGTGAAAAGAAATACAACGATAAAATATACATGTATATGTGCATTCCAAATATATGATACATTAATCTCGTTTTTCTATTTACTTAAATATTTGTAGATTTTACCGATAAATAACATGGAATCAGGATATATAATAAAGGATAATGCAAGGATCACTGCGAAAGATGTACCAAATTCAGATTCATCATCAGAATGCATATGTTTTAGACCACATTCCAACATCATATGCAATGGTTGTGGATTTTGGACTAGAGGAAGAGTAAGATACTGTTGTCCTCAACATCCTAAGGTTATTATTCTAGGTTCTAATATTTTATTTCTCTTAATCTAGCTTTTATGTATGGTTAGTTGACGACAGTAATAAAAACAATTATTTAAACAATAAATTTAATAATAATATTATTAAATAGTATTGCTGCTATATTGCTATAATAATATCTCTTGTCATCATCTTTTTCTTACTTACAGATCGTTTTTCTACATGATCATGCTCAATGTCCACGCTGTAGAAGCTATGACTTCATGCTTAAGGAAATCTAAAGCAATTATTTTTGTCAGATGAGTTGAAGTTAGAAATTAGACAAGTTAAACATATATATATATATGTATGTATATATATATATATATATATATATATATATATAAGATAAAGATAAGTTAAAAGTTATTAATGATTCATTTAAATAAGGCTTATTATTGTTTTACTACGTTGAGTGAGTGAGTTAATATACTATATGAATAAATATTATACAAGTGCGATAGTAGATTTGTTTGGAATAGTAAAATTGTTGTAGAAAAGACTGAAGGATTTTCATATATCAATCTATAACAGATACTAAAAGATAGTAGATTTGTTGGAGAGAAGACTGATATTTTCATTTCTATAACAGATACTGAAGATGAGCTGCACTTGTAAATCTCTTTACAGATGGAACACTGTCAAAATGTTTAATACCTCGCAGTATATAGATATCAGAATGAGTTGTTTTTATTTTTCTCATAACACAGTGCATAACACAGTTGTCAGAAATATGCTAGTACATTGTTACAATGGTATATTATAAGAAAATATTACTATGATTGTTCTAAACTTTAAACTAATGATTTATTATACATATAATAACAAAATGTTTTGACAGTAGCCCCAGATAAGAATAAATAATATATTGTCTTAAGAAATTAATCAATAATTTGTATCTTGTACATTGTTCTCGAAAAAAGTCAGCTTTTTTAATTTTTTCAAATAAAGTGCCTTTATCAAAAAAATAAAAGTGTAATTTTATATGTAATGTATGTTATCAGCAAATATGACATTTAAAAATAAAACCAGTTTTATTTTGCCTTATTTGCCTTATATTAATTCCTATAAATATTCTATTCATTCTCAAAACCTTATTAGATATTGAATTGTGCAGTTTTGAGAAACAAAATATATATTAAGTTTACAAAATTATTTAGCACGTGTTGAAAAAAAGCATTTTTCCAAATGTTTAATTGTATAATAATATACAGTAATATATGCATGTACGATTATTCGGTTATGTTACATTTATTTTTTATCATAGCAGATTGTTATATATCTATCCTCCGCGGTTTTGGATCGCGAGAACATGTTCGAGAATTTAAATTAATATTAAACAATTATTTCTTTAAACAGAAAGTTATTGTGGTAAACAAATTTACATAAATAGACAAGTCATGCTCATATGTATGTATATACATATACAATATAATACATAGAAATTCTTTAATATGATTATTTTTTAGTTTTTCGCTGAATCTCTCGACTATTGTAAATAACTTGGCATTAATTTCGATCTATAATAGATTCAGTAAGCCTTAAAAAATTGACCAAATAATCGATTGTTCTTCTCACATACAACACGGTGATTCATTAATTTCTTACTTTTTAAGGCTTAATTGCTTAATATACCTAGAGTCCTAAATTCTCATAGAGTCCTGGATTATCAGAGCAGAGAGGATCCGAGAGCGGACATGCCGGCTTTTTGGCTGTCCGCTGTAACGCTAAAATGCCCTCGCGCACTATCGCCCTCTGAAGAAGTGGATTCAAATTACATAGCAAAATCAAGATTTCTGCACAATTTGTGGTGCGTGTCCGTACTAAATCCACTTTTCGAGTCTGCTGGAGCTTTATTCTCGAAAAATTACGCATTAGAAAATATATTTCCTTACTTCCTAATGCGTAATTTTTCGAAAATAAAGCTTCAGCAGACTCGAAAAGTGGATTTAGTATGGACACGCACCACAAATTGTGCAGAAATCTTGATTTTGCTATGTAATTTGGATCCACTTCTTCAGAGGGCGATAGTGCGCGAGGGCATTTTAGCGTTACAGCCAAAAAGCCGGCATATCCGCTCGCGGATCCTTTCTGATCTCTCAGAAAAGCGGCTTATGGCAGTATCTCAAAAGTACTAGAAAATATTAAAAATGGCGACAAATGGCCTATCATAAGGGCGAATTCATACCTTGCAGAAAAGTAGAAGCCAATCAGAACTAGCGTTGGTAGTCAATAATTTTTGCTTTCTGCTTTTCTTGCTATCAGTGGGAGTTCTGATTGGCTTCTGTTTTTCTGTTTTCCGCTTTTCTGTCAAGGTGTGAATTTGCCCTAAGATTGATTCATTCGATATTATAAATGGCTGCCGAATAAATCAATCTTATGATTGGCCATTCAACGCCATTTTTAATATTTTTTAGTACTTTTGCGATACTGCCATAAGCCGGTCGTGCTCCTCTGATAATCTAGGACTCTAGTTGCAGCTAAATCGCGGGCATGGCCGCTCTCAGGATCCTCTCTGCTAGAGAAAAAGGTTGCGGCAGAGAAGCTGCCGGCGGCTGTATCCGCTTGATGCTGCAAATGCTTCAGAGCATTTTTCGATTGGTCAATTAATAAATATTCTTTCTTCTGATTGGTCAGTGGTCAGTAATCAAATGCTTCGAAGCATTTGTAGCAGCAGCTCGTCAAGTGGACGACTGTGGACCGCGCCTAAAGCCCAAAGTCACTAGAGCTCAAGTACAGAGAGTGCAAGCAACTCAACAAACTTATATTTCTATATTTTTCTCCACATATATATGGAAATCTAACCTAGCTTAATCTGAAGTTTTAAACGCAAGTGTAATCATCCAACAACAGACACTCTGAGTGTAGTATTGCGCTTTCTCGTGAATTTTATTATCAATATTGAATGGTAAATAATTCATAATTATCAGAAAACTGTTATTATATTATTGTGACTAATAATTGTAGAAAAGCTGTAGATTCCATGGCATTTCCACTAAATGACCAGGTCTACACAAAATCCTTTACTCCCAGGGAGTATGAGGTAAGTTTGTACTTTGATACGATTAAAAACTTGAAAAATATACGGAAATTTTAATATACGCGCGCGTATATTAGCAAATATTTACACATGTATATATTGGAAACATTTATTTGTAGGTAGAGCTTCTTTATGCAGCAAAAGAAAAGAATATAATTGTCTGTTTGGGAAAAAATTCCGAGCAAACCTTTCTTTCTATAAAATTGATTCAAGAGTTTGCTACGAATAATAGAAGGTAATAATGAAATTTCATTTACTTCAACAAATTATATTAATAGAATTATTGCTGAATATTACTGATTGCACGAACGTTAAATATGAAATATTTAGCATATAGTGTATAAAATTGACAGAATCTTTATACAGAAAATTTTTTATGTTAATTTTATGAACATCATTCCGCGCTTTATATAAAATATTTTAAGAGTATCTATTCAATTTAATTTATATTTAATTATAAGTATATTTGTTATATATATATATATATATATATATATATATATATACACACACACGCTTGAATTTATGTATGTACGTTATCTTCTCATTTGCATAGATCAGTAAGTAATGGTGGAAAACGGATGATATATATATTAAACGATAAAGAGAAGTGTACAATAATAGGAACTTATATAAAGCAATTAACAGATCTGAAAGTATTAGCATGTGATTCTACTGATGTGCTTGAGGAATTTGACAAAAGTTTTGAAAGTTCTTACGTAAGAAAAAATACTTATTTACTATATACATCTATTGTTAAAAGGAAAGGTTTATTTCAAGTATTTTCTTATCATACAGTTTATTTTATACTATATGTATAGGTATTAGTCGGAACACCAAAAATCTACGCACAACTAATATCGGAAAACAAACTTTTATCGTGTCACATAAATCTAGTCATAATAGACGAGTGCCATAAGTCTATCGAAGATAGCAATCTAAAGTTTGTCCTGCAAACTTTTTTATCGTGCAACATTGTTCCTAGAATAATCGGGTTAGCGGTACCAGTGTTTAACTTGACACAAGAACCTGGAAGATTGGGCTTAGAGATAGAAAAAGTAGAGGCTGCCTTCCAATGTCAAGTAGAAACTGCTAATGATATTCTTTCAATAATACGGTAAGTTTAATAATTTGCTGACATTGTTTTGACAGACTAATCATGTAAGATGATTATTTGTAGTTATAGCCCAAAACCAAGAGAGTACGTTGTGGAGTATGATAGGGGAGAAAAGAAAGACTTGTATAATACGCTTAAAAGTTGCGTGTTACATGCCATTGATTTTTTACGCGATCATCGGTATGATCCAATGGAGATTTATACCGAAGAATTTTATGAGGACATTCAGAAAATTCCCGACCCTATACAAAAACCCTTTGAGATGATGCAAGATTTTTTGCACATATTAGAAACTCTTGGACCATGGTGTGCGGATCGCGCTGCTCTTACATTACTATTCTTAACAGAAAAATTGAAAATCAAAACCCCTTACGAGAGGCATTATCTTCTATTAAATATGATGACATCTGTTTTTATAAAAATTCGGTAAGATGTGTAGATGATTGTAATAATGAATTGATATCTATGTATGCTTTTGTGTAAGATATACAGTATAATTTTACACACAAAAATTACAATTTTTACACAGTGCCCTTTGTGATAATGAATTTCAACATTTATCTGAGAAAGAAAGAATATATCAATATAGTACTCCAAAAGTTCATCGACTGTTGCAAATATTAAAAATTTATACTCCTTTTTATACTAGTAAAGAGACTAACACTCCAGAGAAAAAGACAAGTGCTGGTAAGAATCTTTTCCAATTTATAAGATACAAATATAAAGGATACAATAATATATTTTAACAGGCATTTAAAAAGATATTGCAATTTTTTCAGATGTTAATTCCAAGAATTGCGTCACAAAAAGTGACAAAAATATTTCTTTCTCGAGAACTCAGGAAAAACCCGTGCAGTTGAAAAAGTTTGGAGGTAATTGGAAATCTAACGATGACAATTACAAAAAGACGTTTAAATTGCAACGTTACTCCTGTAGTGGTACAGACCCTGATCTGCTGTGTGGAGTAATTTTTGTGGATAAAGGATTTACAGCTAAAGTTTTATTTTATTTATTAAGCGTATGTGTATAAATCCTAGTACAGAAAGTAAAAAACATCGTATGATAAACTCATTTTCTAATATTTATTCCTTTAAAGGAAATATGTAAACATGATGAAGATTTGCACTTTCTATCACCCCTTTATACAATTGAAAGAAATACTGATGATGTTGGTTATTCGAGAGATTTAGAAATGGAGCATAGAAAACAAGAAGAAGTTTTAAAACGATTTAGAATTCATGAATGCAACTTGTTGATTGCAACTTCAATCTTGGAAGAAGGTTTGTAAAAATTTTTTATCATGTTATTTATACATAACAAATGGGTTTTTCCTAAAAATTGAGTTTTACTTCAAAGATACATATGTATCCAGATATGTATCTTTGTACATATGTATTATAACAGTAAAGAAAAAAGTTTGTATAAACATATGATTTTGTATTTTTAGCAAATACATTTTTATGATACACATTTTTTTTATACTATTTTCTTTTTTCTTTTGTACTTATTTGCAATTTTAATGTACACATTTTTGGAGAATTATGTATCTATCATGAGATTGGATAGATCATCAACATTTCCTGTCATATAATATATTTTACAGGCATTGATATTCCAAAATGCAATTTTGTGATGAGATACGATTTTCCAAAGAATTATCAGTCATACATACAGTGCAAGAGTAGAGCAAGAGCCATGGATGCTTTGCATGTATTATTGGTACCACAAGAATCATCTAAAGAATTTATATGGCAGTTGGCTCAATATCAATATATAGAAAAGGTATAACTTATAAAATTCAATTTTATAATCTATTTTTAGTAAAATTTCAGTGTCTCGTAAGACTCCTGTTATATCAAATGCCTGCAAATTCAGATACTTTAAGCAAGAAAATATACGATTTTTTTCTTGCTATAATATGTATCCAAATTTTAAATTAGCTTGTTTTGTTTTTCCTTTTTTTTGTATTCACTTGTATTTTATAATTTAGATTGATAACATATTTAGAAAATTTTCTTTTATGTCTCTTAATATTGTTCGTTATTGTGAATACGCTATAATTGATTATAATTAATAGTATAATTTAGTCTATATTGTATTTTACACTTTAGATTTTGTTTTCTTTGGATCGAAATATGTTTACACACACACCACATCACACCACACTACACCATACCACACCATACCATACCACACCACACACCACACCACACCACACCACACCACACATACACCACATCACCCCC
>NW_012026837.1:592685-593093 GCF_000956235.1 Wasmannia auropunctata | reverse complement strand
AAGATCCGCGTAAACCATGAACGGCATTCGCTCCTTCCTGCAGTTGTTGTTGAAAGAGAGCCATTTATCGTCTTCGCTCGGCAACCTGATCGCACAATTGTTCATCTTGCCGCAATCTATTGTATGAGCCTCCAGTTTTCCGTTTGAAGAGAAATAATGTAAACATCTATAAAAAAATAAAATAAATAATTTTTTAAATTATTTTTCAAAAATAAAGTATTTGATAATTTTTATTTAATCTATACATACCTATCGCAAAAGAATTTCTTATTCTTATTTTTAGTCAATTGTGAGCGAACAAGACGAGACAGATTCTTGATCCATATGAAATGTCCATCGTTGCTGTTTTCTTCCACGTATAGTAAATTAATATGTTTGTCCATTTTTTTATTCGTCAGCCGTATTGGA